>NW_006494611.1:7366238-7385616 GCF_000325575.1 Pteropus alecto | reverse complement strand
TCATCTTTTCAATATTCATATCCTGATGTAGTTTACTTGCCTCTTTAGCATTGCTCTGTCTCTTGACTCAGTCCTCAGAGAGGACCAGAAACAAAATTACCTAAGTCTGTCCTGGAATTTTGTTACTGGAACTGTTTATTCTAAAATTAGTTGATTTTTTATTTAAGGTTGATTTAAATTTAACTGTTGAAATAGATATTTAGTTAAATATAAACAGCCTCAAATCTAGCTCATGACAAAAAGGGAATGGAGGCTCCTCAATTTCCTTCACTGTAAAAAATATTTAAGAAGTTAGCTGCTCCCTTTAAGGCCTCTTTCTCTCCCTTCCCTGTCCTTTCCCTGCAGATCCTGGGTGACAGCTGGAGTTTCAGAGGCAGCTCCGAGGATGTCTGTTGGTCGCCACACAGGCTTCGCTCGTAGCATGAATATTATTAAGTATAATATCAACAACCATGACAGTGAGTGAGAGGAGACTTGGACTCATTTATATGTCACTGAACATCAAGGATGAAAACTTTGAGCACTATTGTTTGAATCTCTGATGAAACAGATACCTAATATTTACTAGAACAGTAAATATGCAAATAGCCTTTCAAAGTTAAAAGTGTGAAAGGGAAGTCTGGAAGCAACTGCAGATAGATATGACTTTTCAAAATGACTTTTTTTTTTTTTTTTTACCAAGCAGTGTCTGATGCGGTTGTCCCATTTTAAAGAGAACCACTAAGTATTGCAATGTCCTTAAGGTAATAACCAAATGCATTGACCAGAGCAAGAGTTTAGAAAAATGCCTTTTTCCCAAGAATATTTGTTGTTGCCTTTGGCATCTTGGGAAGTAGAAATCTGTGCTTATACATGGAAATGATTAATTCTGAGCCTCTCCATGTCAGAATTACTGTTTATATTTCAGTAATCCACAGCTCATGCTATCTGCAGACTGTCCGTCACTGACTAGAAGCAGCCTGTCTTTTATCAGTAGCTGTATTCTACTCATGGTACATTTTTCATAAATTATGAAGCCATTTGTAAAAGTGGAACTCAACTTTAAAGTAAAATTTCTCAGGAGCCATTTATTGAAGAATTTTTTGGGGAGGCCCAACACAGTGGCTTAATAGAAGAATACCTTTGACATAACTTCTTAAAATAAGTAAAGATCTTGGTAATGGAAACTTGGAACTAAATCTAAACAAAATTATCCAGTAGGATTTGTACATGGCTTCCAATTATTGCCTGCCTCCACACTCATTTTTGCTCCTAAGTCTGGTATCATCCCACTCTGGTGTTCTTATCAGTTCATTACCTCAGGGATTTACTCCCTGTTGAAATCCTTGGTGATGGTTGGGGTGGAGGGTGGGGTTGCAGATATAAGAGGTTTTTGCATTGATGGGGGAAGAAAGCACTTACTTTGAAGCAAGATAGTAGCCTCATTTTACAGATGATAAAACTGCGGGCACAGATTGGTTAAGTAATTTGCCCAAGGTCACATAGTAAGAAGAGCTGGGATTTCAACACAGTCTAGTTTGCTTTTAAAATGCAGTGCTCAGACATGGGAATAGTACCAGGGTTATTATTAATCGATAAGTGTTTATTGGAAACCTATTAAGCCCATGACATAGATATTCTATATTCAACGATAGAGCAACGGGTTATGTATGGCCCAAGTGCTTTCAGTTATTAGAGCTAGTGCTTGAGAATGAGACATTATTTTATTTATTTATTCAGTTTGAATTTATTAAATGGGCCTATGTCATGCAAGGCACTTTGAGACTAGACTAGAGAGTTAAATAAAATGATATTTGTATCTAGGATTGTGGCAGGAAGGGGATCTGATATGTCATATACATATGAACAGAATCAGGAAGTGCCAAGAGCTGTGAGATTCACTGGGAAAGATTAGGGATGGAGGTAATAGGGGAAGGATGTGAGAACAAAGAGATAATATTCCTAACACTTGTCTTTCCCTTTCCATCCTATTGTGTTTCTTCTGAAGGTAATGAATAACCCTTAAAGACTTAGAAGAAGAATACATGATAACTGGCACACAATTGCCTAATGAGTAGGAAGGAGGGAAGACTAAGATGACTGGGAGCCTCAAGCAGGGCACTGGCAGGGGAATGGAGAATAAGAAATGGTCTACAGCAGGGGTCCTCAACACTGGGGTCATGGACTAGTACCTGCCTGTGGCCCGTTAAGAACCAGCCCATACAGCAGGAGGTGAGCCGCAGGCAAGCAAGAGAATCATCTGTATTTTCAGCTGCTCCCCAGCGCTAGCATCACCTCCTCAGCTCCACCTCAGATCATCAGGCATTAGATTCGTATAGGAGCACGGATCCTTGGTGCCAAAAAATTGGGGACCACTGGTCTACAGGACATTTATGGGATTAAACTTTACAAGGCTTAGTATTGTTTAGATTTTGCAGTAGTATAGAAGGAGGATTTGGCATACACAAGCTAGGTAACCTGTTTTTTTCTCTGACTTTTGTGGCTAAACCCACATTTATTCCCATCATCTTGCTGCTGGTCTTTGTAATTCTGATTTTTCCATACGGTGTCTTCACATCCACCTTATCACCAGAGTGTTTTTGTTGTTGTTGTTGTTAAAAACATAGACCTTATTACACGAATAATAATAATAAAAAAAAAAATCTAACCATAAGCTCCTGGCATCAAACTTTCAAAGGGATGTGCATTCTTATGGGACATCAGTTCTCCCTCAGTTGAGATTAGTACATAACAGTTCTCAAAACTGGCATACTATGCTAATGTTATCCTGAGGCCCAGGGGAAAGAAACTAGAGAAGGAATTCTCAGGGAGTTGGGGTGGGGGTGGGAGGGCAATAAGAAGAAAAGAGCAGGGAAAGATGTTTTAGTTTTGTTTTTGATTCCAGCTCAATCACATTTTATAAATAAATACCCCATAGTCAGAAACAATGACATTGGCTGTGCTAAGAGCCCTGAGTCAAAAATAAAGCAGGCCTCTGGTGTTCCATTAGGGTAATCATCCCTACCATTCCTATACTACTCTTCCCTATATTTCTAGCATATTAATAGATGGATTTTGGTGTGCAATCCATTCATTTCTCTGAAGTTTTTATAATTACATTCACCCATCTATAAGACAGTGGAACAAAATAGTGCCAATTTATGGTTTGAAGTGAAATCTTTGTTTTGACCTTTGGGTATATATTTTATCTCAGGAAGTAGAGATCATAGTTTAAATTAGGTCATTGTGACTAAGATACAGAATATTATTCACATCCAGTTACTTACAAAAAGAGAAGAGATGACTTGACTAAAAGCATGAGAGAAAAATACTTTCATGAGTCACTGACTGTTTAGAATATTCGGGAAGTTTTTCTAAGTCTGATTTGACATTCGTGGTCCCTCTAATTCTCACAAAAATTAATATGTGAACTTGAATAGATTTTCACTTATATGTTTACTTATAACTTTCAGAAACTTGGAAGCTTGGGCTGCCAAAATGTTATAAGTTAGATAATGAACTTCCTTAGAAATTGTAAACCTAATTTTAAAATAAATACCCTAGATTAGGATTTAACCATATAATTCATCAGTAGTGGTAAATATTATATTTTTCTAATGGCTACTTCTTTCTCTTAACTTTCAGGCATTTTAGGAACCCCAAAGCAGTGAATTTCAGAAAATTCGATGCTTCCAAAGGGAAGCTTAAGGACAAATAATTCCAGCTATTTGTTGCAAAACCCCGGTAGTTTTCAGGCATTGAAATAGATTTAAACAAAATGTTGTCATCAAAATGTTCAAAATGTTCTTAAGTGACTTTTTTATATAAAGTCAGTTTTTGCAAGAAAATTCTTGATTTTGGCCAGAGGCTTAATTTCTTAGCAGTCCTAAATAACTTTGAATTTTTTTTTTCACTAACCTGTCATACCTAGCAATTTAAATTTTTTTTTTTCTTAAAAATGAAACCATACTTGTTAGAGTGTCTCAGTGTATTTTACTTAGAAATCATGATGGTTCTCTTTGGTCTTACACGATCTCAGATTATGAGCAGAAACCCTCACTCCACAGTGCGAAAAACAAGCAGTTAGGCTTGTTAACAAGAGTATGCTATGAATAAAGCATGGTTAGGGTTATTGTAAAGATACTAAAGAAAATTCAAGAATATATTTGTCTTGGTTCCTTAGTTGGCATTTAGTTTTTCTATCTCATCTTAAGAAGTTATCAGATGAGGGGGCCAGCATTGGTAGAAATAAGTGGCAGGAGCTGTTGGAGAGTGTGGGTGGCAGACACAGTGGAAGGGATTGGTCCCGGAGGTAGAGTAGAGCAGTGAAGTAAGGATGTAATGACGAATGGGAAGATGTCACTTTTTCCAATTCTGGAAATTCATAGCTTTCTCATTCTCTTGGTCTTTGCTTCTTTTAAGATGACCTTTCAAATTTACCATTCTCCAGTGTTGGATAACAATTAAGTGCTTTCGATGCTTCCAGGAGCAACTGTGCTGGGAGTCCATTTCTCATGGAGACTGTCTCTCCATAATACATTTACCAAATACATACTGAGCACTTACTGTGTGCACTAGCTTTTTAAAAGTATAGAGTACACAACAGACCTGTCGCTCAAGGGATCCACAATCGGTGGAGAAGGCGGGGATGTAGAGAGCTAATTATGCTATTGTGGTTCAGGCTGGGGATAATAGAGACATACCCATAGGGCTACAGTAACAGTTGGAAGCCACTGCATTGTTACCATCTTCCAAGAGGCAGGTGTTGCCTGTCTGGATTGGCTTCCTCTCTGGCTCAGGCTTTGTTCCAGGGAAGTCCTGGGTACCAGGAGGAAATCCAGAAAGGTGGTTATCAAAGCAGAACTTCCACAACTGGATGTCTTATTGGTAGCTAATAAGCATAGCCTCCTTCCCCAATCCATTAAGTTAATAGGACAGCAGGGGAAGAAGGAAGCCACAGTATGTCACTATAAAGATTCTTCAAACAAAAGCTAGTTGATTTCTCCCAGAATGAAATCTGGCCTTTGTTTGGTGAGTTTCCTTTGTATGGCATTCTCTGGTCTTTTCCCAACATCCTTTTATTATCAGGATAGAACACTGTGACCCTTTGTACAGGGTTAAAACAACAGCATTAGCTCAAGTGAAGGTTGAATTTTGCTGACCTTTTTACATTTTCTCTATAGCTTGCCTTTTGCATCAGCAAAGCAGTGGGCCCTTCTCCCCCCAGCTTCCAGCATGTTGTTGAATTTGTCAAGGCAATTAAGTCTCTTATGCTCTTTTAAGTTGATATAAACATGTCACTGTTTCCATTCCTGGCCATCGCCCTTCTTCCTTTCACTCCCACTCTGTTACCAAGTTGTTTCTTGCATTCCTGAGATCATTATTCTCCATTAAATTTCAGAACTTTGACCCATTTTTTGAAACTCCAAGAGTGTGTCTGTTGCATTTCCCATGGATCCCAGCAGTTTTTGCTTTGGTTTAGGGCATGCTTTTACCTCTTGGGGTGTTGTCAGTACCCATTAGCTTCACTGGGAGGTTAAAAAATTGATCTATAAGAATTAAATAAATGCTGCTTGTACACAAGAGAGTATATTTTATCGCCATCTCAGTGGAAAAGGAGTAGGTCTTCAACAAGCCAATCACCAGACCTGGACTAAAATCTTCTATGCGCAAGACACTATGCTGGCCTCTTAAAGGTATGTGTAGAAGAATATACACTCTCCTAAATTATATTGTCTGGAACTATTGAGGTGATCTTGGGAATTTTCATGTTCTCTCTTGTACTCCTTTTTTTGGGAGGTAGGGTTAGGGGAGGGACTTTCTTCTTGCTTTTGGTCTGCTCCAAATGCATCTCTGTCTGCTACCCCATCTTCCAAAGTCAGATTCCAAATTCTTTTCTAATTTCTGACTATTTCAGGTTGAAGGTCAACTCAACATTAGTTCTGGGAGTGACTGAGAAAGATTGGGGAAGAGGGAGAGAAGCCCCTAAATGGTAACCCTCCCCATCTTCCATATACTCTGAAAATAGGTTTATACCTGTAGATACTTTTCCTATTCCTTCATCTTTTCCTTCATTCCCATGTTTCTGTGGAAAGATGCTCTTAATTGTCATTTTTTTTTTCTTACTGAAAAGTAAATGAATTTAAAATTCTGCCTATAACAAAGGCGTCACGCCATACCACCCTTCAGCAAATTTGTTTGAATTTTGTCTCCTACAGAAAGATTCTGTGAGGTCAGGTGTGGCAACTTCTTTCTTTGTTCTCAGCATCCACATCAGTAACCTAGATAGATATCCACTAGGAAACTCCCAAAGGACCAAGCGCTTGCTTTAGATGGAGGAGAGATGCAAGATTCTGTTCTCAAGGGGCAAGAGAAGAGAATAGTCCTGATGGAAGGGAGGCCTCAAGAGAGAGCTGTGAGAGGAGCAAAGAGTTCATTCTGACTAGAGATCAGAACTGGCTGGTTTCAGATATTTCTCTCAGGACTTAACATTTCTAGCTCTTATTCCTAACTCTGAAAGCCAGTGCTTCTCAAACTTTCATGTGCACATAAATAACCAAGGTGATGTTGTTAAAAGGTGGCTTCAATTCAGGAGGTCTGGAGTGGAGCCTGAGATTAGCATTTCTAACAAGTTCCTAAGTGATACTTTTGCTTCTGGTCTGAGGATCACACTCTGAGTAGCCAGCACGACTCTAAACTACCCATCACTATGTAAAAGGAAGCGAGATAAGATATTTAAAGTCAAACCTTCCAAGCTTTTCAAAATTGATTTATAGGTAGTGTTGAATTCCACTTCTTTCTGTTCCAGTTTTCCTCTTACCCCTCCTCCTTGTCAGAAGGTTGGCAGCAGCTCCTTCAGTCCTCTTTGCTATAAATGAACCCAAGTTACCCTAGGATGAGGTCATATTTTCCAAAGACATGCTTCTAGTCTGTGGTAAAGGGGGAGGGTTTGTCTGGGAGATGAGGCCTGGGAAGTGTAGCCTGTGTAAGATAGAGCAGAGTCTGGGCAAAGCATGGCTTCGAGGACACTCCCCAGGCAGAGGAAGTGGGGAGGCCTGAGCAGCTGCCAGTGCTTTTCTAATTGTGTCTCCTGGATTTACGGAAGTAAAATGGCCTGTTCAAGGCATCTCAGTGGACTCCAGCAAGAAAAATTCTCTGTCACTTCTGTTGGTACCAGGAAACTTAATTAGAGTTTAAGATTTAAAGAGGGATGAATTAACCTGGATTATCACTCACGCCTTCTTGAAATTATGTTTTCTATAAATATGGCCTTTCAGAGCGTGATATTGTTATTTATAAGAAATATAGATTTGGTCTTTGTCCAAATATCGTTCCAGGCTCACAGCTCTTAAAACCCTTAGAATTTCCTGTGATGAGTGATAGAGGTGTCTTTTGTTATGTCAGTGAGATGACTTTTAGCCATTAGGTAACCTACGGATGGGGCTAGTTATGAATCACCTTGTGATTAGAAGATTGGAACTATCAGTACCAGCTCCCACCTCCCTCCTCCGAGGGGGGAAGAAGGGCTGGAGATTGCCAGTGGTCAGCGATTTAATTAATCTTGCTTATATAATGAATCCTCCACAAAAACCCAAAAGGTTGGAGTTTCAAAAGCTTTTGAGTTGGTGAATACATGGAGATACAGATAGAGTGGCACACCTGAAGAGGACATGGAAGCTCTGTGCCTTCCCATGTACCTTGCCCTAGGCTTGTCTTCTGTTTATTCTTGAGTTGTATCCTCTAATAATCAATCAGTAATCTAGTGAGTGAACCAGTTTCCTGAGTTCTGTGAGTTGCTCTAGCAAATTACTCCAATACAGGGAGGGGTTTCTGAGAACCTTTGATTGTAGCCAGTCAATCTTAAGTATGGGTAACAATCTGGGCTTTTGACTAGCATCTGTAGGACTGAGTCCTTAACCTGTGGACTCTGATGCTCTCTCCAGGTGGATAGTATCAGACTTGAGTTGAATTGTAGGACACTAAGTTGGTGTCTAAAGAGCTGCTTGTTGGTGTGTGAGACCATATTCTCCCACATACATATCAGAGTTTGTCTCAGAACCATTTATAGAGAGTCCCAATATCAAATATTCTGAATGAAAAGAATATATAAAGATTTCCCAAAATCCCTTTAAAAAGAATTTAGTTAAAAATTACATAATTTTCATAAATATTTATTGAGTACCTCTTGTGTGGAATCCCTGTGTTGAGTACTTGGGATTACAGTTGTGAACCAAACGAAGGTGGTAGCCACCCCCACAGGACTGCCTATAGTCTACTTGGGGAGAGATAGCCACTTAATAAGTTGTTTTAGTGCCATAACAAAAGACCATAGTCTGGGGAGCTTAAACAAGAGACATTTGTTTTTTTCTCACAGTTCTGCAGAAGTCCAAGAGCAAGGTTCCATGTGCTTAAGTTTCTGGTCAGAACTTTTTCCTAGCTTGCAAACAGTTGCCTTCTCATGTCCTCATTGGTCTCTCCTCAGTGTATGCGCGTGCACACACACACACCAGTGGCAGGGCTGGGGGAGAGGGAGAGGGAAAATGAGAGGAAGAGAACACTCTCTGATCTCTCTTCTTATGAGGACACTAATCCTGTGGACCAGGGCCCCACCCTTAAGACATCATTTAACCTTAATTGCTTTTTAGAGGTCCTATCTCCAAATACAGTCTGGACTTCAACATATGAATTGGGGATGGGACACAAACATTCGATATACAACACAAATAAACACACAATTAATACCTAATTATAAAGTATGGTACATGCCAAAATGAAAAGATTGAGGCTCTATTTAGAGCTGTATTCCATGGAATTGCTTTGTAAAGATTATTTTTATTATCTACCAAAAATATAAATCAATAGAGCCAGGAAGATAAAATTGAGAATGGTATTATATTTTGTGTCCCCTTTTTGAAAACCAGAGTCTATTTTATTCATACTTGCTTCAGTGCCTACATAGTAATCTCTGACTTCCTTCAAGAGAATATGATCATTTTGTAAAATATAACTATGACCATTGCTTGACTCTTGAAATGTAATTAGTAGATGCCTTACATATCTAAGTACTGAGATTTTTGGTATTTAGTGAAACTAGAGAAAAGAAAAAATAACACTTTCTGGCAAGAGTTTCTATCCCAGAATATGCTTACATTTGTTTAGCATTTAAAGGTCCTCATTACATGAATTGGAAACCTTTTTGTGATTGTGGTGGTTAGTCAAGCAAAAAGAGTATAATTAAAAACACATTAATGTGAAAATTTTTCAATTTTTCAAAATTAGTTTTAGAATAATCAAATATAATGTCACTCTTTGGCAGAAGAAAAATCAACTTGAAAAGTTTTTTAGTTTTTATCCAAACCAAAACAAACTTGAATAAGTAAGAAGGAAACTACTGATCATGAGACAGTATATGATGTGCTCCTGTTATTATTCCTAACTCAAAAATGCACCATTAAAGCTTGTTTATGAGCACAGAGGTCAGTGTTCTCCAGTGTTCCCATGAGATGCCTGTGTTACACATCCTCATTTCTATTGGGGAACATATGGGAGTCTCCTGATTGATTAGGCTTCTTCTTTAAAGAGCAAGAAAGGTGTATAGATCACTTTGACTGCTGAGGAAGGAGAACGGGCTTAGGGATGACTAAAGAACATGGTAGTTGACTTTCCCACTCTACTTCTTGCGGGACCTTTCTTGGAGAATTGTATTTAGTTTTGGGCTAACCATTTAAAAAGAATAATGAAAAAATAGAGCTATTTAAGATGAAGAATGAGATGGTAAGGGGCATATAGCTCTTGTAATGAGAAGGGGGAATATTTTTAGTTCTCTTAGTTCTCACCCATAATTCTGGGTCGGGAGGGGAGATTAGGGTAGTACCTGAGAGTGTCTTCATATGCCTGGTGGCTAGGCAGGTAGAATTCATTTGGGGCTACAAAGCTTGGATTAATAGGTGAATGTTTTAAGATCATAGAACTTGCACAAAGTGAGGAAGACCTTTTAAGCAGTTATGACTGTCCATTCGCAAATGGGCTGCCTCGGGTAGGGGAAACAATAATGTCGGCCTCTATAGGGGACCACTCAAAACTCCATGAAGTGAAATGAAGATGTTGTACATGACATAGAAGTACCCTAGTGTGAAACATCTGAACTATAAGTCCAGTAGTATCAATCCCAGTGCTGAGATTATGTGCTGTATAATTTCTTTTATATGAAGTTCTTAAAAAATACAGATTAACCCATAGAGTAGAAAACAGATCAGTGGTTGCCTCAGAATGAACAGAAGGAAAGAGATGGCTTACAGAGAGGTACAAGGAAACATTTAGGGGTGATGGATATATTATCTTGATTGTGATATGCTTTCATGGACAAATAGACATGTCAAAACTCACCAAATTGTATTCTTTAATTTGTGTAGTTTATGGGTCATCAACTATACCTTAGTAAAGACTATATGCTTGTATATACACACATATACATACATACATATGTATACATACTCACAAATCTATATATACACGTATATACATATACATAGTTACACACATACAGTCAAATGTTCTCAGTTACGCTAATAACCTCTCTGGCCTCAGCTTATATTTGTGTAAAATGGTGATATAATATTACTTCCTTTGTGGAGAAAGAATAGTGCTGAGCACACGGCACTCAATAAATGTTAGCTAAAATTATTACCCTGTTTGTTATTTGGAACAAAAATGTGTTCCCTGAAGTTTTTTTTTTTTTAATTGTTGTTGCAAAATCTGACTCTTGAGGAAGCATGAATAGAACAAATAGGAGAAGCCTTTCAAAATGTCATTCCCAGGCCTGAGAGGGGAAAACCTCGTGCTCAGAAAATTTCCATCCTCCCCCACAGCTGAAATGCCTTCCTTGGCTGAAATGCCTCTCTCAGCATTTCTATTTTCAACACCCTTTCTTGAGGGATCCTAATCCAGCTTTGAGAATTCACTGTGGGCTGAAACCTGGAAGATTAAATCCTGGGGAGGGAAAGTGATTTGAAAGTAATATTGTTCTTAAAACGACAAAACAAGTATTTCAGATTTTCATTATTTTCTGTTTCAACGAAGTTGTTGGGGATTTGCAGATGCTTGAATTTGCCAAATGGAAGATTTCCTTTGCTTCTTTAATTTTTTAAAAGAAAGTAGACTAAGCTATAACTTTTCAAAATCAGCTATTCTTTAAGTAAAATCTTACTATTGCAGCTACTGAATCCCAGGATTTGTATCTATTTTTTCTTTTTTAATTTAGGAGTCTATTGAAACAGAAAGTTGAGCAAATTATTTAACCTTTTTCATATTAAATTGCATTGTTTGAGTGTAGACTGAAATGAGATTGTTTATTTTAGTTCCGTAAATTTCTGTCACTTCTTTTCCCATTTATATTTTTTAAGAGAAAAACAAAAACAAAAACAAAAAAACTTGCTGTGTACTGTGTACTGGTTACCTATTTTCATGACTATGGTGATTTTTTTCTTCAGTTGCCTTTTCGCTCTCCTGTCATTCAAAGTGACTTTTCATATCCTAACCCACATCTACATTAATTGTGACAAACATTATCCTATTCTCACAACATTCATAACATGACAGTACTATTACTAATGTCAGTGATGGTGAATTAATAAGAACTGCATTATCTGCAACTGTGATGAGGCTGCCTACTTAGATTTGCAGATCAGGAAATCAGTACAGACTAAAATCTTGATTTCAGAAAGCATTTGACAGTATCTTTTATTATATTTTAAATTCATGGCCAGCTAGAGAAATGTTTTCTTATTGATAGTATGTGCATTTGTAGCTGCTTGGAAGGATTTATGTGGTAGCAAATAACTAATTAGTATTAAATTGGAGGGAGGACTCTAGTAGTAAGCTTCAGGATACTAAACCCCATTCTTCTAAAAGGATTTGCATGGAACTGAGATGACTTTATCAGATAACTAAGAAAAGAGGTCCAATTTATTGTACAGAGAGTCTCTGTGATAGAAGGCAAATGGAATCTAATGGACTTGTGTTCTAACATTTGTCAAAAAAACTCATACATGTACACACTTAGCCATAAAACTTATTAGACTTATGAGAAGGACTAAAAGCTGTAGTAAATTAATGGGAATCAATGATAAGACATGTCTGCCAGAAAAAAGCTAATGAGATCTAGGATTGCACCTATAGAAGCATATCTGAATTTCTGTTTTCATTTCTGATGTCTTCTCTTAAAGAAGACATTCATAGAGAGGGTTAGAGCATGTAATTTGACACATTCATTTAAGAACTGGAGATTTTTTTCCCTGCAAAATAGAAGACTTCATGAGAATGTAATTGTTGTCTTCAGCTATCTGAAGAGTTACCATAGGAAAAGGGACTACATTATTCTTGTCTTGGTTCTTCCAAAGTATAAAACCAGGAGCAGTGGTGAAGTTAGAGGATTTAATGTTAGAAAAATTACGTTTGACTTAGATCTTTTGTAGGACAGAATGGACTTTTTTGGAAAGTAGTGATTTCTTTAACACAGGGAAAATTTAGCCAGAGACTAGACAAACATCTTGGGTTAATTTAGACTAGCATTTCTCACAGCAGGCCCTGCAGATCACTACTCACAAAATATTCCACAAGACTCTGAGTCAATGAACGTTGAGAAACAGTATATAGTATATTGCTCACTTGAATATTCAGAATGTGCACCAGCATATTAGAGGCTCTGACAGTCCCACAATAGGGAAACCTGTTTAACTTGGTGTAACTCAGCATTTCTCAAATTTATTTAAATCCTAAAAATCTTCCACTTATTGTGGTACAAGTGTGCTTCAGAATACACAGTGAGAAACGCAATTAAAGGAGGTAGTCTGATGACTTTGATCCCATGAAACCATTCTGTCCATATTTATGAACACATTCATGTGTTAATTTATGTGTGTGTGTGTGAGTCCATGTAATAGTTTTAATGATTAAATAATCCTTTAAGGATCCCAACTGCCTCAAGAAAACTGCAATTCTTAACTTTCCCTCAGAGAGGTCATGAAGCCAAATGTAGTCACCACACATCATCAACTGCTCATCAACAGAAAAGTAAGTCTGTAACCCCAGAACTGTTTTTTTTATTCTTCCCTTTCCTCCCCTGCTATTTAGGCAAAGAGCCAATTTCTTGAAAGTGGTGAGGGAGGGCAAGAGTAGATGTGAGAGAATACAAGTTCGAACCACATCTTAAACATCTGGTTTTATTTATGTGCAAGCACAATGCACAGAACTTAATTAATGTGACTGCAAATAACTGTGTGTTTGTTGAAACATTATGTAAGCCTTATGTATGTGTATTTCTCTTTCCTAAACACTCTGACCCGGTGCTCCTTATCACGCCGTCAAGATTTCATTATGAGCAGGAGTTATGAATGTGCATAGCAGTTTCTCTTCCCCTTTTCTGACTGTTTTCTTTTTCTGTAGTTTTCTTTCTAGAAAACTACTACTTTGGCAAGGGTTGAGGACTGAGTCATGCACATGCCTTTACTCACGTCTTCTGTAATTTGAAGCCAGAATCTGAAGCAAATTCCAATACAGCTGTGACAGGCAGCCATTTAGTTCTAGAAATGCTATCCACACACATATGCACACACCTGCAAAGCTATTTTTCTTGTTCCTCTGGAAAGACCTAGGGCTGGGAGGACATGTAGATAGGAAGCAGCAAGGAAAATCTCTCTCCTGTCTCTTATAGAACCTTTCTTTTTAATTTGTGAGTGATACGATACAGCGCAAGAAAAAACATTGCTTCCAGAATATGTTGCAGCTGATCTCAAGCTGTTGTCCCTATAGTTCAATCAGGCAAGAAAAGTCTTTAGATCTGATAAGCTGCTCCAGGAGAATATTTGTGTGAATGTTTTATGTTAACATTACAGTTAGCCAAAGAGATGGAAAGTAATAGCTTTGGAGTAGGCCAAAGACATGGTATTAAGCTTTTCCCTCTCTCCTTCTCTCTCTATGCCTCCCTCTTTAGTTCTTAATATTAGAGTCCATCAATATCAATAATCTATCAGGTAAAAAGAAGCTTTAATAAAATGAAGCAAAACTTAGTGCCATTATTTTCAAACAATTTTCTTAAATTAGCAGAAGCCATTTTTCAAATGAAAACTCTTTAAAAATTGCAGTTTTTTAGAAAGGAAAAATAGCAATCAGTGAAGAGAGTTGTGTTAGTGGAATTGTACCTCTTCTTTGTGCTGCAGTCCTTGAGGCACCGCTGAGGTACTTTCAGGAACTTGGTGTGACAAACACTGCTTTATAATTTGCGAAGTCAAAAGACTTGTATGCATCAGGAAGGATGCAACAAGCTCTCTGTGATAAAATGTAAGGCAAATCTAGATCAAAACCAAAAAAATAATTATCTTGTTTTTGAATAATATGACCTAGTATATATCTTGCTTTTCTCATGTCGTTGCATCCCAAACCAGTGAAACATGCAAATATATTCTTAGGTCAGATTTCCTCAGCAGCATCATACATTGGATTACCTAGAGGTTTTTAAAACAGAGGTCTGATTCATAGCCTTGGAGACTTTGAATTGATAGGTTGTATGTTGGGTCTGGCATCTGAATCCAAAAAAATTAAAATAAAGTAATTAGTAAGACTCCCTCACAAAAGGCGACTCTTTTGTGCCCCAGGGATTAGGGATTAGTGCTCTAGGTTAGTTTTTCCCACTCCACAAAGAAAATTATACAACCACTGGATCTTCAGTCCAATACGCAAAGTACTTTTGATTGTAGGCATGACGCTAATACTGGAGACAAAGATATGGAATGTCTAGTCCATTATTTTATTCTATATGATTTTTTCTTTCACATTCTAGATTATTTCAATTCTATTCACTATGTATTGCGTGTCTACGATAAGGAACATACTTAGGAGATTAAAAAAAAAATAATGGGTAAGGTGAAATCCTGCTCTAAAGAGGAAGAAGTTTCAACTATCCAGAATAAAAACAGACTACTTTAAGTACTATAGTGCAATGAAAATGAGCTCTATGAGAGCTCAAGGAATTGCTTATTTGTCAACTGAAGGATTAAAAGGACCTGAAATAGGTGATAATTGAGTTCTTCCTTGGAATATGAATAGATTTCTGTGTTGTGTCAAAGGGAATAGTTATAGTAAAGATTCTAAAGCAGAAGAAACCTAAAGAGTATGAAATATGGAAGTTTTGTTAGGGGAGTGGTGAGATGAGTAGGCAGATGGAGCTGCTTGTCAAAGAAGCAGAGAAACCCTTCAGGGTGACCTTAGTCTAGTTGGCTTCTTTTTGAAGGTCTCAGGCAGAAATTCCATTATGGAGGTGGTGAGTGTTTGGGAATCAGATTATACTGTTAAGCAAGGAGCATGAATGAGATGTAGTCATGACAGACATGATGGGAGGAAGATTTGGATTTATTTAAAAGGAGTCTGGAACATGAAGAATAGATGTAGTTGAGACAAGGCTACTTACTTGACATTGAGCTGGTGAAATTGTGGCAGGTTGGGAAGACTGAAGATGCAGTAGGTGTACCAAAATGTATAGTAGGCACATGCATAGCATGATGATTCTGATGGATCAGAACATGGCTGAATGATGTGATAGAGACATAAATACTTACTGCTAGCCACAATGAGTTTTAACTTGAAATAGTGCATAATATTTGTTTTCAAATGAAAGACATTTTTTGACTAAAAATTTTGTTTTTAAAATAAGTGTTTTTTACTCTTCTAAGGAATAATATGCATTCTTTATCAAAGATAAAAAATAGAGGATAGTGATAAGTAAAAAGAAGAAAATAAAAACCATTAGATAATCTCGATGCTTGAGAATAATCATTGATAACATGATGAGGTACCTTTCCAGTATTTTTTTCCCCTTATGCTTATGAATATTCCATTCAAAATTAATATCACTTTGCCAGTACTGTTTGCAACTTATATTTTCTACCTATAATATAAAGTATTTTAATATTCTTAAATCTTCTTCTGCAATACTAATTAGAATGACTTAATTAGGATTTCATTATACAAATTACCAAAAACTTATTTAATTCAAACTAATAATGGGCATTTGGTTAGTTTAACCCTCTTTTTATTCGATTACAAATGTTACTAAGGAAAACCTCTATATCAATTTTTATATTTGTATCATTGTTTTTGTAATATAAATTCTCATCTGTGAGGTCATCATGTTAAAAAGTTTATTTTTAATTGTTTGCTATTTCTGGTCACTATGATAAACTATTCTAGCAAAAGTATCCAGGACTAGAGTGGCCCACACTCCAACATGGATGAGGCCTTTGGAGTTCTGATCCTCTCCTTTTCATCATCTACCAAGAGTACATTTGGCCAGAATAATGGAATTTGGCCTCATTATATCTGAGTCAATTATTCTTCCTTTTCCCATCTTCCACATAATTAAATTCATATTGTGTGATCACAGAAGGGAAAAAATTGTGTTTATCTCTACCCCTTAAGTGTTTGGCACAGGTTATCTTTAAGGCATGACATCAAAGTAAGTGTGACGTATCAGTCAGGTTCAAGCAGAAAAAAATAGAACCGGATATATTTTAAGAAATTTATTGAAAGGAAATGGTTTATATGATTGGGGGGCTGACTAAGCAAGTCTGAAATGCATAGGGCAGACCATTAAGGAGAGGCATACTTCCACTCTTGACCATAAGCTGAAGCTGTTGTCTATAGAAGGGATTTATTTTTCCTAAGAGAAAAAGAAATTCTCTTCTTAAGGCCTTTCAACTGGTTGAATCAGGCCCACTCAGATTATCTAGGATAATCTCCTTTGCTTAAAGTAAACTGAGTATGGACTTTAATCACATCTATGAAATACCTTCACAGTAACATCTAGCTTAATGTTTGATTAGGGACTGTAGCCTGGCTAAATTGACACATGAAACTATCATACTTCTGTAGTTAGTTCTCTCTCTCTGTTTTTCTGTCTCTCTTTCTTTCTGCCATAATTAGAACTGGATTTATGAAGGGATTTGGGGGTGGAAGGGCAAGAATAAAATCTAGTAAACAAGAAAGCAAGTTAATGGAAGAAGAAAATTCGAGTTGATTTTTTTTTCAGATGCTTTTCTTAACAATGACTGCCCTATTTTTCCTTGCTGAAGGAGAAGCAAGTTTAGGTATCTCAGCTTCCAGGAGGTTCAGATCTAGGTGGAAAGCCCAATTACATTTATTTTCTTACCATTTAGAAATAAATTCAAGTTCCTTACCATGGCCTACAATGCTTTAGATGATCTGGGCGTTGCTTGCTTATTTAGCTTTATTTTATATCATTAGATTCCAGATACACTAGCATATTTTTCTTTTCCTCAGACATCAAAGAGCCTTTGCACTTTTTTCTTTCCCTTGAATACCATCTTCCAAGTCTACTCTCCCTTGGCTTTGTGTTGAGATCTCAGCTCAAACATTATCTCCTCAGAGAGACCTTCCTGGCCACTCTATTTAAAAGAGCTTCCTCCTCCCAAATTACTTAATCACACTATCGAATTTTAATTTTCACAGTGAGAGTTATATCTATAATAATCTTAGTGATTAACAATTTTCTTAGTTATCCTACATCTCCCCTCTATCTGCATCATTGAGAGCAAAGACTCTCATTTTGTTCTCCACTAAATCACAGTGACGTTTAATAGTGCTCATGTGACATTTAGTAGTGCTTTACTCCCTTCTTGTGGAACAGATAGATACATCACAATTTACTTTCCAGGTACAATTAATCATATATACACACACATATTTATACATACATACACACACATATACATACATATATACACACACACATATACACATACATATATACACACATATAATCATACATATATACACACACACACATATATATACATACATATATACACACACACATACATATATACATACGTATATACATATACATTTTATCCTTCCTTCAATACTACATTTTCCTGTTAAATATATTTTTATTGTAAGCTACTTTATAATATTATTTTTGGAAGCTGTATGTATATACCTTATTGATAAATGTCTGCTTTTGCATAATCAATCAAGTGTCCCTGGCGAGGTGTCTCATACTCCAGTCCTGAATGGAATATAATATGTCAATGTCTTAGGATTCTTATTGGAACCAAAAGGAAGGCAAGTGTCAGAACTGTATTCCATGTGTGATTCATTCTAGGAAGAGGCATGGCAGCTGTGAGGGAACTGAGAGCCCTGGGAATGTGCCTTGGCTGAAATTTTCTGTATCGTTCCACCACGCTGACTGCTCTGTACTGTACAATATCTCCCATTTGGCATCTGTTTTAGCCGAAACTAATGTGTCATATGTGAGAATTACGAAGTGCTATGAGAAAGCAGTGAGTATCTGAGGAATAATTTCTACTTCTAACTAGTTCTGAAGTGTCGACTAATGATTTTCAAAATATCTCAAGAATGAAATTGGGCACTTATTCATCCCCTTATTTGTGCTTTTGTTTTGTTTATATTTTAAACACACTTGTTTGACCTTATATATATTTTAACAAAAGTGCAATATGTTAACTAAAATTTTTTAAAACATAAACAATATCTTTTTAATTTTTATACTTATTCACAAAGTGTTTATTACTCAGGTAGTCCAGTAAAGCAAGATATTTCTGCTGTTTGTTTTGATGAGATTTCTCCCCAGAATTCATACAGATAACATTCCAAACTCTTATTTTGTAACAAAGACCTGCTTTTAAGGCAGATTTGTAAGAAAAGTTTGTTGGTATATTTTTAAAAGGTGTGTTTGTTTTTTGTTTTTTTTATGCCACCATGTGTATGTTCAAAAAACAGAACCATTTTACCAACAGTGAAATAAAATCAGTAATCAAAAACCTCCCAAAAAACAAAAGTCTTGGACGAGATGGCTTCATAGGTGAATTTTACCAAACATTCAAAGAAGAATTATCATCTGTTCTTCTCAAACTATTCCAAAAAATTCAAGAAGAGGGAAGGCTCCCTAACTCCTTTTATGAGGCCACCATTACCTTGATTCCAAAACCAGGCAAAGACATTACAAAAAAAGAAATACATTAAAATATTAAAAATATCATACACTATAATCAAGTTAGATTTATTCCTAGGATGCAAGGTTGGCTCAATATCTGCAAATCAATTAATGTAATACATCACATTAACAAATTGAAAGATAAAAACCATATGATCATATCAATAGATACAGAAAAAACGTTCAACAAAATCAAGCATCCATTTATGATAAAAAATCTCAGCAAAGTGGTAATAAAGGGAACATACCTCAACATAAAAAAGGCCATATATGACAAGCCTACAGCTAACATCATACTCAATGGGGAAAGACTAAAAGCATTTTCCTTAATATCAGGAACAAGACAAGAATGCCCACTTTCACCACTCCTCT
>NW_006494611.1:7358110-7364919 GCF_000325575.1 Pteropus alecto | reverse complement strand
TTGGTGGGATTGCAAATTGGTACAGCTGCTATGGAAAACAGTATGGAGGTTCCTCAAAAAATTAAAAATGCATATACCTTTGACCCAGTAATTGCACTTCTGGGTGTTTATCCAAAGAAAACCAAAATAATAATTCATAAAGATCTATGCACTCCATTATTCATGGCAGCACAATTTACAATAGCCAAGATATGGAAGCAACCTAAATGCCCATCGACAGATGATTGATTAAAGAAATTATGGTTCATATATACAATGGAATATTACTCAGCCATTAAAAAAAAATGAAATCCATTTGCAATAACTTGGATGGACCTAGAGGTTTTATGTTGAGTGATATTCAGACAAAGAAAGATAGATCCATATGATTTCACTTATATGCAGTATCTAAGGAACAAAGGGAACAAACTAATCAAAAACAGACTCGCAAATATAGTGGACAATTTGGCAATGGACAGAGGGGAGGAGGGTTGGGAGGCTGGGAAAATGGGGTGAAAGGTTAAAGAAGTACAAATTAGTAGTTGATAGCTGGGTGCAGGGAGCATGGCAGAGGGAATGCAATTAGCATTAATAGGATGGCTAAGTGGAAGGCCAGGGGAGAGAGGGAGCAATTGAGAGGATCGATTTATGAATATTATAGATGTCTAACCAATGTACTGTATACTTGAAGCTAATTTAAATAAATACATTTATTTAAAAAAATAGAACCGTTTTATGGGCAGGTTATAATCTCAAAGTTTGAATATTATAACTAGCAAATCTTTTATGAAAAAAGTTGCACTGTATTTTCTTTATTGCCTATATTGTTCTCTGGTCAGAGGGACATGAACTTATATAGGTTTTCAGGATCTAATAGGTCAGTTTTTGGTAATGGATTAATGATTATGTCCTCTTTAAGAATTTCAGAATTGGAAATATACTGCATAGAACTTTCACACCTCCTACTCTGATAGTCGTATATAGGTGTACAACAGGACAGGCAATAGATACCAAGCATAATAGAACTCAAAAGAGATAATGATGTTTTCTATGATTATCAAAAAGTAATGCATGCCATTTGTGATCACTTTCTGTAGATGTGAGTGTTCTAGTTCAGGGAGTTTCCTCAAATGTCATTTGTTTTTATGAAGACATTCTCGCAAGAATATAATTTTCTGTCTGTGTCTCAATGCACTAAGGCCACCTACACTGTCAGTATTATTTGAATTATGAAATAATTCAGTTGACAGGATTGTGTATCTTTCTGGAAAATTTTACCAGCATAATAGCAGACAACTCATTCGTTTAAATATGCTTACTATTTAAGTGATTGACCTTGACTTGATTCAGTAGCTTTGCTAATGTTTGTAAATTAGATAAAGGATGTCTTATCTAGCTAAAGTTGGTTTGGTAGTTGTAATTTAAAATGGTAAATGAGAGGAATATTGCAAATAGAGATCCACATTGAAACAAGTATCTTTAAAAATTTTTAGATCACCTTTGGGCATGATGAAAAATTATCATCAAATGACTACGCTCCAGGTGTCCTGGCTCAATGCTTTAGAATTGGTTTAGTGTCATCAGTGGTATGTCCTATACTGAAAATTAAACACAAATCATAGTAGTTGCCAATGAAATAAAGAAAAATCAGAGAACTCATGTAGCTCTAAGAAACAGAAAAGTTTAATTTGGAGAAAAGGTAACATGGAGATTTAAAAGTGCTCTTCAACTTCTGGAAAAACTGTAAGTCAGAAGAGATGGGACTGCTTAGAAACGACTGAAAAAGTCAGAACCAGTAGAAATGGAAGGATTTTATAGTTTATAGCTCTACAGTCAGATCTAATCTAATGAACTTCACTCTTGAAAGAGTTCACACAAAACCTGGGCAGTCTGTAGCAGAGTTGATGCAAATGTACTCAAGAAAGTTGCTTGGAGTATTTATAAAGCCACAGTTTTGTTTTCAGGCTTCCCTCAGACCCTGCCACTTACTGAGTATTAACTAAATTCAAAACATTGTCTTAAAGACTAGGAACAGAATATATGCACATGCCATAACCTAATTAAACTTTAGATAAGTGCGTAAGGATCATAGTGTTTTGCTTAGTATTTCGCCAGTAGTTGATAAAACAATTCATAGTGTGACCTTGTTGACTTTAAAGCTTATTTTGTTGCTTTCAGTTTGTTTTGTTTTTTCCTCTTCTGTCAGAATGAACTTGCTGACTTAGCAGTCAAATTAATTAGATTTCCTTATCTCCTTCTTCCTGCAGTTACTGGAGAACTAAAAGAGACTGCGAGTACAGTAGAAAGAACATTTTACTGAGGGTCAGAAAACCTGAGTTTTACCTCTCATACTGCTATTGACTCAAGAATCTTGAGTTCACCTCCTACCTTTACCCCTTTCATCTCTCAGCTGCAGTGTCTCCATCAGAAGGCCAGACCAGGTGGCCTCTGTTTCCTTTCAGCCCAGACAGTGTTACTCTGCAACTCCATGCTCCTTCACCTTACTCTGGAGGACATGACTGAGGATTTGTTGAACGTGTTAGTTTAGTTGATTATCATTATTCCCATTATTATCACTAATCATGATATACACACACACACACACACACACACATACACACTTGATTGATATCAAGAACAATATAAAGTCTTTATAGGGGTATAATATATGATATTATAATAAAGATCAATTCCCATGTAATAAATTGTACCGAACTCTCATAGTCTACTCACATTCTGCCATCCTCCCTTCTATTAGCATAAAGTACTAGTTAGTTCATGGTGAGTAAGAAGATGTTGAGAGCTGTGAATTATCCATAGCAAATCAAAAGTCTTTTCATTCATTGCTCTGTGGCCTCATCATCTCCATTTATCAGGGTGTCACATGGCCTTCTGGATGTTAGAGACACCGATGACTTAATTTTAATGTTTATTTGCTTCTTAGAAGGATTAAAAACTGCCTACATTTCCATGAAGGCATATAATAAGCCAAATGAGATCGTACTATAATTAACTAGAAATGTGATAAATGTAATGCTCCATCTTAATACACACACACACACACACACACACACACACACTTTTATTCTTTTGTAATAGTGATAAAATAAAAGCAATTTTGAAATTCTGTTTCATTTCATATATTTCCAAGCACTGGCCTATATTTACTCTCACAACCTTTTATGAACAGGCCATGTATCCAGCTCTGTTCTATTACTGGAAAATGTTTTAGGAAAAAATACATAATGACCATTCTTAACGGTGATATTTCAAATAAAAATATCTATCTACCTTCATTTCAACATTAGATGGGATCAGTCTTCTTTCCTACTTTGGCTTCCAGCCAAAATATTCTTTTATTTGAGTGAAAAACAAACATGAGTTTCACCAGTTTTCTCCAGAATGTGGAGCTCTGGGGACAAATTTTCACTGTGCCTTGTTACTTAGAACAGTCAGCATGCTGGAACTCTACTTACCCTTAAAAGGGAACAGTAACTACGCCAATGTAAAATAGGAACCATTCCTTTGATTTTAGGCCAAAAGGTTTGGTGTAGAGACTGCAAATGATATAAAATAGAAAATATGATATTTTTACTCATACTGTTGTTCATTAATTTTTAAAATCTTCCTTACAACTGTAATGTCTTATATTACTAGGATAGCTTAAGAGTTTGAAGTCTATTTTGATATACTTTGATATATCCCATGATACTCCTGTGAGATGGATGGCTAAGATGATTAAGGATGATTACACACACACACACACACACACACACGTGTGTGTGTGTGTGTGTGCGCGCGCGCACGTGCGTGTTGCAAGACAATGGCATTTGTAGGATGTATTGACCAAGGGCACATAGAGTAAACAAATAAAAATTTTGGGAATTTTTTCATCTAATTCCTAACAGTGGACTTTTTTTGCTGTCTACACTGCAATTTCATGGACATTTGCAATAAACTTTACAGATTGGATCAATTGAAGAAAAAGCATCACATATGCCAGTGACCCCCAGCCCCCAACACTGTTTAAAATCTGAGATTTCTATTCATGTCTGTTAGGTAGGTAGTGCTTCGGAGGATTCTACTCCAGATAGGTATTCAACACAATAAGAAACTTTTTTCCTCCCTGTTCCTTCAACTCCTCTACCGTTGCATTCAGACAGTAGGGCCCACTTTAGGGTATTTAAAGCAGCTAATTGCCAGATGACATTGAGGAAGTTATAGTCTTTAATCATTAAGTTACTTCCCTTTGGGGAATGTATTTTATGAGTGTATGTTATTCTAAACTGTGAAAAACTAATAAGAAAAATGAAGTAATTGTTTTCTTATATGTTGAGAAATTTCAAAAAGTTGAACTTTCCATGACCGTCAATTTTAAAGTTCTGTTTACAGTATTGCTTTCCTCTTAACAATAAAAATTGTCCTTGGGGCCTGTAAAGGCAGATTGTTTCTCTCCCTTTCTTTGGGGCTGTCTAAAGCCATATAAAAGCAATTGGGAGAAATTACTTAATTTAAGTTTTAAAATGTTAATGGGGAGGCACACAATGACCAGACCAGATGCTGAGCTATTGACCTAGATCTTTGGGGCCTTTCAGGTTGCAGAATAGCTATCATTCTGTTTAAGTGTTTGCGAGTCAGGCACGGAAACTTTTAAGCAAGCTCTGACAAAAGTGCTGGTTTTCACCCATAATTACACTAAGTAGAAGCCAGCTGTGAGCCTCTCAGGACACCCCATTATTGAACTCAGATTTTAAATGTTTTGCTGATTAAGCAGTAAAGTTTTCTTCTCTTTACTCCTACCCTCTTTGTGAAAACACACTCTTAATAAGTTTAAAGGAAACAGGATATGAAAAGAATAAATGAACAACTTGTGTTCATTTTAGTGCTTACCTAAAGGTCAAACAACACATTATATGGAACTTAATTTATGACTGTTGCATACTAGCTTTGTAATAGATGCTCAATAAATATTTGTTTAATGAATGACATGTTGATCAGCTCAGTTTTTGCATATAGTATAACAGAAATGTGTCCAATCTATCTGCAAGGCCAGAAGCTTTCCACAGGTATTAATTCAGTTTGTCCTAAGTCGTGAGTACTTTGCATTAGGCCCACAGACTAAAAGATATGAGTGATTTAAGTCAAAACCATCACCACTTCTAGAAAAATGCTACTTTGCATATTCTTGACCATGAAGATGAAAGCATTGCCTTCTTAGGCGATGAATATGAAACTTTTTAACCCATATGTCCTTTAGTGATCAATCAGATTAGATTCCATGTGCAATATTTTGATTTATAAAAAAATATATTTGATTTTTGTCCATGGTTCATGGCTCACAGCTTCCCAAACCTTTGAATATTCCTAAATGATAAGAGCAATGGGAACATCCTTCATCATAATATTTAGTCTCCTCGGGTCCTGAAATTGCTTCAGAGCTATAAAGCTGAAATGAGTGTCTTGCTTTTTACCAAAACTGGGTTCATATTAATAAAGGTGACATTTGGAAAGCACTTAAGGATGTGGGCTGTTTGCCAGGGGAACCAACGAAGAAATCGAGAGTTGGAACTTTCAGACCCACCACTGATTTCTGGGGAGGGGAGAGAGGCTGGAGGTTGAATCAGTTGCCAATGGCCAATCAGTTAATCAATTATGCCTATGTAACATTGCCTCCATAAAAACTCAAAGGATAGGGTTTGGAAAATTTTGGGGTTGGTGAACACATTGAAATTTGAGGAGAGTGGTGAGCATGGAGAGAACGTGGAAGCTTCGAGTCCTTTCACATACCTTGCCTTATGCATCTCTTCTATCTGGCTGTTCCTGAATTATATTCTTTTTAATAAACTGGTGACCCAGTAAATAAAATGTTTCTCTGAGTTCTGTAAGTCACTCTTACACATTAATCAAACCTGAGAGAAGGGTCATTGGAACTTCTGATCTATTGCCAGTAGGTCAGAAGCACAAATGACAACCTGGACTTGTGATTGGTACCTGGAAGTGGGCAGGGGGTGGAGAGATCAGGGAGAGAGTCTTGTGGAACTGAGCCCTTGATCTGTGGGATCTGACACCATCTCCAGGTAGATAGTGTCATAATTGAGTTGAATTGTACAAGTTGGACATCCAGAGCATTACATGTTGATGTGGCGACCCCTATCCCCCTCCTCGCCAAACATACACATTAGAATTAGAACAGGAATCATTATTACCTCTTTTGGAAAGATAGTCTACATTATGTCTTGACTGATGAAACAGGCTGATTTTCCAAAGTTAGTCTGCAAGTGGCAGATTCAGTAACATTAGTTGGCATTCTCTCTTACAAGTCTGAAGTAACCTCTTTTCTGCACACAGATTTGTGGACTACATCAGCAACATAATCATTTACAGCCCCAATAAAAACTATTTAAATGTTCTGGCAGTGTTTTCGAAACATCCCTTCCCAGGTCTTTCAAATCTTCTCTGGAATCGGTGCTGTAAAATATGTAGTTGTTTTATAATTGGTAGTCTCCCGAATGTCCTTCGGTAAAGTATAAGACAAAATTCTGTGGTGCCAGTTACTATGAACATTGTGACACACCTGCTAAATCACTACATGGAAAAGGATTAAAAGGCTGAATATCCTTTTAAGAAATATCTAATGCATCTATAGTCACTGTTCTCATTTCTTCATTGTCTAGTGAGTTTTTGTTCTATTCCTTATTCCTAGAGTATATAGTACCCATTTTAGCTATATTATATAAAGGAAATATAGGGGATAGACAGCCTAATACATTATTCACTTTAATTCTTCCAACAAACATGTGCTAAACACCTACAGAGTGTTTAGATTCTGT
>NW_006494611.1:7330671-7358089 GCF_000325575.1 Pteropus alecto | reverse complement strand
TATTTTCTACCCTTGACAAGTTCACAATTAGTAGAAAATAAACTCAAGTAATTTCTTATATTGATTCTTCCATCCTGTGAGTCCCATTTCATTCTGGAAGCCTTTAGGAGGATTTATCATAGTCTGTCTTACTTTAGTCTTACGTTTGTTTCCTCTATGCTTCTTGGCCGACTTGAAACTCTTGTTAGGCAAAGACAATTTTCCTCATCTTTGCATTCCTGGTTCCTAGTATAGTTCTTCATACATACATATTTTTGAAATGAATGATATGATTGTTTTGCCACTAGCAATCTGTAATACATTTAGCTAGTAATCTAGTATCTCTGGGCCCTTTGTCCTCATCTGTAAGTGAGGAAGTAAGGATAATATGTGCTATATCTTATAAAGTCATGATATAAGAATTAGATGCATTAAATTTTGCAAACTGTGAAGCACTCTTTAAAATTGAATATGCTGTCATTGACTCGAGAGTTGCTTTAACTATAGCTGGCAATATTTGAAGAAATCTCTGAGGGGCTTACTATTAGAGGAGAGCTCAACCATAATAAGTCTCATAAAATTTTTCTTCCTTATAATGCTCAATTGTTAAAAAAAAAAATTAAGAAGTAGGTTCTAATGAAGCATACTAAGTCTAGTCTATTCAAAACTTTTAACCTTGGTCTCATCCATAAAAATGTGAATTATTGTGGCATGTGGTTCTATTCAGGGTACGACAAATACTGTATGCACTTTGAAAAGGAAACTATAAGATATGTTTCTGGCTTGTTGTGGGGAAGAAATAAATGGCCTATTCAGTCATTTCTATTTTTGGTTTCAGCGATTAACACATCCTAGAGGAAGAATTTTTTTCTTTAAGCTACAATGCCAGTTTATATCTGTATTTCATCCCCAGAGTTTTAGATGGAATGTGAACTGAAAAAAATTTTTTTTTACTTTTTATTTTAGATGACTTTTTTCCTACTCCTGCTTATGTCTTTCACATTTTTCTTTTTTCATTCTGGAATGAGCTCTTCCTGTTTCTATCTAGGTTTTTGATCTAGGAGGACATCTGAAGTGATCGAGTCCTAGGCAGGGCTGTGCCTAGTACTCTAGTGCCAACAGATTCTGTGTGCCTCTGCATGTCCTTCACTCACAGCCTCCAGGAGGCTTAGGACCAATCAGGATTCTATGTTAGTTACAGGTTTTGATTTGCTGGATCATTAAGGGCAGGAGATGAGCATCTTGTGACATAGTTTCAGTGTGTTTTGTATTTTTTCATGAGATGGTTAGTCAGATATACAGTAACAAGGGGAGACACAGGAAGGGTTCAGGAAAACAAAGTTTATTATATTCACAGGTTAGGCTGGGGATGGGGAGGGAGAGAGAGAGAGAGAGAGAGAGAGAGAGAGAGAGAAAGAAAGAGAGAAACATTCAGAGAGAAGGCCATATAGGGGGAGTGCAAAGGGAGCCTGCTCAACCAAGCAGTTGGGGATCTGAGAGAGAGTGAAGACCTATGGGCAAGTGACTTTATTGGAGGTTAGGATGGAGTACATAAGCAAAAGCAGTTAAAGGTTATCATTGCTGTGTTCGAATGATACTAGATCACAGTAAGGGGAGGGCAAGAAGGGAAACTTGGAAACTTATGGCAAGGGCCAGCTTTATTACACTGGTGTCCGTGGCCACCTGGCAGGTGTTCACATCCTCTTCATGAGGATTTTGAGGCAGCAGGAGAACACAAAGTTTTCAAATTCATAATACGAAGTAAGTGTTAACAAAGGTTTGCTTTAATTTATTTCTAGGTTTATTTCAATACAAACTCTGTTTCATTTTTCCTATTTCCTAAAAGAATAGTATCTATCACAGTTTGAAGTAGCTATTTTCAGGGATATTCTTAGATTTTGAAGGTCTTTTACATCAGTGAAGAAGTATAACTTTAGCAGAACCTAGAAAATGACTTCATTATGAAAATAAGTGTTGATTATAACATAGATAATATTATTTGAACCCACATTTTGATGCTTGCACTGCTATGGAAATAATTTATTGTCTTTATTAGAAAGATTTCACTTAACAAAAACATTGAGTGTCTACAGTATATGAAACTAAATAATGCAAAAAAAATTAGGCGTATCAATAATTAAATTTCAAATTATGATTTGATTTTATCAAAATGCCATACCATAGAATCATCAACATTTGCATCCCCTGAAATTAATGTGCATCAGTAATTTAAAATAACCTTTAAAAGCGTGCTGATTTACAACTACATGAAGAAAGCAATATCATGCAAATGGGATACATAGGTGTGGGAGATTGAGGTATTGCGACTGAAGGCAGAGGATTGAGAGAGAATAAGAAAGTCTATTTGCTAAAATCCAAGATCACAGTATCTTATTATTTTCTGCAGTTTATATCCAGAGCACCGATTCTCCCTCGAAGTCCATATTTTTGTTGAGGCTCAGAGGTCTATGAAGTCTATAAAATGTATATAAACATGTGTGTGTATGAGTAGCTTTCTAGACAGGAATCTAAAATTTGCACTAGATTCTAAAAGTAATAACCCAGTAATATTAAGAATCACTAATGCAACTTTCGACATAATTTGCTTCTCCTTTTAGGGAAGACATTGTGTTTAATGGAAAGATCTTAGAATTGGGGGGAAAGGCATAACTTATAGTCAATTCTTTCCTTTCTAGCTGTGTGCCCTTACAGAAATTACTCGGCTACAATATCTTTATGATGAGTGAAACTCCTGAGAGTCAAATGAGATGGGCTATGTGACTGGCCAGAATAAATAATAAAAGGTATGCAAACATAAGAATATTACTATTGTCTTAAATTGGGCTTCTGCAACTGCCAATCGATGATACTTTGTCAGTTGAAAATTTTATTCCATTCCAAGTAAATATATCTTTCCTATCTTGCCAATGTTGTCAGTTTAGTTTTGTCAAAGATTGATTATTCAGTTTGTAGGTTTTTTCATGCCATTGGAAACCTTTGTTTTCAAATGAGTCACTGTAAGTATCTAATACACCATGGCCAATGCCTGGTCTATACATAGTGGGGCCAGGGCTGGGGCCCAACTCACTGGGGCAGGGCAGGGCAGAATAGAGGGTGTTCCTGGCCTATGTCAGATTCTATAAAGGGAACTTGAGAGAACTAGTTTTGCTTTCTTTGAATAAAGGTCAGAGGTAGTTTGAGTGAATGAGATTGAGGAAGAAATAAAAAGAAAAGAAATGAATGCGGTTTGACATTAGATTATGAGTTGAATTCCCTCCCTTATTTCCATGAAATTGTAAGTCATTTTTTTCTGAGACTCAGTGTTACTATTCTTAAAATGGAGATAAAAAAGAATGATCTCACAAGATTATATTATGTATGAAATAATTATATCTGTGGGATGCAGCATGTCAACTATAAAGTGATATATCACTTAAATATTCGTCATTAAGGAATCATTTCAATACTACTTAAAGTGCAAAATAATTGGATTACTCCCCCGAAGTTCATTCTGATGCGATTTCACTAGTATTTTATTTATTCAAACAAATATAAATAGTCTGTATGTATGTTGTTTACTGTTTGTTGGGAACACATGAGATATATAGAATGCATCATTAGTTAAGGGCAGACTTCTCAAATGAGACTTCAGATACAAAATAAAAAGTGAGAAAGGATTTGGGAGAAAAGAGAGAGTTATGTGGTAAAAAGACAAAACTACCACTTAGCATCAGAGAACAACAAAGATAGAAAGGAAATGGTGGTGGCAACTTAGACTTCCAGAAGTAAATTTTGGTCTGAATATAGAAAAACAAGAAGCCGAATGATTCAGAAGTATGATAGTACAGGTAGTGGTTGCAATATAATAAAATAATTAGCAGGAAATACTTATCCAACTGAGAGATACTTTTCAGGGACTCTTCACTGAAGTTTATATGTATGACTTAGAAACTACTTAACAGTTGGACACTTATCTTAATGTACCTCTTCCCTGTCTCCACTCCAAATCTCACTGCAAATTAGCAGCACATGTTAAAGGAAAGAGTCCAATAAGACATTCCAACAGAAGATCTGGGTTTGTTTCAATTCCCCACACCCCCTCAAACTCAACAGATTGTTATTGGTCATTTGCTTTTTGTTTAGGGAATAACTTTGAGTTATCAATAGTGCAATACTCCCACCCTGCTGTCTTTCAGTGTAAATTAAGGCAATTTGTTATAGGACCGAACCAGGGCTAATTACTCAGTAGTTGCCAGGCAAAATACAACTCCGAGATTTTGTGAGAAGAGTCTTTATTATATGCCATGCTGACAGCAGGAACACGGAGGTGGAGGAGGTCACTTCCCCAAAGTAGGATGTCCCTGAGCAAAGGATCAGATTCTGTTTATTCAGGGAGATCATGCGTAATCATCAAGGTATAGGTGGGGACATTCTTGTTCACTGGCAGTTTGAAAACATCCTATGCATATATCACATATTCAAAAACAATGGGAAATCTTCACCCCTGGGAGGAGATTTTAGTATTATAAGGATGATATAATGAGAAAAGTTTATGAGAAAGTTAGTCGAGGGTCCTTCAGGATGCTTCCGCCAGCCATAGGCAGTTTAAGCTGGATTAGCTCCCTAGTTTTGCAAATCATTCTGGGCATCTCCCTGAAAAGACAGGTCTGGCAGTTATCAAGATCAGGGATGGCATGGGTATGGAAGTAAGTGCAACTAATTAAGTCTCAGCCTTTCTGTTAAACTCTTAGTGAATCACAGGATGTGGTTAGCAAACCTTATTACATTTAGGATGATCTAGTGAGTTTACAGGTTAATCTAAGCAAAGTTATGACTTCTAAATGAAAGTTAGTCTGTTAGGCTACCTGCAAGGTTTTGTGTGTGTGTGTGTGTGTGTGTGTGTGTGTGTTAGGTTACAGAAGGACATGATAACAGTACCAATAAAATAGCAGAAGTCACAGGATGTGGTTAGCAAACCTTATTACATTTAGGATGATCTAGTGAGTTTACAGGTTAATCTAAGCAAAGTTATGACTTCTAAATGAAAGTTAGTCTGTTAGGCTACCTGCAAGGTTTTGTGTGTGTGTGTGTGTGTGTGTGTGTGTGTGTTAGGTTACAGAAGGACATGATAACAGTACCAATAAAATAGCAGAAAAGGAAAACCCATACAATCCTTGATGATTGCCAGAATTGAAATATAGATAATAGCTAGTGGATCAAAAGGGGATGACAAAAAGATGTCTCAAAAAATGGAATCAGGGATTCAGAACAGAAAAACATTCTTTAAGGATTTAGGACTCTAGAATCTTTAGGGAGTTAAAACTTTTTATATATCCTTAATGAATTTTATACTCATGTAAAATTTGATAATTTTAATGGGATGTATAGATTAACTCACTCAATTTCTGGATACAATGGAGTGGGTAGGGTATCAGATGTCAATTATCCTTATATCCATCTTATATATAATGATCCAGAGAAGGAAAAATGTTTTCCTAAAGTCATGCAACAAATAATATAGAGTCAACGCTCAAGTGCTGGTCTTCTGATGTCAAGTCCTTTGTTTTACCAACTATTCCTAATTGCCAAAGAAGCTAATTAAAAATAAGAGAAAAGAAAAAAAAGTAGTCATTCAGCCAAATATTTTCAAATGTTTAAATGTTTTGTTTAGACTTCCTAGGAAGACCAGATGCTGTAGGCATAAAAATAAAAAAATAAAAAATTAAGGGATTGTAAGCTGACAAAGTCTTTGCTCAACCAAGGGTTGCCTCACCTAAAAAATTTTTTAAAAAAATGTTTTGTTTATTTATTTTTAATTTGCATACAGTACAATTTACTCTTTTGGTGTACAGCTCTATTACTTTCGACAAATGCAATGAATCTTGTAACCACCATCATTAATATTAAGATACAGAGCAGTTCATTCCCCCCCTGCTGCTCCCCTCGCTGCCACCAGATTTCCTCATGCTGCCCTTTTATAGTCATCCCCTCCATTGCCCTCAGTCTCTGACAAGTATTGATCTGGTCTTTTTTCCTCAAGATTTGCTGATTCCAGAATGTCTGTAAATGGAATCAAACAGTTTGAAGTCTTTGTGTCTGGCTTCTTTCTGTTTTCAGATATTTTATTTGAGTGATTGGAATCACATGGAAAATATGTGATTATTTTCCTATTTTTAATTTATATCTGGAACTGCAAAGTCTTGTAGAAACTGATGGATTCTATATTTATTATAAAACCTGATGTCCAAATTCTGAGGCAAATCACTGTTCAAATTATATTGCTTAAAGGCCTAAAGGAATAAATACCACCACTGAAAATGCCAGTTTGTCTGTAACTGAAAATCTCCATCATTACTAAATCCGTCTTCCAATTGAGATTGTGAAGGATAATTATTGATATGTGATTACATATATCAGCTACCTCTTTAATTAGCCCTCTGCACAATTTTATTTATAAAAGAGGTCTATGCATATTTTTAGATGCCTTTACATCATGCAGAGTTTTATGTTGCCACTTGTCACTACATTAAATCTTTTTAGAACATTCTGTTCCGTTATTTTAGAAAGTATTTTGTGACATGAGCTTGAAGTTGTCCAGAGACCTATTATTTCATCTTGAGTGATAGACTATGAATATTACTTCCTTATGATTGGAAAAATTTTTTTAAAAAGGAATTTCAGGCTAGATGGGCTTCTGCTGTCTTTTGTAAATTGCTTAAACCATGGAGATTAAAAAACAGGAAAACCAGGAGCAGGTAACTCCATAAGAATAGTCTTTTACTTGGGCACCTTTTTCTTGGGAACATGTTTGAGCCAGCCTGCTTTCTGTCCTTCCTTCTTTTCTTCTTTCTTTTTTTTTTTTCTTTTGTGTTGTTACCAAAACATTAACATTGATTTTTCATTCTAAATTTCTTGAGGCTAAGTCACAGAAATTATGGAACTGAAATCTTTACATGTTACTTTAGGACACAAAATTTAGTACCTCTCCAGAATCCTAAGGCAATCCATGAATTAACTTTGGTACTTGAGCAGATGAATCAGCATTTTGACACCACACCACAGGCTTATAATGACTTTAAAGAATTATTTTATTCTTGAGAATGAACAATGTGGACCAAGGAGTGCTACCATCAACATTTCTGGACTTGAAGAGATAACAAATAATTTATAAAAGTCCACTTCAGAATAGAACATGAGAAAGAAGTACATCCTCCATCACTTTGGACATAGGTTTCTGGGACATCAGCTTAGGTCAATTAAACACTTTGTTATTTCCTCAAGGGCAAGGAACTTGTCTTAACTGTTCTTGTATCCTCAGGTGTAGAAGTAGGTCTGGCATCTTATTGTTAGTAAATGTTTTTGAACAAACTTAAAAAAAAAAAAAGACAAGGAAAAAGTGCAAGCTTGGAAAAAAGAAGAAAAGGAAAGAGGAAGTATGGCAAATGATATATTAGTAACTTGTCAACACAAGATATTTAAGTTCCTGTCTGAGCACACATAACTCCCTGTGAGATTCAATATACAGCCACTGAATTTTTGAGCTTTCTTATCTGAAAAAGTAGTTGTTTTTTTTTTTTAAACTTTCCTTTATGTTTTGTTAAAATTTTCTTATGTTTTCTACAACTGGTAACATTTAATTTTAATATTTGATGTGTTCAATTAAATGCATTTTCTCTTTTCTATTAAATGATGTTATTTTCTTGACCCATAAGGATGATGGCACACTGTTGAATAGAAGTCTCTTACATTCTAGAAAAGTAATAAGCTCACGTTAGTAATTCTTGGAACTTAAAAATTTACAGTTGTCCCTATACTTTGAAACATTATACAATGTTTTTCCCAATACTTTGCAACTTCTTCCTCCTCCTCTTAAAAAATATATTGACACTTTTTTTGACTGTAGAAATAATATTGACTCTTTGTTTTAAAAAAGTGAGAAAAGATAATCTTTGTTTATAATTTTTTGTGGTAGATTTATACTCATTCCTGTTTCTGAGACATTCATGTATATTTTGTAATTATTTGATTCTTATGTAACTGAGCTAATTTTTCCCAAGAAAATTTTTATTGATAATACACAACAGTTTTATTATGCTTTCTTTTTCCTCCTTTAGTCACATGGTAATTTAATTGTAGCTTTTTATTCTGAAAAAATATTAGAGTTAAAGAAATCTTGCAAAAATATGATGTCATCTATCCAATTTCCCTTATGTTATCAACTTATATAACCAGGGTATGATAGCCAAAACCAGGAAACTAACATGTGACACCACACTATTAAACTATAGAATTTATTTCAATCTCACTAGTTTTTCCACTGTTACCATTTTTATGCTCCAATATCCAGTCCAGGCCCCCACACTGCATTTAGTCATGTCCCTTTAGTCTCCTCTACTCTGTGACAGTTTCACAATTAATACTTATCTTTCATGACCTTGGAACTCTTAATGAGTGCTAGTTAGTTATTTCTCATTGAATTTTTAACATATTTTTTTCATAAATCTTAGCTGAAATTTTTAATGTTTGTTACCAGTCTATATTTGTTCTTTTTGAATTATCTGATTGTACCTATTAGAATTTTAGTGGTTTTCCTTAAAAGTTACAAAAGCTCCTTATATATTAATATATTAATATGTTACATTTATTTAAAATATTTTTCTCATCATGAGTATGTCATTTGATGTTTATAAAGATCTTCATTCTAAGAATCACAGAGTTTCAATTAATTCTGGCACTATCACTGAGTATCAGTCCCTGTGTAGGGCACTACACAGATTAAGTCCAGACACCTGTGGTCATAAAGATTTTTGGTCTGAACTGTGGCAACTGAACTGGGTGTACCACTCTGAGATGATCTCAGCATGGAAACATCTAGCAAAGAGTATCCCCCTTTAAGGGTGTCAACCGAAAAGAAAAATGGAGGATTTCTATACTCCAGAGCTTAGTAAGAATAGCTCTCAAAGATGAAATTTCCTGTTCCTCCAAATTGTCACTTTGCTGTAGGCCCTTAACTCTGACTTTACACTCTGCCAGGGTGGGAGTCAATGCCAATCACCTGTTTTTACTTTGTGTCATGCTGAGTGAGATGGCTTTCCTATTCTCTTGCTCAAGATGGTAATCATTCCTTTAAGAATAGGGCTAACATTTATTATTTATCTCTCCTTGGGCATGGTACTGTATGAATTTGGGTTCCAGATCATGGAAATTGTAAAAATAATCAGTCGCTCTTTTAGAAATGTAAGGTAACAGAGGGAACTTTTTTGTTAGGAAAAGACAAACCACTCAAATGAAAGGAATCCAGCAGGCTCAGGAAACAATATGGCCAGAGATGGCGACAGAGCCTGGTGTTTGAACTGTGTTCTGTGATGGTGGAGAGGAAGGTGGATGCTCAGACTCTGTAGAGAGGACACATACTGGCATGGAGGTGGGGTGAGGAGGGCAGTAAAGTGAAAGCCTGACCAGGGAATGATGAATGGAAATTAAGTTCACTACGCATTTAAGGTTCATTCACTATTAATGGTACTTTACATCTACTTTATTTAGATACCTATTTTATTTTAGTGAAAATATCACTAATATTTACAAGTAGTTTTATAGGTTAACTAATGAGTTCTTTCTTTTTTTCCCTATAACCTGATGTTTGATTATAAGGTCATAATTCCTCAAAGTGAATTCTTTCACTCTATGACTTTTCACGTACCCTACCACTCTTTCTCACATTGGTTAAGGATGGATTACTGTATATTACATAGCATGGCATTAGCTGGCTCAGACAGCCTTTTCTGCTTGCTTTTATGAAGACAACAAAGAGGAGTAATACCCCAAGGTGAGTTTATATCATCCCTGGTTCATAATAAGGTATTATCTGTTTGGGGGTTTCTCTCTCCAGAACTAAGTGGTAAGGACTTAGTTAGGCATCATAGCTTAAAATCACATGCCTCAGAATCAGACTGTCTGGATTTGAATTATATTCTCTGTTATTTCTAATCCTATTAGCCTGGGCAAGTTCCTTGTACTTCCTAGTACCTCAGTTTCCCCATATGTAATTGAGAATGATGGTAGCAACCTGCTTTATAAGATTATTATGTGGATTAAATGAGTTAATGTTTGTAAATCACTGAATATATTGCTTGGCTTGTAGAAATTACTGATGTTTGAAACAAAATTTAGAGATTCTCTCCTAGCCTAAACTTTTTCATCTTTAGCTATATATACCCAGCAAATTTTTATTGAGCTCCTAATAAGGACCATGCATTTCACTGACTGAAAAACCAGATCCAGATATTAGAATGACTGATATCTGTATGATATGTTCAGTTTACAAAGCTCTCCTCATTTCAGTTTCTTACAATATTATGAGGAAGGCATTGTAAGAATTTTCAAGAATGTCATTTTTAAGTAAAAAAAAAAAAAAGAGAAGAGACATTAATGAATAGATGGATGAGTGAATGGATGGAAAGATGGATGGGTAGATGGACAGCTGGACAGATGATTGGATGGTTAGGCTGGCAGATAGATAAGCAGACGGATAGACATTTGCTGGGATGACTATTACAAATTTGCTCAATGTAAGCTTTAAGTTTGGACTTTCTTTTTAAAAACTGGATAAGAAAGAGTTTACATACTTTAGGAATAAAATATTTACAGAGAACAGAAAGTTGCTTTTTAGAGCAAGGAAATTATGAAAGAAAAATGTGTTTGGTTTAGATTTATGCATTATAACAGTGTTGAAAATCTAATTGGTATAAAACCAAAAAATCAAAAAAGGAAGACTTTAAAAACAAATTGAAACAAGCCAATTGAATTTTACTTTTCCAGGCTTAGGAAATGCCAAAAGAATAAACAGTCCATTTTTTTTTAATGAACTACAATGATGCATAAAAAAGGGAACCACTTTTGGCTTCCTGTTTGTGTTTATTTTTCTAGCAGATTAAAACATTTGAATAAATAGTATGCAATCTCTGAAATTACTCAAATGTTTTTGTTGTATTAATTTTTTCAATCCAAATTTCTAATTATTTGGAAACATTTTATGTTAGATGTTGTTAAGCATGGGTTTTCCAGATGTCTGTAATTTGGAATTATTTACATCTGGAAGATTCTAGCCTGGTGTAAGGCAAAGATGGTTAGGGTCTTGGGGACTGAGGTTTCCCAAGTGACTTGGGAAAATCGCTTCTCCTTTCTGAGTTTCAGTCTCTTTTATAAAATTGAGGGGTTTGGACTAAAGTATGCCTAAAAGCTTCTTGCAGCTCAATTAACCAGCCAATTTTCACTCTGGCATTTTAACTTGGAATTTGTAGACATTGCTTTCTTTTGTTTTACATTTTTAACGGAGTCCTCTCCTCCTTAGAAGATGACTCTTTAGGAAGTCTTGGGCAAGTTAGGCTTCAGGCACTTCAGCAGGCTTAAAATAATCAACATGTGTCTGTGGCAGCCACCCGGCCAGACCACGCACTGGAAAAATCACCCCACCCCAGGATGGGCTTCACTCTAAAGACCCACACTTAACTGTGACCCTATTTAACTTTACTCTGTATCTGGGACTGATCAGACATAGGAGGCTTTCATGAAAGGGGAAAGCTCTGACTTTTAAGATGAGACCTGGAGGTCAGGCCCGTTCAGCCATAAAAAAGTGCTTATGAGGGAAAGTCCTTGAAAGACTCATCATGGCTTCTTTGAAGTTACTGCTGATACTATATTTGGGGATCCAGTAAACTGCAAATAAAAAAAAAAGGAAAAAATGTTGGATTAAGATGGAAAAGAAGAGGCAAACTTGGTTGCTAGAAAAGCTCTCATTCTTCCCCAAAAGGCATATTTTAATTGATTTTTTTTCTTAAATCTCTTTGATTTTTTACTTGGTCAAGATGACACATTTGTGTGCTAAAACTTATCTCTGATTTTATATCCCTGCTGTCTGACGTGGTTTCTTGACTCACTACCTTTATTTTCACCAGAAACCTGATGTTGAATGGCTTAGCCTTTCTGGAATTGGCAGCCACCACAGCTAATGGAAGACACTTCGAACTAATTTAATAACTTCCTACTTTATTACAGAAGTAAATCAAATGTGAATCCTTCTAATCACAGTCCTTCCTCAGGCTTGTGCCACCTCCTGCTGCCAATGATCATGGCTACTGGCAGAATTGTGTCCACTGGGCAGGCCACATTAAATTTCATTCTCATCAATATGATTAACAGCCACTGAAAGTCTCAAGATAGCAAGAAACATGTGACAAGTTCTTGTCACAATGGAGAGAAGACATACTTAAATAGAAACGATAATAGCAGCATCAATTGTGGGTTTAGGGTTATATGCATTTTTAATATGTGTGTTTTAAGTAATGTCACATAGATTTTTCCATTTGTCCCTAACAGCTTCTTGAGGGTGGACTGAGCAGGAATCGTCATTGCTATTTTATCAGTGAGGTTATTAAAACTAAGAGGGCAGTGCAGTGACTTGACTGAGGTTCCACAAATGGAAGGCAGACCCAGGTCATCTGTCTGCTGACTATTACCAAGTGCCAGTGGATGTAGGAGTAGAAGGACATTTTTATGTAAGAATAATAAATCACTGAACCAACACCATTGAATATTTATTTTGACCCTTTCTTGGTTCTGGAAACTAAGCTTACCCTGTCCAGGTACTCTGGATACAAAGCTCTCACGTTGTACTTCTGGATTGGAAAGAAATGCCTTGTAGTTCGGCATAAAAAAATAGGCATTTATTCTAGAGGAAAACTGGTTAAAAGTAACATCAATATTATTAATCTCCATTGTCTGAGAGGAGTCTGTGTTCATAGACTCTGGGAGGGCCGGTGCTCCTTGGGTTTTTCTCTTCTGTTTGCCTAACCTTTCTGTAAATACCAGTTGAAAGAAGTGACCATATTGAATCTTCCCAGTTATTGAAATGAATGGCATTTCTCTAGGCCTTTTGAAGGGAGGCTTTGGTCAAAATGTGTTCCAAATTTCCCCCATGTGTTTTGGATAGGGGCGCATAGCATAGAATCCAACAGTTTCTTCCTATGTCAGTCACAGTGGCACCAAGATCTGCACATCTATTTCCATAATAGTTCGGCCCATTACCACAGAGGGAGTTTAAAGACACCTCTATCAGAGGGAAATACAGAAATATTTAGTCTGTCCTAAAAGAGCAATTTAAAGAGACAAATACAATAATTCGAAATGATACATGCAGAACTATATCCACGACCTCTTATAGTTCACTCCCTCCTTGTGCCTGTACAAACTAAAGTAGCAGCATGAAGTAGTAGAGTTAGAAAGACCTGAAATATTTAACTTACCTAAGCCATGGTCTTCTCATCTGTAAAACAGGACTGCTAACACCTGCCTCGGAGTGTTGTCAAGAAGACTAAATTAATGAGAATGTATTTAAAGTGCTTACCACAGTGGTATAATATGTGCTAACTGTTAATATTATAATTTTTACTTATTACTTTGCAGAAATGTGCATCTGTGTGCAAGGGAGATTAACTGATGGGGAAATGTGAATAATTAGTTCAGTGAGACAGACCACAGTGATTGAGAAAATAACTTAAAGTAGCTGTCTTCTTATTAGAAATTATCTTCGTTGAGCGGTACAATATTTCCTTATAAAGTTTCATGAATTCTTCAGTGGCTCCACGTAAATGCTTTTATTATAAGAGGATGAATTCATAAAGAACTATGGAATTGGCCACTGTAAACTTCACTCTCATGACAATTCATAAGATTTGTTCAAATCTGTTAAACTTAGGTTAATACATATGTATATATATGAAGTGTGTGTGTCAATAGCATTAACAAGTTTTCTCTGGCATTAAAGCACTTTTCTACCCTTTTTGGACCAATTTTCCATGTTCCAATGTCTCTAATAATTTTGGCTTTAATCACAAGGATAAGATCATTCAAGTTAAAGAGAGAATTTTTCAGGAAATAGATTGAGAGAGTTGTAATGATTATCTTTTGCATGTAGATCCACAAACAAAGCTCGCCACCTGTTCTAAGACTATTAGGGGCAATAGCATCAGTAGTAGTCATAATTTCATACCACATGCATAATGCATTGTGGCTTAGGGTAGGGGTGTGGCTCAGTGGCAAACACATAACTGTGTACTGCTGGCAGTGCATGTGCTAAGGAGAAATCCAGAGGAGAATTTTTTTTTTTCAAATCCATTTCCCATTATCCAAGCTGTCTTTGGGACTTGTTTTGGTTATTGTCAGGAGTCAGATAGATTTACCATGCTGTTGCTGGCTCCACGCAGTCAACAAATCTTTTATATCCCATGTGTGTGCTATTTAGCCTCTGGAAATAATATCTTTTTTTTTGAAATATTTTTTGGGATGATTTTTGAGATGATTCCCAAACTTTTGTAATCGGAGAACCAACAGTAAAATTTTTTTTTTTTTTAACTTTTCGGAGAGAGCAGCTGAGGTGGCTTAAATTTATACTACTAAGTAGAATTTCACTGCTAGAGTCATGGATGCCTGATTTATGAAGGAAAAAGAAATGACATTGCCATATGATACACTGCTTCCTTGAACAAAATCCTTTAGGATATGTGGAGACCTGTCTTGACTGACAGAACAGCTGGAAAGTGACTATAGAACAAATGCAAGGGAACACAGAGAGAGACGATAGGACAGGTCCCATGACAGAGAGGGCTGCCACCTATCTGGATTCAGATCTAACATATAAATAACCCGTAATAAAAATATTCTTAAAGGAACAATATTTTCTACTGAAAAGACTCATTAACTCAGTATACCCACATTTGAAGGGCTACCTTAGACCTGTTTGGAATAACTGTGACCAGTGGATTAAAAATCAGTCGATAGAAATTCTAAGACAGATTCTAGTGAGCATAAGACAGGATATTTGAATGAACAAAGGTTTCCAAAGCCGGAATGGGCTGCTTTGGAAGATGGTGCATTTCCTATCACTACGGGTATTCAAGAAGAAGTCACATGACCATTGATAGAACTTTGCAGATGATTCAAGCACCAGAAGAGAGGGGGGAGTTTGGGCCAAGTTTGTACTCTTATGGTCTTTTTGATCTCTGAGATTCAATGGAAAGAGCAGTGAGAATATAGTAAATTTATGTTAGATTTATAATTTACAAACTTGTCATTCTTTCCACAAACCACATTCCAGATTAAAAAATAAAATAAAATTGAAATTAAGGATTGCTATTATCCCCATTATACCCATGAGGCAATTAAATTAAGACAGATTAGGATTTATCACATCCCTAAACCAGTGAAGAATAGGAAATCCCAACAATGATTTATATTGTGGGTTTTTTCTCCCTCTAGGATGAGACATTGATATAGTGATTGATGATTGAGGCAAAGAATTGAGAGCCCGAACAACAGACTAAAGAATGAGAGCATTTAATGGAGACCTACCATTACGCCTAAACTGTAAGGGAAAATGTTCAGTCAAGAAGCAGAATGCAAGCACCCCTTTCCCACCCCTACTCTCCCAAACACACACATACACATAAACTTCTTCATCCAAACTTCCTCTGGCTATTTACTTCCAGTGGACCATTTATCTCCAGCCCTATCCTTTGGCCTTTATAGCCAGGCAAGAATATAGCAATTATGATCTTGTCCAAAGCAGTCCTTCAAAGGTATTGTCTGAACCCTAGATCATTTTGGGAATACTCAAAAGATTGAAGTAGTGAAGACCCCAATCTGCCCTTTGTAGGTTGAGTCCAGGGTGAGTGCAATGATGCTGCTCTAAATCAGATCCTAATGATACCGGCTTGGGAAAGATCAGAAATGCGGGAGCCATTCTCAAATAGATCTTTTATCTATTATCTATTAGTAGTTCGAGGTTGGTCAAAAGGGGATGAGTAAAACAAGGAGAGTGCATGTCGGACTCCTAGATCAGTGCTATCTCTTCTGAACACATCTCTTACTGGCAAGGAAGGAAGGTCCTGGGATGGGAACGATTTAATGTTCAGTGTGTGAAGCCAGGTAGGTAGAGCCACAGAATCTCTCAACGAGTCTTATTATATACTAAAACGTCCTTTCACATTTTTTACAATTTAGCTGCAAGATGGATTAAGCTGATTATACTATTTATGCCTTTCATTCCAAGAATTCATATGATCTAAATAGATAAACATAGCAAGCTTGAAGACATCTTAAAAATCATCTGGCTTAACCCTTTCATTTTACAGATGAAGTAGCAGATTCAGAGATATTGACTGGCTTTTTAAAGGTAACTCAGCAAGTTGCTAGCAGAACCAGAACTAGAACCCATGTCTTCTGTGTCCTGGTCTCAGTTTTCTCGTTACCCGATGCTACCTTCCTCATAAGTCTAGTAAAGAAGTCTCCATAGCCCTGAGGACATCAGCTTAAGAGCATGATGCTGTCTATTTGGTGGAGTAATATAAATGACAATGACAGACAAAAAAGGTTGTCATGCTAAGGTCAAGGCACAGGAAAAGACACAAGACCCCAGGAATGGCAGAGAAGATAGAAAGCTCCTCATTTTGACTTAAGCCATGGAAGGTATTGTGGGCCCAGGGTTCGTGACTGTGTTAATTCAAGTATATTCACGATGTAAATCTCTTGCCCACCTAATTTCCCAGTCCTTTCAGTCATCAGCCTCAACTGCACCGAGTTGGAACTCTTTTCTCAGTACATACCTGTATTTTTAGAGCTTTTGTCAGGTATTCTTTACCCAGAATACTTTTTCCTACTCATCTTCAGATATCCAACCCTGTTATTCTATCAAGGTTGATCCCCAGTGTCCCCTCCTTAAGGAGTCTTACTTCTCTCTCACCAGTGATATGTTTTCTCACTTAGCCATATCTGTTGGTCCCTTGTCTAATTTACTCTTAGAATAAAAATTATTTGGATAAAATTGAAGAACATAATATTAATGACAAGGAAATACAAGAAATTCTCTAACTTCATAAAGACCTAAAGTATTTATTCATTCTTTCTTTCATTCATTTAACTTTCTAGTTTAACAAGCCTTTGCTGAGCACTCACTTCTCATATCCAAATCACATCTATTCCTCAAATATCAGCTTAAGCATTATATTCTTCATGGATCTCTCCCTAATTCCTTACCGGTAAGTAATAAATACTTCTCATAAATCAGCTATTTATTGTCTATATTTTGCAACCAAAAGTTCTTTCCTCCTAGTAGACAGTAAATTCTCAGAGAAGTATTTTTCTTGGGGAAAAATATCAAGAAAAGATAACACATAATTTTTGCCTATTTTTTAAAATAGGATCGAATCAGAGATTTACTGATAACCTACTCACACTAAATTCTTGGTTACAGTAAAATAATTCATATGCAGAAATGATGAGGTGATGATTTAATTAACTCATTATTTTTTTTTCTCCTCTTAGGGATTTTCTAGCCATCAGTACTTGGCAGCCAGTGCTATTCCATTTACCCTCTGGCTCTGGAAAAGATATTTGAAAATGCAGCAGCATTCAAAGTGAGGGTTGTTAAAATCATCATTTCCCTAAAGGATGTCAGAAGTCCTAAGGGGAAATATTTACAAGGAATATCTGTTTTCTCTTTGGAATTTACAGATTTTATTTGTCTATTTTTCTCTTTTTACATGCCTCACCCTTCCCTCATCCCACGTGGCAAGAAAACAGATCTGGTTGTCTTTCTGCAGATGAATCCATCATCCAGTAGCTGGCTGAAGTATATGTCCGTTTAACTAAATGTCTTTCAGTTAATCACAGTTTGCTAACAGATCTTCAACGTTATCATTAGTTTAATTTTTAAAAAAATGTTTAAGAATGATTTACTAGTTCCATTTTAACTAACCTCCGTTTGAAAAACAGCTATCAGGAGAGTGCTATAATTTTAACCAGCCACCATAATTTAAAAAAATTGATGAAGTAATATAATAGTACCTATTTTGGGTTGTGTTATTTCTGTATGTTCCCACAGCACTCTCTTTCGCACTAATTGTCTGTTTACTTGCTATAGTCCTCACAATGCTATAATCTCTTATTATATTAATATTGACATATATTGAGAGACACTCATATCCTGTATGCCTGTCGTAATGAATGACTAACCCACAGTGATATATAAAGTGTTCTCAATAAGTGTTTGACGAGTGACAACTATATGAGCAGCCTTTCATCAAGTTCTTATTGAGACTCCAAGATGTACCATGGAGGGTTAATCACCAGTAATACAACAGCCAATCAGAGAGACATAGAAACACAGCTTTTTGTAAGCTGAGTTTAACTTTCAAAGTGAAAAGATAGTTTCGTTTTGGTTTTCTACAAATGAGTTATTTTATTATTTTTTTTTAGCTTACAAAATCTTGGTCTTCTTTTGTGTACTAGTAAATATTTTCAGAGCTCTGCCCCCAGAGAACCTGTGAAGAACTCAGACATGTCAACAGATAATTGTGATGTTGTGCAGGAGGCACCATGAGGGAGATCTCAGGTTTATCTAGGCACGTGAGATTTGGTTGTTAGTTGCAGACACAACAGAGGAAATGATGTCTAAGCAAACTACTGAAGATGAATAAGAAATCCTCAGGCAAAGATTTAGAAAGAGAATTTTTCAAGAAAAGGAACACTACAATCTCTCAAAGGGTAGAGAATGAATGGAAATGAGACAAAACTCAACAGGATCATAGTTTAGAAAGCAATAGAAAATAGTGAGAGGTGAGTCAGGCAGGTAAACCAGAACTTGTCAGGCAAGAACTTTTGAGTCACTTAAAGAATTTGAATGTCAGTTTCAGACTTTTTGGGGAGCTTTTGACAGTTTAAATCAAGGAGGGATAAGATCAGATTTGCATTGTAGAAAGATCATTCTGTCTTCTGTTTGGTAAATAGAGTAAGGGGGACAGGAGTTCACAAGAAATTTCCTACTGCTGTTTTCCTTTGTTTAAATATTATGCCCTTCGTGCACACACGTGTATTCACAAGTGCATGCGCACACACACATGCATGCACACAACTTTTCAGAATTTCACCTGTCTTATTTAAGTTATATCAATCGAATTCACTGGTGGCACTAACAGACCTCCTTCCAAGATTAAGCCCTTCCTTTGCTGAAATCCTTTTTTTTATTCAGAAAATCATGATAAACCTTGACTCTTGCTTACTTTATCAATCTATTTCCATTTGTTTCTTCATAACAAACATATACTACATCTGTTTTTGAAAGTTAGAAAACAAGATAAGAAATAACGATTATTAAGTCTTAAATTAAGTCCCCTGCCTCCACTTGAACACAGCTACTATGAACATTTGGTGTATAAATTTTTTTAATGAATTTATATTTATTTATAAGTGGATCCATACTATAGATAGTATTATGCAGTCTCTTTTTTCCCCCAAGAGCATATCATGAGCATTTTTGTGTGTCTCATTAGTCTCAGTGGTCATTTAATATTCTACCATATGAGTGTACTGTAATTTAGTTCATCCCTATTGTTAGAAATGTCACTTTTAATTTGATTGGATCAAAGTTAATATGGAATCTTCGAAATTCTGTTTTACAAAATTAAGATGAGATTTCCTAGGTAAACTTTTCTGTCTGGTTCTCTGTATTATGTGGGTTTTCAGCATTCATCAGGAACTTTACTATTAATTAAAATAATACCAGGAAAGTATCACCCCTTTGAGAGTTTTCTGCATTAGGATACATTTCTACTTACAATAAAATGAAAGGAGATATTAGAGGTAGAGTCTTAATCAAACCGTTTTACAGAATAACTGAAATGGAAGGTTTATGTACCATAAATAAAAACAGATGCACTACTCCAGAATGCCTAGAAGAAAAGATTCATTTGCCTTGAAGTTTTTAGTGTGATCCTGCAAAATTGTAAAGGAAACCTGGTATTTTAATTTTCATTTGGAACTCAATTTTTTCTTAACCTTGTTTTCCATCCTGTTTTAATGTCAAAACAGATCTACCAAAGTAATTTCATGATACTTTTATAAAAAGCACACTGAATTAGAAGTTAAGATGCTCTAATTTAGTTGCTAGCTTTGGTCAATTTATTACTTGAGAGAATATAGCAGAGAGATTAAGGGTTTGAGTTCTGATGTAAGACATTGGGTTCAAAGTCAGAGTCAATTACTTATGGCTTTTAGTTTTCTTAATTGTAAATGAGGTTATTGATTCCTACTTCACTGTTATTTTAATTTTTAAAATGTGATTTTAGTTTGTTAAGGCTTCCATAACAAAATACCACAGACAGGTGGCTTAAACAACAGACATTTATTTTCTCACACTTATGGAGGCTAGAAGTTCAAGATCAAAGTTTCTGTAGGATTAATTTCTTCTGAGGCCTCTCTCCTTGGCTTGCATATGGTTGCCTTCTCACTGTGTCCTCACATGGTCTTTTTCGCTGTATGCCAATGCCCCTGGTGTCTCTCTCTGTATCCTAATCTCCTTTTCTTATAAAGATACCAGTCAGATGGGATTAGGGCCTCATTTTAACTTAATTATGTCTTTAATGTCTCTTTCTCTAAATACAGTCACATTGTGAGGTGTACTGGGGGTTAGGGTGTCAGCATATGAATTTTAGGGGATACAATTTATCCCATAATATATGGTAATATATGTAAGACATTTATTTCAAGTCTCTGACATAGTATATGAACAATAATAGCAGCAACTATTATTATTTTGCCCCTCTGAGCTTCATTTTTCTCATTGTGAAATTGAGATATTAATATCCACCCAGTCTAGATAAAATGATGACTTGAGGCAATTTATGTTAAATTTCTTTGTAAATTAAGTGGTAGGAGACTGTTGTTAATTTCAGGTGTACACGTATATACTCAATCTCTTCCCTTTGAGAAGATGCACATACATCCAGGCATTTACTCTTAGCTTCTTTTCCATTAGAGCTGGGAGTTGGAAGAGTCGAATTTAGGCTCCCATTCATCTCCCTTTTATTTTCACAGGTGCCAGCATCCTCACTTTCTGACCAGGAAAGTGCAAGGTTAATAATTGTCAATTCATATAGCTTTTCCCAGAGAGACTTATTCTGCTCATATGGGGCATGGCGCAAAGATTAATGAAAGTGTAACAGAATCTCTCCAAGTGAGAATTCCTCTACTGCCTCATGGGAGTATTTTCGAATGAATGCTGTTTATATTAATTTATAATAGGACCACATGTTCTGCAATTTCTCTGTGGTTGAAAATTGGACTTGCTATGGAGTCTTTAAAATATAAAAGGCTTTAGGTCTCCCAGAAACTGGGAAATATGGCAATTTAGCTCTTTATTGGCATGCTTGATAAACTTTTGGAGTGTAAGTATGTGGCCTGGTTCTGTAATGCTCAAGGATTCAAAGCCAGTTGGAGATACGATTGGAGGGAGTAGGGTGTACTGGCACCCGGGACTTTGTGGGACTGATTTAATCTTCCTATGTCACTAAAGTACAGATCATCCTATGTTACTAATATAACCTAGTAAACCAGAATTACTACTCTCCAATGAGATGGAAATGTTTCTGGAAGGGAATTTCAAAAGATTCAAGTCACTCCATTGCTCTGAAATTTTCAAGTGCTTCTCCAAATATGACGCTATATGTGCTTAGCTTCAAATCCACACTCCTTTGGTATTCTCAACTATTAAGTATTCTCAACTATTCTAAACCCTCAATATCTGTACTCTCAACAAACTAATTCTTACATATGGATGACAGTTTTTCTAAGTGTCTTACCCATGGAGAAATGGCTTTCCTGGCACCCCTGCCTGTTGAAAATTCCATCTGTACTTCAGTGTTCATTACGAATGCCATATTCATAAGATCTTCATGAAAACTCTCTAGATTAAAATCCACCTATTTAGAAGTACTTTTTCCTACTTTGAATCCTTATAGTATTTGTTTTTACTTCTTTTATAGTCCCTTATTTAACCCTAAATTATAGGTATTTGTCTGGTTTCCCACCCGATCCCCCAGATTAGCTACTGAAAAGCAGGAATTATCTCAATTTTCTCTCCGTCATCCCCACCCACCCAATACCCAACACAAGACCCTTATTAAATATTAGTCAGATTGAATTGAAAGACAAAGTAGAGTAGCTTGCGCCTCAGGGTCCCTAGAAATACATAGTTATAGTACCCTATGCAGATGAAGTGAGAATATTGGACTCCGTGTGTGGAAGATCATAGTGACAATCTTTTCTTAGTACAGGGCAAACATGCAGCTGCTAAGCTCTGCCACAATATAACATTTCAAGGAGAAAGAAGCCAATGTAAACCCACAGTATGTGCAAAGTAAAAATCAGAAACCCTGAGTTTTTTAACCACTGAATATAATTTTGTAGTTTATTCGATATGATTTTTCTAGACTGTGGTTCAGTTCGAACAAGACTTTTCATTTAAACACAATCGTAGTTTTCTTCTATACTCATTAGTAACCACTTTTCAGCTTTAATTTTGCTTATTCTGGGGCAAGGACAAAGATATTCCTTTGTGACTTTTGGAGAGATTTATTTAGGTGTAACTTTTTTATGCACTTGTCCAAGACAATATATTCTTCATATTCTTACTGAATAAGGAGAATTGGCCACTTAGTCTTAGACATTGTGAAATTTACTAGGAAAACTATTAACTTTGGAATTAGAAGATCAAGTTGTGGACTCCAGCATTTCTATTAGGATCCATGTGGTCCTGAGACCAATTTCTCATTTATTCATATGAGTATAATAGAAGAAGAAGTTTTATACCAAATGACGTCTAATGACCATTTCAGTTTGCACTTTGGGATTCTAAGATCACTTAGGTGATGATTTTACAAATAAAGCCATTCTTTCATCAAAGTTAATGAAATTTACTCCAAGTGCAGGTTGCTGTAAATATACCATTAAAGTAGAGTCTCAGATTAGTCCTTTGAGCCACTCTGAAGTAGGCAGGGTGGTTCTTTGGTCAAATGTAAAATACAGTATTCCACTCATAGAAATTAACTATCACAGTAGCATATTAAAGATTTTAAAAATATTACCCCAAATAAATCTGTTTAAGTTTTAATATAGTTTATGTTACACCTAATTAACTATAATTTATATATATAGTCTTATGACTATCCAGGGGAATATACTTAGAGAGATAAGGGCTGACTACAAATCCAAAGACATTTTTCCTTGTCCTTCTGGATTGGTCTGAATCATTTGTGATAATATACAAATGATTGTGCACTCATTCTAGGAAGTCTTCCCTTGTTTTCTCTGGGCCAAAGACCCCAAATGTACATCAAGTGAAGACCTTGCCCAACACTCAATCGATCAACTCTCGAGTCAGGATTCTTCACTACTAAGAAGATGCATTCCTTTTCATTCTTTTCGTTATATCAAACACAATCTGTTGTAGTTCAAAATGAATGAATGATTCTTTTCTCCAACCCATAACCAAATTTGAAAACCACTTGTGAAACAATGACTTCATTGCTATTTCCATCATATTCTTAATTAACTGCCTTTGAAATTTTAAGGATATCCTCAACTTTTACATTTGGCTAATGCTATGGGCTGAACTGGGCCCCCCCTAAAATTATTATGTTGAATCCTTAACTCTCAGTGTGATGATATTTGGACATAGGGGCCTTTCAGAGGTAATTAGGTTAAGATGAGATCATGAGGTGGGGCCCTCATGATAGAATTAGTGGCTTATAAGTGGAGACACGAGAGAGTTTGCTCACTCTCTACCATGTGAGGACACCATGAGAAGACAGTCATCTGCAAACCAGGAAGAGAGCTCTTCCAAGAATCTAGTCATCCTGGTATTCTGATCTTTGACATCCAGCCCCCAGAACTGTGAGAAAATAAATATCTGTTGTTTAAGCCACCCAGTCTGTGGTATTTCACTATGACATCCCAAGCTGACTAAGACAAATAACTTGCTTTTCCTTTATGTGAGAAACATTTCCCAAGAATTTTTTCTGTCCTCCAGTCTCCCTTCACTACCAGTTTGTCCTACAATAACCAGGCTAACCCTTCCATAAGAGAGAGGGTATCAAGTTGATAATATACCTCCTCTCATACCATTTTTGCTGAGAAATGAAAAGTATTTCAGACTTCTGCATACAAGGAGCTTGGATGTTGCCATTCCATCCTAGCAACAAATAAAACGCTGAACAGGTTAAAAAATAAATAATTCTTCTAGGGTCCGCTAAAAGAGGTGAGGACACAATATTAAAGAAAGTCACTGTCAAGAGTATTGAAAAACAAGTGACAGACTAGGAAAGAATATTTCCAAAAGACACATTTGAGATAAGCAATTATAATCCAAAATATACAAAGAACTCTTAAAACTCAAAAAAGAAGAAACAAACAATTCAATTAAAAAATGAGCCAAAGACCTGTACAGGTATCTCACCAAAATATATATATACAGTTGGTCAATAATCATATGAAAAAATTCTCCACATTATATATCATCAGGGAAATGTAAGTTAAAAAGAGATGCTATAACTACACACCTATTAGAATGGCCAAAGTCCAGAACACTGACAGTATCAAATACTAACAAGGATATAGGGCAACAAGAACTCTCATTCCTTGCTGGTGAGAATGAAAAATTATGAGTCCACTCCAGAAAACAGTTTGGCAGTTTCTTACAAAACTAAACTTGTCTTGCCATACCATCTAGCAGTCTCTCTCCTTGGTGTTTACCCAAAAGAATTGACAACATGGTCACCCCATAACTTGCACACAAATATTTATAGAAGCTGTATTCATAATATCCAAAACTTGGAAACAACCAAAGTGTTCTTCAGAAAGCAAAAGGATAAACTGTAGGTATTCCATTCCAGACAACGGAATATTATATAATGCTAAAAAGAAATGAGCTATCAAGCTGTGAAAAGACATAGAAGAACCTTAAATGCATATTACCAAGTGAAACAAGACAATCTGAAAAGGCACAATACCGTGTGATTGCAAATATATGACATTCGAAAAAGGCAAAACTATAGAGAAACTGAAAAAGATGAGTGGTTGCCAGTGTTTGGGGTGGAAAGAGATGAATAGATGGTGAAGAGAGAATTTTTAGGGCATGAAAATGCTCTGTATGATACTGTAATAATATATACCTGTCATGACACATTTCTTCAAACTTACAGAATTTATAATAGCAATCATGAAATCTACGGACTTTGGATGATTATGACATGTCAATGTAAGTTCTGTAGTTGTAACAAATGAACCATTCTGGTTGGGCATGTTGGCAATCTGAGAAGCTATGACTATGTAGGGGCAGGAGGCATATTGGAAATCTCTGTTCTTTCCTCTCACTTTTGCTGTGAACCCAAAATTGCTAGGGAAAAAAAAAAAAGCTCTTCATAGTTACCTCAAATATTGTATTTTTTAGTTTTCAAATCCTTTTTGGAATGAGGCAGCGGGGATTTTTATGACCACACTTACATACATGCACACATAGATTCATCTGTTTCTCTTTTTCCAAGAATAAAATCAAAACACCTCAGTGTGGTGATCAACGATCTCCATAATCCATCCCCATTGAACATTGTTTTCCATTATTCTGCAATTTAGACCTTTCAAGTGAGTCAGGTCAGTCATTGCTATTCTATAAAAACATCTTGGGTCGTTCTTATCTCTCCCTTCTCACACTGTTTTGCATCTGAGACATCTACATGTTTTCTGTTATTTACAGCCTCAGTCCTACTTTCTCAATAAGGCCTCTCCTGAACTTTCCAGGTTACTGTGATTTCAAATTTCTCTCAACTTCTGTAGCACTATGTTGCCTGTTATTCACTCACTCTGCTTTCTAATCCTATAGAACCTTAATTCTTGATATTAATAGTCTGTGCCTATCTCCTTACCATACTGGGCTATATTTAATAAAGGGTCAAGGACTATATCACAAATACTTTATATCCTCAGAGAGCAACTATCACAATTCTTTCTGTGACAGAAGTGATCAGCATACACTTGTTACATGGACCAGATATGCAGGAACTCATCATCACTTTGAAATAACAGGGATTGAAATCCCAGATGTAAGTTTGTAAATGTTTTAATAAATTATGTAGATTCTAACCTGAGTCTTGCCACTAATTCTCTGTGCAAATCTGTCCTCTGCCTGTAAATGAAGCAGTGGTACTATATGATTTAAAGGGCATTTCTTGCTCTGGTTACCTATGGTTAATAGAAGTTAGTATTCATGAGATCATTTGAAGTGCCACAAAAATGACAAAAGAATTGATGCTACCAATATGTTCAGTAAGTGGATTTTCTCCAAGCTTTAACCTCCTCTCAAATTCGGGTGGCCTGGCATTTCTTTCCAGTACAGTCTGTTGGCTAAAACACAGAGAAAATGTTTTAGTTTATATTTAACCTGTATGTATATGGCAGGGATATTTAATTTACAATACAGCCTGACAGTTATTGCTGTGGCTGAATGCTTAAAAAGCGCAGGTGTGATATCAGAGGATCTTATGAAATATTGAAATAACTTGTTATCAAAACTACCTCTTTAATAACAACATGTGGCCTGACAGGTTAGGGGCACCCATGAATCAGCTTGATGGGCTAAACACCTAAAGAGACCTTCGTCTCTTCTTTAAGTCCCCTCTAAGAGGGTCTTTAGAGCAAAACTCCCTTTGATTTGTAGCCATGGTACATTCATTTACATAAGCTGAAATGAATGTTTTGAAAGTAAATTTCCCCACCCTTATAAGAGCAAGAGGGAGTTTATATTTCACAGAGCAATATGGCATATTTATACCAAAAGAGGTACAAGTGGAAAAGCTTTTAATTTGCTTATTTGCTTTTCTTATATTTCTTACAATGGAGTGGTTTGGGTGGAATGTTAAATTTGTTTCATAAACAGAAGATGGGAGACCAAAATGGAAGGGAGACGTTAGAAATAGTAATGACATTTTTTTATATGTTCACTAAACCCTAAAGCCCTCCCTAAATCATCAATTTGGCCAAGCTATCTCCAAATTTAACCTAGCATTATAATTTTTAAAAAGGCAAGGCTCATTTTATTATATCTTTCTACTGACCCATTTGCCTCTATCTGCAATCCACTCAGGAAACATGAATACTTATGAGAGAAATAGGAAATAAACCCACACTTTGATTCTCAGTCCTCTTGCTTCCCACTACTTCTTGCCTATGACAAGCTTTTCAAGTCTGTCACTTTGTTATTTCACAAAACAATGTTGCAGAAACATAAAAAAGTTTTGAATTCTTTTTCATATTCTCAAGAACAGAAAAATCAGTGCTAGGTGTATGTTAAGCTATTTCTTTGGTGCTGCTTTTTAAAGGATATCTTAAACCAGAAAGCCCAAATCCACAGTTAATTGTCATTTTGCAATGATATTCGACATATTCAAATGATTGCAACTTTGTACAGTGTGAGAGAAAAAATGTGATGTGGCTGCTGATGGCTGCAGACACGTAATTCTGGTAGTGGCAGTTAAGGAGCTGACTGTTGGCTCTAAGG
>NW_006494611.1:7281438-7330624 GCF_000325575.1 Pteropus alecto | reverse complement strand
ACAACATTTATGTCCATTTATCATAATGAAAACCAGGCAGAAGCAAAGCATGAGTGATGATTAGAACAACAAGATTTGTTTTTGTACCATGAAGTTCATTAAGGCCAACTCAGTCTGCCCCAGCACTAGCTTCTTCATGGTGCTTTTGCTCATTGTTTGCATCCTCATGTGCCCTTGTACATAATGATCAACTACTTCTGTACTGGGCCCAAGGTGAGGTAGGGGTTCATCTTCCAGCTTTTAGAAGAATTTCATAATAGAGATTGAGTAGACACTGAATTAATGACCATTTCTATTTATGGTGCTATGAAGTGCTTTGCAAACTATTCAGCAGTATACCAGGGTAAATTCTAATTAACAACCTCACAGACAAGATCGTACTCACCAGTATGGGGGTTACGAAGGAGAGGAGTACAGTTCTGAGCTTGCAAAGAGGGACACTGGATTTCTATTTATTTTTTTTCAAAATCAGACACGAATAAGATTTTTTACAAGTTAGAGTGATGATTACTGTAGTTGTCATGGGACATTGGCAAAACTGGAGTATGAAATGAGTGACTTTTACCTTCTAAAGACATTTTTGAAGAGGATTAAAACTGTGATTCCAAAAACAGTAGCAGGAAGCAAATGTCAGACAGGTCTTGGCTCAAGCCTTCTTTTCCGTAACCATTAGTCATTCTCTGACACGGAGGTTAAGATGTCTGCCCAGTTGTTCATTCTTACCCTGTCCTAATGGTTAGAACCCAAAACAATAGTAACATACCAATAAACCACACACACTACTTTCATTTGATCCATGGCAGATATGACTTATCCACATTCCGCTGCTAAGATAATGCTCTGTCCCCTTACCCAGCAGGCATTTATGTCTTGGCTGTTCTTTTGTTAAGGCATTAGACAATACACAGATGGCTTGAGGGATTTCATCCAATTAAGCACGCACTTATTTTTTGGCTAATATCTCAATAAACCACACACACTACTTTCATTTGATCCATGGCAGATATGACTTATCCACATTCCGCTGCTAAGATAATGCTCTGTCCCCTTACCCAGCAGGCATTTATGTCTTGGCTGTTCTTTTGTTAAGGCATTAGACAATACACAGATGGCTTGAGGGATTTCATCCAATTAAGCACGCACTTATTTTTTGGCTAATATCTTGAGTTTTTTTTTTTTTTTTTCCCCAAAAAAACTTCAGGGACGTTTTGTTTTAAATAGTCTCTAATCTGAAACAGCATGTTTGAAAGTTCTGCTTCTTCACTTTAGTGTTTTCCTTACCCTGAAAGATGGTTTTTATTTAGATAAGAAATCTTCTAACAAACTTAGCTGATAGAATCTTATTCCACTGAGCTTATAAGGGTAACTTCATTTGACAGTGGCGATTCACCATCAGTGTTTAGCACTAAGTTATAAACATCAGGTTAAAACTTCACTAGAATGTTTAGAAAAAACAGGAGGACATTAATCAGGCCCAGGACCATAAACATTTCAAGAAAAGAACATAAGCAGTTTGGCAAAAGAAAGTGCTTTAAAAGATACTTTTCCTTTCCCACTTATTCCACAGAGAAAATGTTACTCGTTAGCAGCATCATTTCCCATCTAATCCTTACCAAACAGCATTTTGAAAACTATAAATATTTACTTATAACCATGACTACATTTTAGAATAATATTCCATAAATGAAAAGATAAGTTTATTTTCTACATTAGCATGAACACCTAACTGGTGAATTAATATGTGTTGTTTGAAGCTAAAAATTTCTAAATTCTCTACATTGAAATGTGGGAAAGAATTTTATTACTAGTAATTTCCCTTGCTATAGGGATTTATTTTTGAAAAAAATTGTACCTTTTATATGTCCAAAAGGACTTTGAGTTACCTTGCTAAAACCATTATTTGTATAATTAGAGTTTTTGAAATGGAAATAAATAACAGCAACAACAACAACAAACCTCAAAGAAAAAAGAGAACTATATCAGCTTCAGTAAAAAATAAAATGTAATTCTAAGCTTTTTAATAGTTAAGGCAAAAAAGATAACAGTATATAAATAATTTAGTCTTCTATGTATAATAAAATTAATTTTATAGTTTTGTCAAGAGAAAGTTATTTTCTATAGTTGAATTATTAACATAATACATGTTATTAGCATAATACACATCTTTTTTGCAAGTTATATTAACAATGTAAAAGAGTACTATCACCAGCAACTGTGAAATAAGAATGCAAAGTTGATATGGCTATTTTTTGCCACTTTAAAAATCTTACTCCATTATATGGAAATGTTTAGAAACCTCCTTAAGTAACATTGAATTCTTATCAAACAGCCTGGTTTTTACATTTGAAAAGCTGTCATTTAGAGGATTTAGTTTAACCTAGTAATTCAAACTGCTTCCAATTTTTGTTTCAAAATTTGATGGGTCTTTATTTTAAGAGTATTCCTATAATAGGTTGTTTAATTTTATTTTAAATTATTTAAATAACTTATTTACTTGTTTGGTTTTGTGGAAGAAAGTAACTTTGGTTTGGCAAAACTTTGAGGTAAATTTGGAGACGCTAGCTACATACTGTAACCTGGTGCCTTCTTTCTCTTCAGCCAGTGTGTATATGCTACTTACTAGGACTTAGAAATTTTGCTGTTGCTCAGAAATAGGATGTCTTCAGTGTGTACTTACATGTCTGTCAATTGGTAAGAAATGTCTAATGGAGTTAAAAATTCTCCGAAATTGCTATGTTGTGAACTTTAAATAAAGAGCCAAGGCAAAAATTATAGCGCTTCATCCAAAAGTAATGCATAATATGGGATGAATTCCCAAAGTTAGAGTGATGAAACTAGAGATAGAATTCCCTTCTTTATTGAAATGTTGATGTTTGAGTAGAAGAATGGAAATTACTTATTTTAGGCTTGACATTTTACCCTGAGTGTATAAAAAGTCTTCAGAAGATAGAGTGCGATCCTAAATATTCTATTTCAGAAGTACACAGTATAATTTACATGTTTTATTGTGCTTTAAAATTAATCTTTTTCCTTTCTTGCATGTGTCTTATAATCTGTTTTAAATTTCTTATTCGAAATATTTGGGCTTCCTATTTCCTACAATTCAGAAGAGAGGAAACTTTTATATTTTCTCTAAAATATGTTTGGAAATTTTAGATAGTTTTCTTTTGTGCTATGTGTTCACCTTGTGAGTTGAAAAATGTTGCGATAGACAGGGATGGGCAAAATGGAAAGAAAAAGAAAGGAATGGAAGAAAGAGGGAGAAAAATAGAATGGGGACTGACCTATGCTGTCCTGTTTTCACTTTGCAAATAGCATTATCTCTGACCTGGATTATTGCTATGTTCTCCTGTCTGCTACCAAAGATCTATTCTCTACGTAGCAGTCTGAATTATCATTTAAAAATGCATATCGAATAATGTTTAAAATTCTTTAATGGTTTTCTCTTAAAGTAACATTCAAACTCTTTACCTCGCCTACAAGTGATCAGTCTTGCAACTTCTAAAATCTCTCTCTTTAGTCTCTGCTCTGCTTTTAAAACATGTCAATACTCTTCCCACTTAAAGTCCCTCCTTTGATTTGAACTTTTTTTTTTTTTTTTTTGGCTGTAACACTAGTTCTCCTGTTCTTATCATGACTGGCTTCTCACAATTTAGATCCCAGTTCAAAACTCCCATTGCAGAGAGACTTTATTTAATTTATCTGAAGGAGTTCTGCTTCCATTCCAACCCCAGAGAGCTCTTACATTATTGTTTGCTCATTTATTTCTTCAATGCTTTTAGCACAACCTGAAATCATTTTCATTAAAGATTTATTTTCTTGAGACTTGTCTCCTTTGATGAGACTATAAACACCTAGAAAGTGAGGTTTTTATTCTAGCCATGTGTGTATTCTAATTGACTATCATGGTGTCTGGCACAGATTCAGTGCAAAAAAAATTTTTTCTGAAGAAGTGAAATAAAGAGTTTCGGTATTAGTATAGTACTGGGCCTATGTGTATTTTCTTGAATAAGAGGATGGTATATAAGAAAACTTCTAGAAATTCTCTTAAAACTTCTGGGAAAAGCTTTGCATGAAGATTTGAGGAAGTTATGCTACAAAGATAGGGTTGGGGGCCAAAGAATCCTGGAGGTTCTTGAATGTCATGATGCATAATTTCTGGAATCTCTTTTGTGGTCAATGGATAACTACTGAAGTTTTCTAAGTACTTTTGAAATGTTCCTTTATTACTAGCTATGGAAAAACATTTGCATGTCAGAAGAATCTCATTCACTCACCAGTGGACGGAGTAACTCCCGAATGCCAGCAAGGTGTTGATTTAATCAGTGTCCCCCGCCCCGCCCCCCCGCCCCCATGCAACATGACTGTCACATACAGTTGTGCTTCTGGGCTGCCAGAAGAAAATATTTGTATTAGTTCTTCACAGACTGAGATAAAATGATCCAGTGCTTCTTGAAGGCTCAGTGGTGCAGTAGAATTCCTTAAAACTGTGGTACCATCTTGTCAGATCATTTCATTTTCCTCAGTTCTTTATTTTACAATTTATTTTTCTAAGGCATAGAGTTAACTTCACATTAGTTATCCTCTCCTGTGGTTTGTTTTATTTTGGTCTTAAGGGAAATCCAGTTTGGAGCCTTTAAATGCAGTTTGCCTTTTGTTTGTTTTAATGGAGTAGTGGGTAGATCCTTCCTTAGCTGAAACCTAGTACTTACAAGGTCTTGTAATAACCTCCATACAATAATACAGCATTATATGTAACATACACATGTTCACCTGGACTTTTCCTACCACTTTAGCTGTGTGTATCTAATTTCTAAAATGGAGTACAAAGATATCAAGCTTCCAGTTAAAATAATTGCCCGTTTTATAGACTTTGGCAACCAATTCTAGTTTCCTGAACTGGTTTACGATAATTTAAAAGCCTTGGCTAGTTCATGAATAAGTTTTATGGTTTAACTTTAAGTCATGAAATCTCTTGATACTTATATTGGAGATGATGGTATTATGTTCCCTAGTGGGTAATAAATGGGGATAGCACCAAATAAGCAAAGAAAAAAACAATGTGGTCAAATTTTCAAGAGCTACTGAATCACATTCATTGATGATCATCAGTACTGGAAGCTCTCAATGGGGATAATGACTCCCGAGATGTTGTTAAACTTGTATCCTTTTATTATAGTATAGCTGACGAAGCATATTCACATGTAGTATACCTTTTGATTTGTGTGTAAAAGACGTGCAGCAGAGTATGCAAGTACAGTAGAGGAACAGGAATAAGGTGGTATTGTAGTACTTGACTATAGACATAGGGTTGAGGAGGAGATGATCTCTTAGAGAATTTAAGTTCAGCCTTATAGAATATGTCAGATTCCAGTAAGAAAAGACCAGGTGACAAAGGATCTCTAGGTTAGTGGAATCACCTGAAAAAACATCAAGGTAGGAAAGTAAAAAACATAAAATTGATTTATGTTCTGTGAACTTTAGTGGCTGGTGCTATAGAACCAGAGTATATCAGTGCTAATCTGTTTTGTTTATAATGTATAGTTTGACTTTTAACTAGAGGCAGTTTCCACCAACCCCAAGAACCTTACTATATTCTCATAAATTATGATTCTGTGAGAGTTATAGACTGTACCCATCATTAATGAGAACATATTTACATCCTTGAAACTAATATCTGATTTATAAGTTGTATTCTATTGTTTATTTTATTAAGGTTTTAGTGATTTCCAAAGAACATTTGTATATGTTACACAATTAAATCCTTCCGAAATCCTATGTAGTAGGTAGTGGTATGGGGATTTTATGGGCATTTTTCTTAAAGGAGAACTGAGGCTCAAATGCTTAAATGACTTTTTCCAGGTTCACTTGATCAATTTAGACACCCAATTTAGAAGCTATTCTTTTTCTACATACTTGTTACTATATTGCTGTCCAAAAAATTCATATTTATCTGTGTCAGTATTTGAGAAATTGAGAAACGAGGTCCAAAATTAGTGATTTTGACTGACAGAATAATTCTGGAAGCACAGAATTGAGAACAAAGGTAAAAGTGGCAGAGAAAGCTGATTTCAGACAAGATTTAGGGACAGGAAGACCAGTAGCTAAGCATATGTAAATTCAAGGGGAAAAGGGAATGTTTTACTATTATTAGACAAATGTAAGCATGTTAGGTCTTGAAATAGGGCAGTTTATGTTTTCTGTGGTGAGGGCTAAACTTTATATATCACGAGATAGCAGTGGCTGGGGACTTGGGAACCTTCTAATTCTTTCTAGATCTTTCTAGATCTTTCGATGTCTTTCTAGATCTAATACTTGAGTGGCCAGACTATCAAAAGCATACTCAGTTGGATTTTATATGCCGTTCCATGATTTTATATTTACTTATTTAATAACAATGAGTTTTTATTTCTTTATGCTTTAAAATAGATTGGACATAATTTAGATTTAGCATGGAAAAGACTATTAATGTAAATATTCATTTTTCTGATGTGGGGTAGATAGATCTGCCCACAGATATTCTCCATAACTAATGCATAGGGTAAAATGTCTTAAATTGAGTAAATTTAATTCCAATTTGTTTTTAAAAAAATGCAACACTGCATGTTACATGGAGAGCAGTGTATTAAGTGGTTTAAGAGGAGATTTATAGTGTCTATGTAGTGGTTATTAAAAATTCTTCCTTTTGCATTAATGAGAACCAAAGTTGTAAATTTGGAATCAAATACCTCAGTCAAAGGAGTGTGGTAGAACACTTTATGTGCTCTATTTAGCATCTCTTATGTGGTAGAATAACTTATTCCTTTTAACTTTGTATTCTTCACATTCTAAAGTCTGGTAGCAAATTTGATGGAGCGGGAGGTAAACCAAATCCCATCCTTTGGAAAGTCATAGCTTTGTTTATACTCCCATTGTCAGGATTAAAGGTAAAGGGAACAAAAAGAAATGAAGAGAAAATAAAGGACAAAAATGTTAAAAATATGCATTAGAGGTTGCACAGCATTGGCAGCTTTTTCTTTTGATTAATCATAAAAAAAAAAAGACAAAACAAACAAACAAACAGAAACAGAAAACCCAGAAGCACATAGCTTTAATTTTCTAGAAAACACAGATAGTTTAGAAAAGAGGAGGAAAGGAATGAACTTGAAACAAAGCACATGTATCTATTCTCACTAAAGCCAAAAAACCTACATAACATTTTAGGAGTACTATTTATTAACCTCCCACCCTATAGGATGGATGTTGAGTGTAGTGAATGTGAACTGGAACCTGGCCCTGCCACTTTCGAGCTGTGAGATATTGGCTAGTACTGAACCTGGTTTAGAAATATTTGCCTTCATTGGTCCTTTTTTTTTCTCCATAGCTTAACCAGCTGGAAAAGGCAGTGGAAGCAGCCCACACATTTTTTATGGCCAACCCTGAGCACATGGAAATGCAGCAGAATATTGAGAATTACAGAACGATGGCTGGTGTCGAAGCATTCCAGTTGGTAGATCGAGAAGCCAAACCGCACCTGGTGAGCTTGGGGACCCCTGCCCCAACAATGTGGGGCTTAGTGCTAAGTTTTATTTGGCGAAAAGTGGATTCCTATGGATATCTCAGATTGACCCCCAATTTACAATATAATAGCATTTTTTTATGCTTTCATATTTCTCAGATGAAATATTGTAATTATCAATATTTTTTCAAAATTGAAAAAATTGAGAAGTGATGAAAATTAATTTAGAAAATCAGTATGAAATGGTGAAAAGTAGAATATGATATAAATCCTCTCTGAGCTTCAGCTCCCACTACAGCACTTTTATTTTTCACATAGAACTTGAAGCCAGTGTGTGAATGGCTCAGGGCACACTGTGATCTCCCAGCTCTAAACTGGTGGTTCTTTCATTGTACCTATACTTTCAAATTCTCTCTTTTTTTTTTTTTTTTAAGACACAGAATTATTTGTTTAAATAAAATCTGACTTAAAATCACAGTATGTCGAAAGGGCTTCTTTTACAACTGGAGACATTGCCATACTCAGCGTGTCAGGATGATCCTGACCTTCAAGATGATTGAAGAATAGGAAAAGAGAGGAAGGTTTTAGATGGGAGTTTTTGTTTGTTTGTTTTTGTTTTTAAACTGGGCCAGGCCTAGGAACAGTTGTCATGTCCAACCACATCAGTCTTTATGCACTTTGTGGCATGCCCCTATCTACTACATTCAAAGGGGCTAGCATGCTCAAAAAGAAAGTGAAATTCTTTGGTGGCGCAATAGATGGCTTGCTCTGCAAGTCTTCTCATTTACTATTAGTTACAGCGTTGGACTTAACACTTTATCTCCCAGTACAACTCCTCTTTATCTCCACCACAGCACAGGAGTCCAGTATTCCACCTATCTAAGTGATCCCCAGTCTGCATGGCCCCTGCTATTCAAGTGCCTGGTGGGTGCTCTTGGGGAAAAAAAGAAAAAAAAATTCTGTTTCTTTGCAGGAGAGTTACAACTTAGGAGTTAAACATTATGAGGTTGATGACTTTGAACTAGCTATCAAGTACTTTGAACAAGCTTTACGAGAATATTTCAATGAAGATATGGAGTGTCGAGCCCTATGTGAGGGGCCTCAGAGATTTGAAGAGTATGAGTACTTAGGTTATAAAGCTGGTCTCTACGAAGCCATTGCAGGTAAAGCTTTTTTCCCCCTTTATTTATTTTATGATTAGAGAAATGCTATGTGCAATCTGTAAGAATATTCCAACAATATAGAGGTATGTATTGTAAAAATGAAAGATTCTCATATATCTGAACCATTCTATCTCCCATAGATAAACTTACCTAGTTTAAATTTTGATGACTATGCTCTGAAACTTTTTCAGATGCATATGTAAATATTTACGTATTTTTATAAAAATAAGACAATACTATAAATACTGATTTTCAGCATATTTTTTCTTTTTGTTTTATGCTTGACAATATATTGTGGACTTCTTCTCAAGTAAGTACATGTAGATCTACTTATTGTATTTAATGGCTGCATAATGTTCCATTATATAGGGACAACGTGATTTATTTGATTAGTCCTTTATTGATGACTTTTAAGGAAAATGTAAGTTTTCATTATTATAATCAATATAGTAGTGAATACTTCCATGTAGTCATCTTCAATCACTTAAAAGAGTATTTTGCTATATTTAGGAATTTAATATATTATAAAGTAGAATTTAAAATTGTAAGTAATATGCATTATACACTAATTGGGGAGACTGGCTAGTTAATCATTTATGGCAGGAAATGAGTTCTCTGCTGCATATGAAAAAATACACAAAAATGCATTCTATTTATATTAACAATATAAGTATAAAAATAAAACTGTTAGAAGAAAATGCAGGAAAATATTTGTATAATAGTAGAGAAGAAATGCTCTTAGCGAGACAACAGATGGGAAATACGAAGAGACGAAGAGACGGATAGAGTTCACATAAAATTTATAAACAAAATGTACAATAAATCGAGTGAATTTACAAATGACGAGTGGGAAAAAATTGCAAAAATAATTACAGGCAAAGAGTTAATATCCTTAATAGTTAAATAGAGCATGTAAATTATTAGTAGTAATTTGTTATTTACTAGTAGTAATAATAATAAGCAATATTTATTTAGCAGTTACCACATACAAAGCACTTTACTTCTTTATATCTCTTTTAATCCTCTAAACAATTCCTTGTAGATACTATTGTTATTAACTCTCTTCTCCCTTTTTAAAACGAGGGATTTGCAACTCAGAAGGCTTAAGTAATGTGATTCGGGTAAGGCTGGAAATGAAACCTAGGCTTTCTTCACTCTAGAGCCCATACTTTAAAGGTCTACATAATTGAAAAATGGGCAAAGGGTAATTTATTCAATAATAAATGTTTAACAAATAATTATTTGAAAAGCAATGTTTAACTTCATAGAAATACAAATTAATGAACTCATTATGCCTTCCCCAACTTCCAATGTTTTCTGTCTCCATAAAAAGCACCATTCACCTAGCAGCTCAATCCACATCCCCAGACGTTACCTTTCAATCCAAAATCTCCCTCAGTTTCTATTCCCTTCTTATTCATTACCAGACTTTGATAGATGCTACCTTCTATTAGCACTTCAGATTTCTTGGTTCTCTCAACCCCTTTTTGCTACCATCCTGGTTCAAATTAACAGTATATTTTAACTAAGCCAATATGATGGCCTCCTTGCTGGCCCTTATGTCTTTTTCAGATTTTATCTTGTAGGCACACAAAGCAGTCTTCTAAAAAAAAAAAAAAAAAAAATGAAAGTCTGCTCACAACGTGCTGAAAATATCCCACTGAATTCTATTGCACTTAAATAAAACCCAAAACCTTTTAATAAGGACTTACATTACTGTACACTTGTGTATGTTTTCATCATCTCTTTCTTTCCCCCCTCTCTCTATGACTCATTCATACTGCACTCTTTTAATTCCTTGGATATGCCATGCTCATTTCCACTTGCAGACTTTCAAAATGTCGTTTTCCTTTATTGCTTGGCTAATACCCTGTCTTGCTCAGTGTTCTGTCCTCAGTGCCTGAGTACCGTGACTGTTAAGTAGCGGCTGCTTAGTAAATACTTGTTAAATGAATGGGTTGAATGAGTGAAGGAGAGGACATATTCATCAATCACACTGCAGAGATTAAAATGGTTAATAATACTGTGAATTTCTGAAAATATAGGTCATAAATTGTTAAGGTCCTTTAGAAGGGCGATAGGGGAATATCTATTTAATTAGACTAAGAAGTTAGATTTCTAATCAATTTGTCAAGTGATCAATTTGCCTGCCACACACTGTTACCCTAAATCAACTCAATTCACCTACAATCAATACCAGTATCTGAATTATTAAAGACTTTTTCCCCAAAAGTTGTGTTTTACTGGACCTCTGCCAGAGCTATTGCTTGCATTTTATGAGCACTACTCATTTGGATGTCAATTTTATATGTGTCTTACATTTCACTTGTCAATTTTATGTGTGTCTTACATTTCACTTGCTGAGTATTTCTCTATACTTAATCGTTTACTTGCATATGGGCAGGCTTTTCCCTTGTTATAGTTTACTATCTTGTGGTTTTGTGGGGATATGTGTCCTGCCTCCATTCTTACATTTGTTTATACACCTGCCTCAACCAATGACCACTAAACAGCCTTGGCAAATGGCCTAGATCTGGTTTAGGAAGCCTGACTGACAATTCTCCACAGATTAACATTTAGTAATTTGTTCAAAGTCAGCACAGCCTCTTGGTTGCCAGAAAGGAATAACGGTCTCTTAACTCAGGCTCTAACTACTTAACACAATTTCTAACACCCATGACCCCACTTCCAATAAAGAAAAGTGATTTAAAAAATTCATAGTCCCTTTATTTTAACCCAAATATTATATATTACAGAAATATAGTAAGTCTCCTTCAGAATTTGAAGCATATAAAGTTGATTATGAGAGAGAAACTTAAAAAAGTATCCCCACACAGAGTCTTGGATTTCAAATTTATTAAAAAATACTAATTGCACAATAACATTTGATATAGAAAGAAAGCAAGGGATACAACTACAAATAAAAAGTGATATCATAATTCTGACTATGTAAATTCTTGTTTGGTTCAAAATTGTCCTAAATTAGTAGTAAAACTGGTTTTAAAATACAGAATATATTTAGAAAGCCATAATATTTGAATTTTACAGTTAGAACATTAAAAATTGGAGAAAAATACAAATGGCTTCTTCATGCAGTTACTTATTAGCTGTGCTTGTTGAAAGCCCTAAAGGCTATCATTGTGTCACTCTTATTTTGCTCCTATTTATAGCTTGCTTTCAAAATCCTGTTATTAAGATTTTGAGTTCTTGGTGGGTGTGTTTCTTACCCTTTCCTTTTGCTTGTCATTTGGAATTAGGAGGAGTGTGTATTATAAAGTAACTGGCCAGCTAACTAGGAGAAAATGGTTGAGGGTTGTTGTTTTCTTAAAAAAAAATAAAACAACTAGCTATTTATTTCTAACATGCTAATCAAATAAACAGAACTTATTCTTTCCCTCACATTCCCTCAACTGGAATTAAGAACCAATGGATTGTAGGGCTTCTATTAGCTGTTCTATATTGGTTTGACTTGGCCATGCTATGTGAAAATTGGCACGGTTTTCTACATGCCAGAAAATGTACATTTACTTCCTGTTGTGTTTTAGGGTCTGCCTTCAAGGTCATCCAGGTACAAGCTAAACTCTCCCTAACAAAGAAACTTTTGAAAGGAGGCAGTTGTTATAAATTAAATTGCACAGTCATGAAGTTAGATTGTTTTATCATCATTCTCAAGAGAACCCTCTCACTCAGCACAAGCGTGAATGAACTATTCTCTTTCTGGAAAAGACTACCTCCGTCTTTATTATAAAAATCAAAGTCAGGGCAAAATGTAGGAAGTTTTTTTTTTACCCCTCTGGTACATTAGCCATTTGAGTTTTCTCAGCTCATGCCTGGATGAACTAGAGCCCAGCACTGAAAGGAGCATGAAAATCTTACACTTTCAGATCTGTTTGCAAGTAAGAAGAATTGGCCTGTTTGCAAGCAAGAAGAATTGGAACAAAGAAAGGGAGACAAAGAGAAAAATGCAAGGCACTTATTTAAATTCTTTAGCTTTCATCTGTCTGCTATTTTACCAGTCCCTATGGTATTAGGATTTACAATCTCCAGGTGACGAACTAATTTGTATCTGGATAGACTAGCTCCTAATCGATAGGTGCAAAGGAATATTTTTATTTCCTCATTTGGAAAATGTTAAGCAGAAGGAGCATTCTCTCTTTACTTCTCCGCAACGAACTCCTCACCTACAGGGCAGTTCCTTGCTTGCAACTGGTTCTTAGCATAACCAGGATCTGGCCTTCTGATCCTGACTTTGGGATGCTTAGGGCTATCTAAATATCCAAAAGAAGGCCCTGAAGTTGTTAAACATATGGAAGTCAGCTACTCAACTGTTTGAGAGTGGGGTGAGATGGCCTGACACTTTCAGGAGATGTAGAAAATAAGATATCTGGAAGGGAAGAGTACAGTACAGAGAAAAGACTGGGAGTCCGAAGATTTGGAATCTACTATTAATTACTCTGGTGATCACTGATTAAGAGGCCTTGGCAAGTCACTTAACTTTCTTTGTGAAAAGAATTTCTGATCATGAAGTGAGGATAATAATGATATCATTCTCAGAGTGTTGTGAGGTGAGAAATGCCCAGTGTAACTGTTACTCTGACTTTGAAGTCTGAACATTCAGCAGATAGGAGGGACCCACTTGTCTGCTCTTGTCTTCCAGATCACTACATGCAGGTGCTGGTTTGTCAGCATGAATGTGTGAGGGAACTTGCCACTCGCCCTGGCCGCCTCTCACCAATTGAGAATTTTCTTCCCCTGCATTTTGACTACCTACAGTTTGCCTACTATCGAGGTAAAGCATGGGTTATCTGTGAAGACCTTTGAGGAGAGATAATCTTGCTCATCATTACAGAATTTCTCTCTCATCTCACATTACTGCAGCTCAGGACAAAAAGAGCAGAGATGAAACTATAAGTGGGCAAATGCTGTGATAATACCTGAAAATCATACCTAGGCTGACATTTTATGATTTTTTAAATTTAATTTTTCTAACTTAATTTTAAAAGGTAATATATCCCAGGTTCAAAGACCAAATCTCATAAAAGTTTCCCTCTCTTCATTTTTCCCACAACACAATTTCATGCCCTACAACCCAGTGTCTTATTTATCCCTCCAAAAATTTTGTATAGAAACAACACACACACACACACACACACACACACACACACACTCTCTCTTTCTCTCTCTCTCATTTATTTTCTCCTCTTGTACAAAGAAAATAGCATATTATTTGCACTGTTCTCTACATTGTTTTCTTCTCTTAAAAATACATATCAGATTTTTTTTAGTAGGTTGGACCTATGAAATTACCATTCGTTTAGGTAAATTTTGTCAATTTTGTATGGTTTGATCTAATTATTTCTGTATATAGAGATCTTCCTCATTAATTTTTCTTTATATCTGCATACCATTGTACTGTAATTTATTCATGTGTCTCCTTACGATGAGCATAGTGTTGTTTATAATCTTTTGCTGTGATAATCAACAATCAAATGAGTGATATTTTCCATGTCATTTCACAATTGCACATAAATATAGGATAAATTTCTAGAAGTACAATTACTACATCAAATGATTTATTCATTTGTAATTTCCATAGATATTACCAGTTTTTCTCCATATACAGTACACTTTTCATTGCTCATCAACAGAATTCATTATCAAATTTTCATATATTCCCTAGTCTCTCAGGTGAAAATTGATATCTCGATAGTTTTTATTTCCGTTTATCTTATTAAGAAACATCTTCAGGTGGAAACTTTTGATAATTTATGCAAAACATCGAGCACCAAAGCAGACCGAAAGTAGTACCTTTAGAATACTTGATATTGTGTCTTCTTTTACCTGCCGCTGTTTCTGATTACTCTGCCTCGCCTTATCTTCCCTCTTACTGTTGTTTAACACTGACTGCTCATAGACATGTTGAAGTACCCCTTAAAATTATTTTAGACAGACTTAGGCTGACTCTTCCGTCTTTCAGTTGGTGAATATGTGAAAGCCTTGGAGTGTGCCAAGGCCTATCTTCTACTCCATCCGGGTGATGAGGATGTCCTAGATAATGTGGATTACTATGAGAGTCTGTTGGACGACAGCACAGACCCAGGATCCATCGAGGCCAGAGAGGTGAGACCAATTTCTCTTAGAAGAATTTCTGCATTCTGCTTAGATGCTCTGGGGAGACTTGGTAAAAAAATAACACTGCTTTTGAATATATCTAACAGTTCAGTAAAGATTCTTAAACTCACTTCTTTCAAACTTTAATTAGTGATGCCCAAAGCATATTTTTCTCATATGTGCTAGCTTAAAAAAATCTGTTGAGATGGAGACATTTTTTGCAGCTCTGAATATGTTTTTTTGCTTATTTGTCACTGTCTAATGAAAGCTACTTCCACTTGAACATTTATCATATCTCTTAACTGTTATTTAAATATAAATTTTCTTTTTTTTTTTTCCTCTAGGATTTGACAATGTTTATGAAGCGTCATAAACTGGAATCAGAACTAATAAAATCAGCTGCAGAGAGTCTGGGATTTTCATACACTGAACCAGTAAGATCAAAGAGGAAAAAGGAAATGTTTTTTCAAAAGAACCATTCAATGGACTTTTTATATATGATTTTATTTCCTAGCCTCATTTGTCGAAGGTTCTAATCCCCTGCTACAAGTTAGCAAAAACTGGGGATATGGAAGAGGTTACTTACTCAATATATGTGATAAACTTTAAAAGACTTTAATAGATTCCCATATCAGTGAGAAACAGTCAAAAGCAAATATATTTGGGTAGAAGTATTTTGTACATGATGTATTTGCCTCAGGTTTGTTTTATTTCCTAAATTCTTTATGCGACATTTTGTATTTTCCTTTAAACATTTCTCTTAAACATTTTAAACATTCAAGAGACTTCAAAACCAACAAAATCAATCACAATTGTACTACCCAACGTGCTGACTTTTCTTCATTTGTTCATATTGCCTTTTCATATTCTTTATATGAAGACATACTTTTGGCAGAACGAGTACTAGTATAGATAGATTTCTGTTTTGATTTTTATTTAAGAAATCATATGCAATTTCTATATTTTTATAGCTTCTAAAATTATTTTTAGCTAATATATAGAGCAGATGTACAATAAATACTCTTCTCCTAATGCCGAACATTTAATTCGTTTGATTTGTGTTATCCTTAATGCATTAAGCATTTTCCTCTCTATTGAAATATACCATCTGAATAAATTCCCAGGAGTGGGATCACTTTGCCATCAAAGGATATGAGAAGTTTTAAAGTTCTTGAAATTGCTTTTCTAAGAATTTTCTAACACCTTTACTGCTCTTAGCAATGCATAAAAGTACCAGTTTACTACAAACATCTTAGCAATGAGAGACAACATTTTAAAATCACTTGTAGTAATCATATATTATCTACAAAATGGTATATCATTGTTGCTTCAGTTTGTATTTCTTTGATGATCAGCAAAAGTAAACTTTTCACATATCATTAATTATTTTTCTTTTAATTCAAATTATCTGAACATACCTTTTTCATCTATTTGTTGGTTACTATATATATTCCTTTTGTAATTTACATGTCACTTATTTATAAAAAGCACCATTTATAAAATATCCTATTTGTAACATATTTTTCATTTTTGTCTTAGTTATGTCATGTTTCATTGGCACATTTTAAAAATTAGAATAATTTCAATATACCAATTCTAATGCAACGTAAGTTTTATCTGGTCCTACTTATGATTTCTTTCAAAATTGGGTTATCCCAGGAGACTCCAGAAAATATCACTTTATTATCTCGTAGCAATGATTAATCAAGCTGGACTCTTTTGTTTGTTTTATTCATAAAACATAAGGGAGTTAGACTGAATTATCTTTTAAATGTCTTCCTGCCACCAATTTCTAAATCGCTTTCTTGGACAAAAGAATGTCTGCCCAGGATAATTCCATGCCATTTTTTAAAAATCTACTTCTGCATCATTTATGTCTTTGTCAAAATTACATTACCTAGCCTTCCTTCTCTTTATTTTTTTTTTTAAATAACAAAGTGTATTATGTCTTTATTTAATATGTAAGTTTCCTAAAATTTTAGGTCTTTTGAGAGTTTGAGTATTTTATTTCTCATGTTTTAGTGACAAAAATACTAATTTTTTTTTTTAATTTAAAACAGAATTATTGGATCCGATATGGAGGACGACAGGATGAGAATCGGTGAGTTCTCCATTCACAAATCCAATGTTTATATAAAAAATTTTTTCAGAGGTATAAAACTTAAAAAAATCTTTTTCAATTATGGTTGCCAGAAAGGAGGGGGATTGGGAGGATTGATGAAAAAAGGGAAGGGATTAAGATGTACAAATTGCCAGTTATAAAAAGTCATAGGGACGTAAAGTACAACATAGGGACTATAATCAGTAATACTGTAATAACCGTGTATGGTGTCAGACAGGTACTAGACTTATTGGGGTGATTACTTCATAAGTTATATAAATGTCTAATCACTATGTTGTACACCTGAAACTAATATAATATTGTATGTTAACTGTTGGTTTTTAATGAGAAGAAATACTTAGGGTCATACCTATTATAAGGACTTAGTCTACGAATAGGCAAAAAGATATATTTAAAAGAGTACCAAACTGAGAATTAGGAGCTCTGCATCCTGGTCACAGCTGTTTCTGTCACTTCTATGTAACCTTGAATAATTTATTTTCCTCTTTGGGTCTTATGTTTTTCTTCAAATTAGGGAGTTAGATCAGGTGATCTCTGAAGGCTAAACATTCTGTGGTTCTAAAACAGAAAATTGGATGCTGTTTTTGATTTATTAGTAGAAAAAACTATAATATTTTCCTGTTAATGCTGAATTCCCTTACTGCATTTATTTGAAAACAAGAAGCTCAAAAAGTTTTACTGCAAGCTAAAATATTAGGTGTCAGTAACTCAATCAGAAATGAAGATAACTCATTTTTTGAAATGATAGAAATCAAAAGTCAATTTACATGTTATGAGGAGGTCAAGAAATCATAGAATGTTGGAATTAAATGCCTGAGGTCACATGGACCAGCCTGTTCATTTTCAAATTTAAAAACGGGCCCCAAGAAGGCAAAAGACTCTCTGAGGGTCTCACACCATGGGAGACTGGCAGATCTAGATCTTCTTATTCAAAATCTTGTGGTCTTTCACTAGACTTCAAGGACTCAATCTTGGAGTGGACTAGAATTACTGCAAGAGATCCAAGAATGCATATGCACATTTAGATTTGTTCAATCTGTGTGTATTGAGAGAACATCATACTATCATGTTTGTTTGCAAAGTTTGACACAAACTTGTGTCCTCTTTCATGGAATAGTCGAGGACCACTACACTAGGACATGATTTATTTCAATTCAGCCATTGTTCCGTGATGAACACAATCTATATTGAAGACATAATACAGCACTCTGAGAATTGTAAAGATGCACATGATAATTTTTTCCTGGTCTGTTGGGAGTCAGAGTCTGATCTGAAGGAGGTTAAGTTATAGATACAATTAACTGTAATAAAGTTTGTTAATAAGATTTAGAGAAATGAAATAGAGCACACTCATTGAAGAAATAGAGAAGAATTCCATGGAGACAGTGACATTTAATTTGATCTTGAAAAATAGGGAGATTTGTATTCAACAAAAATAGGAGTCATAAAGTATCTAAATAAGGTATTCTTTGCCTTTGAACTTCTTTGTTCAATGAGAACTTGCTATTTCAACTTTTTTTTTTTTTTTTAATGAGCAGTGTCCCCTCAGGAGTGAATATGGAGCGGGTAGAAGTTCATGGATTGTCAGTGGGGAAAAAATCATCACCCAAGATAGATCGAGACCTAAGAGAGGGTAAGTATCTATGCACTTTGACTCTTAGAAGGCGGGGAAGGAGAGGATGGGATTTGACCAGTTCTTTCACGTATAAGGACTAAGCTACTACAGTTCATGAATTTCTGAAAGCAAGTCTAAAAAACAAGAATGTCTCAGATTTGTATATCATTACCTTTGGTTCCTGACAGAAGAGTTTCCAAATTCACTCCCTCATTTGTTTCCCACAGGAGTTCTGTGAGCCAGACCGAAACTATACGATCACTGTCATCCTCAGTTGACTAGAGAGGTCACATGGCTTATTTCTGTGACAAAGTGAGTGAGTGCTAGGTTATGTGGAGTGGACTTCGTATCAGAGGAACTTGGAGAGACAGGTCATGTGGGATATTATATTAGTTAATCTAAGATGATCGAGGCACATATACCTGAGCAGGGCTATGAGAGATAAGTAGTATTTAGGTTGAATTGACAGAGGTGTGAAAGGAGCCATTCTAATGGATAAAACAGATGGAACAAAGGCACAGAGCTAGAGAGAACAGAATATTTTATGCCTATTTATGTAAATCAAAATAATGAAGACATAGGTGGAGAGTTGCCAAAACAGTTTTTAAATAAAGCCGAACATTGTTATAATAATGCATTAATTATAATAGTAGTACTAATTGCAGAAGTAATCCTTAATAATTATTATTTCTATGTTTTATAATTTTTCAAGTAAATTTATACACAATTTGTTTTAATACCGGCAGCATCTCATGTAAGAAAAGTGTCCCCACTTCACAGGCAAGAAAAATGAGGTTTACAGAGATTTAGCGATTTGTCCAAAGTCACAGCTCATAGTAGGTTGAGCAGGCATTGGAACCCAAGCTTTTGAACCCAAATCCATTTTCTCTTCTCTAATTATGAAACATAGAAGTGTCTAGATGTCTAAAATGTCCCCTATTGATTAATTGCAAGATAAGAAGAGGTTTTCAAAAACTTGCGTTAAGTACAGTACCCCTTTTCCCAACAAGAAGCTTGTCAGCACATTCTTCTAGCCGATTTGAAAACTATTGGCTCTCCACAGCTCTCACATTTCCCAGCCCTTTCCTTCCTTAGTTTCCAAGTCAGTTTGAGGTAGTAAACAGGATAATATGCTCATCTAATCTGACCTGGACCTCAGCTTGTAGCCACAAAGCCCAAGCTCTTTTTCAAGTGCCAGAGAGCTGCATGGTCAGCCAGAGTTCATGTTGCTTTTTAAGCTGAGAAATCACCCAGGAAGTTACATGAAAATAAGCCAACACTTTGCTGTAAAGGTTTAGGAAATTCCAGGACAGTTGGCAAATTTTGAGGCATTTTTTTTTTTCCTGGCTACCAGGGAATCTGATGTCCAGTAACTGCGAAAGAAGACTAATGGAAAGAGTAGAACAGAAGACGTCACAGGATGGAGGAAATCATAACTGACTGGGTTACCAAATTCTGTCATTTTTGCAGAATTTGCTTAGTTGAATGGGCTAATGGATATTAGGATAGTCTCTGGAAATCTTCTGGAAAGCCTCTGTACAGTCACTAGAGATTTAAATAGTGTCTAAACTAAGAACAGTGGTAGACAGAGAAGCAAAGTTTCCAACCAGAAAATACTTTCTTATCTTAGGCTGGCTGCAAGTGATGTCAGGAAGACAAGAAAGGATACGTGCCTCGCGGAGCAGAATGCATTTCAGCTTTTCTCATTTTCCACAAATATACTGTCATCCACTCTGATTACCTAACAATAGTTAGTCATATTCATATTGGACAGCTCCCAAGCATTAAGATGGGAGTGGCCCAGGGTGACTCCAGTCTGTGGAATATGCATGTCAGCTTCCTAAAAACATCTGTCACTCATCCATTCTCCTTTCAACCGGTAGTTTTCCAAAGGTCCTGCTCAATAATAACCTCAGAGTCAGTGGGGTATATAGTAAAAATAACTTTGAATGTGAGATCCGGAGGCCAGGTTTCCTGGGTCGTCTTAGTCTGATGTGCTCTGCAGTAATAGATAACTAGAGACTCAGTGTCTCATCTGTATGACCCCCATCTGTAAAACTAGGACAGCAACTTTTGGAAAGGACGAACATGAAGAGTCTTATGTAAACTTTAAAGGGCTTTGCTCATGTAAGGGCTTCTTAGAACACCCACATCAAGTCTTTATGACATGGTAATACTTTGGTAAAATAATTTTCTTGCCGTGAGCCACAGGCAGTGAGCACAAAGGAGTGTTTTCCAAGATGATCTCTCTTTATTGCAACTGGAGAGTCAGAGCCAGGCACATACTTTATGAATGAGAGAAGAATTAAATTGTTTAACTAAATCTCCTTGGACTGTGGTAACAGTTGGCTGAAGCCACCAAATCAGGCCCCAGGAACCACAACACATTGGACTGCATTTTTATTTTTATTTTAACGTTTTTCTCTCTGTCTGGTGTGCTACTAGTCATTCGGAGGCTGACTGACTTGCATTTTAGAATGACAGGGTTTATTTTTACTTTTTTTTGTATGTGTGTGTGTGGGTAGTTGGTTGTTTCTGTTAAATGTATGTGTGGGAAACCTCTGTATAAAATTCTATGCTCGGTGGTTATTTTGTTAGCTACATAAAAGGCAGATTTCTACTACAGATTCTGCCTCAACCATTAGAGTTTAGGTATTTAAGACTCCATTAGCATTCTGCTCCTTCACCTGATCTTTGTATATTATTTATGGCATGGTTTGGGGAATTGTCAATATCTTTTTAATATTCTCCATTATGCTTATTCAGATGACTCAGAACTTAACACAATCTATTAGGCATATTTTACTAATATAATAACCATCATAATAATAATAGCAAATACTTCTATAGGGCTTAAGAATAGTAGCCATTTCTCTTACTGGTTTAGTTTTAGTAACTTTTAAAATCATATTTTAAAAATAAACTATATTTAAAGTAATACACTCTCAATATAGAAAATGAGAAAAACATGGCAAAGTACAAAGCAACCTAGTTCAATAAATTCTTAGTCTGTCTTCCATTTGTTTGAGTTTTATATTAGAAAATGCTTTTCAGTGAACCTCTGAGTATCTTGTCTTTCTTATTGAAGGAAAATCTATTTTTATATTTCTAAATGGGAGTGGAATAAACAATTGACTTTTCCAAATATTGGAGAGACTGCCACATTTGGCTATGAATCTTAATTTACTATATAGAGTAGATCAACCTTTCCCAAGCAAACTGTTTTTTATGTTAATAGATCCTGTGGTGGGGAACAAAAGTCGCTGTTTTTTATTATTATTGCTATGAAAAAAGTTAGCACCAATGGAGCAGCTTACAATAACATACATTTACTCTTTCACAGTTCCTGTGGGTCAGAGGTCTGGGGATCGCTTAGCTGGGTCCATTGCTCCACGATCTATCGCAAGGTTTCCATCAAGTTGTTGATCAGGGATGGGGTCTCTTCTAAGGCTTGACTGAGAAACTATCTTCTTACAAGTTCAAATGACAGAATTCAGTTCCTAAAAGCTTATTAGATTGTGGTCCCCAGTTTCTTGTTGGTCGTTGGATAGAGGATGATCTCAGTTCCTTGCCACGTGAGCCTGTCCAATACAGCCACTTGCTGAATCAAACAAAGCAGAGAAGGCAATAGATTGAGTCTGCTAACAAGACAGAAGTTGCAGTCTTGATGTAATGCAGTCACAGAAGTGACATGCCATCACTTTTTCCATATTCTATTGGTTAGAAGCAAGATCTAGGCACTGACCACACTCAAAGGCAGCAAATTATACAAGCCTATGAATATCAGGAGGCAGTGGTAATTAGGGTCCATCTTAGAATATCTCTGCCATAGGAAGGAGGAAAGGAAAGGCGAGAGGATATTATGCTCAGTTAAGGGTGAGAACTGCTCTATGCTACATTGATACTTAGGATATTCATATGCCTGTTCACATGGTAAAAGTCCTAAGAAACCTCTTAATGTTTGTTTAACCCAGTACCTCCCAAACACATTTGACCAAGAAACTTTTTTCATCAAAAAATTTTCTGTAGAACAAGTTTGAGAAACACTGAATTGTAGAAAAAAAAAAATGTTTTTTTTCTTATTCATCCAAAAGATTGAAACTGGGAACTTACGGGTATATTCTTGGAATCCAAGAAATTTTTCATTTATAAATTTCATGGCAATTTTAAAATATTAAGAGAGAGAGCTAGTAGGTCACCTGAATGACCACCTTATAACCAAATATTGCCAGAAACTTCCTACCTCAGGGGGTATGGTTAGTTACCATCACATTGGCACCAGTTAATAATATTTCAACGGTTGAAGACTAATAAGAAATCAAGTAGGAGGAACTTATAAATAATGTATGAGGACCAGGTGAAGGCCAAAATTCATCATGGTACACTAAGATTTTGTAATAGTTTCAACAGAGAAAATTTATGATAGAATAAATGAGTCATTTCACACCCAAAGAGCTATAAGGAATGCTGGCTTAAAGCACCTGGGCCACATCAGTCAGTAGAGTGTTCATGTGGAAGCTTTTTAGTTTCCACAAAATAATGTTAACCATTTTATTAATATTGTTAATTTTAATTTAGTTGGTTTATGGTCTTGTTTTTATTTAATTTCATAAATTGATTTTGGCATTATAATCATATGAAACCATAAAAATAAATACTGTATTTACATTATAATTGCAAGTATGGAAGTAAAATCATATCAACTGACGCATTTTAGCCAGTGTGTTCGTGCAGTTATTATTGACAGGCACAGATCAGGTCCCTTGAGAGTATTATAAAGAGTTTTAAAAAGGCCAATGCTTTTCTGAGAATAGGTCTTTAACCTCATTGGTTAATTTGATTCCCAGGTATTTTATTGTTTTTGATGCAATTGTAAATGGAATCGTTTTCTTAATTTCTCTTTAAGAAAGTTCATCATTGGTGTATAAAAATGCCATCAACAGGTGATTGGATACGAATCTTATGGTTCATCTATGCAATGGAATATTACTCAGCCATTAAAAAGAAATGAAATCCTACCATTCGCAACAACATGGATGGACCTAGAGGTTATTATGCTGAGTAAAATAAGTCAGGCAGAAAAAGAGAAATACCGGACCTAGAGGTTATTATGCTGAGTAAAATAAGTTAGGCAGAAAAAGAGAAATACCATATGATTTCACTTATATGTGAAATCTATGGAACAAAAGAACACACTCACAGATCAAAACAGACTCACAGATATAGAGGACAATTTGGACACAACCAGAGGGGAGGGGGGTTGGGGAGCTGGGAGAATGGGGTGAAGGGTTAAAGAAGTACAAATTAGTAGTTGATGTTAGTCACGGAGATGGGAAACACAGCATTGGGAATGCAGTCAGCATTAATGTAATGGCTAGGTGGACAGCCAGAGCAGAGAAAGAGCAATCAGAGGGATCGTTTCATAAAGTATCTAAATGTCTAACCAATATACTATATACTTGAAACCAAAAAAAAAAAAAAAACCTTTTTTTTTTCTGTTCATTTTTTGGGTTCAAGATGGTTACCCTCTGTTACATCTGATGATTTCCTCACCATTAGAGGTTTTGTCCTTTAATCCTACTTTTTGTGAGGAAAGAACCTTGTCAGATCTAGATTTTATAATTTCACCACTTAAAACATGCCCCAAAAGCATCATTCTCTGAAGAGCCCGTGTGGGGCTAACTTCATAAAGTTGTAGACTCTATCCAGGGTGAGAGCAGGTGTCTACAGGAAACCCTTTTGTGTAAAAAACGTGGTATAAAGATTTGTCCAGAGAGCAGAGAAGACTAAGTGTTCCAAAAGCCAGACCATGTAGAGTCCGTTGGGTTGTAGAAAGAAGACGAGGAATGAGTTGGGTAACTTGGGCGTGACTGTCTTGATGATGCATTTACTATCTGTGTTTCCTGGTGAAGGTATTGCTCCCCATACCTATGAAATGAGGTGTGTATGTCGTGCCTGGGGATGTTATAAGAAATAGGAACCAACGGCTGTGGAGAAGGGTGGGTCCAACTGCCGAGAGAATTCTGCAAAGTCTACTCAGAGAATCCTATGAGATGCCCAGTCTCCTTTGCAGGATCCTCACTGGAATAAAATGAAAAGATAGTTGACCAAACCCAAGATACTCTACAACTGTAGTGTATTATCATGACATTTTGGAGAAACCTGGTAGTCAGACATCTGCCTTTTTCCTAAATCTGTATTGTGTTTATCAAGCTTCCAAATTTGTCTCTGAATTCCTAAATATTCATGAGGAAACTGACTTGTCTGAATTGCACATTGAAAGCTGTGATTTCCCCCTTGGGGACAGAGGTCACAGAGAAAACTGTGCTCTGTCCCTTTAGGCGGCCCTCTCCTCTATGAGAACATCACGTTCGTCTATAACTCGGAGCAGCTAAACGGGACGCAGCGGGTTCTCCTGGATAACGTCCTGTCAGAAGAGCAGTGCCGTGAGCTGCACGGTGTGGCGAGTGTGAGGACACCCAGAGAGGGCGGGGACCTGCCGGTGCTCACCTGGAAGTGCTTTGGTTCTGGTCTCGCACGAAGCTGGAAAACCAGGCCTGAAATGTCACTTTCTTCAGGAGAAGGACATTGATTTTGGAGGCACTTTCATGGCCTTTGGGTTGGGAAGACTTTAGTTAGTCCTAGCTAGTGGATCTAGCTAGTGGATGTGGAATAGTTAGTGGCTTAATTCCTAGGATGTGCCCCATGTGCCTTAACTACCATAAAAGGTCACAAGGAAATTCCTTTATTTTAATCAGTAATTAACTAATATATTAATCATTTATATTCTACCTATTTCTATAAAAAGTGGTGGTATTTTATAATGAAAATGTAGTGTGAAGGTTAAATAAATATATCTCTTTTGATTGGAAGGATTAATAATACCAATGCCCTGGAACAAAATGGGAATGGTTCTGAGTATTGACTGGTTCTTAGCTTCCTGGCAATCAAGGCAGAAAGGGAAACCTGATAAATTCATAGTCATTATTAAGAAAGCATCTTCTTATGTTTTCCTTCCAGGGAATCATGCTTGTTGGTGATGGATACAGAGGAAAAACTTCACCCCATACACCCAATGAAAAGTTCGAAGGTGCAACTGTCCTGAAAGCACTCAAAGTAAAATCTTAACTTCTTTTGGGTTTGGATTCCTAAGTGTCAATCTAGGACTGTCTGTGAATGGCAGATACAGGAGAGTGAACTTAGAATATATTCTTTTCAGGACAGTTAAAAGAAGCAAGTATGAAATGGGACCTACATTGCTTTTAATCCTTCTTTCATTTCTCCATTCAGTCATCAATTTATCAAACTCAATGTTTCCTAAATTTGCATTTGACAGATAATATACAGCCCCCCTGTTCTCAGGGAGCTCATGGCCCAATGATGAAAACATACCCAAACAAGTAATTATTCTATACTGCGAGAAGTGTTTTTAGAGAAGAATGGGAAAAGTATTATAAGAGAATAGAGAATGATTAGCTTTTAATGTTCCCTCTATGATTAGGAAGGGCTTGTTTCAGTGGTCCTATTGCCTAACCAAAATCCACAAGCACATAGTAGTATTCCCACGAGCCAACGCAGAGGTGACCACTCCATATTGGCTTACTTGAAATCTAGTGTCTGTTTTTCTCAAGCCCTCCAATCAACTCAGTGGTATCTTCTGTTCTTTTTCTTCAGTTTGGTTACGAAGGCCGAGTCCCACTGAAGAGTGCCCGTCTGTTTTATGACATCAGCGAGAAGGCTCGAAAGATTGTAGAATCCTATTTCATGCTGAACTCAACCCTGTATTTTTCCTATACACACATGGTCTGCCGAACAGCCCTGTCCGGTGAGATTCCAGAGTCTGAATTTGTTCCCTTCTACCTACAGTGAGATGGGAAAGAAAACAATGTGAAACAGAGCTCTGTTACATGTTAGACTAATGAAGTAAAAGAGTTCTAAGTTTCTAAAACAAAAGAAACTTACTATTATTTTTTTTCTTCCTTCTTTTTCTCCTCTTTGGTCCCCTAAAGTACCTGCAGACCAGCACTCTTCCTGTTTTTTCTTTCATATTCATTTCTCCTACTTTCTTAAGTTACACAGAAAAATGCTTTTCTGCTCTAGGGTTTTACTTTTCAGGGAACCAGGAACCTGGAAATCACAGTCTCCTATTATGTCCACAAATATTGAGTGGAAGCATAGACGATGAAGGGATTGTTGAAAGAAATGTTTTTTTAAAAAAGCCAGAGACCCCCTCATTCCCTGCTGTCACTGTTTCTTCTCTAGATCTTCTCTTCTACACCCTGGGGATGTAGTAAGAGGGGAGGGATAATGTCACAGGACGAGACTTTTACACTTGAGAAGTTTAAGCTGAATCAATTTTTTTTTACGTGTTTATTTAATCTTCCTCCTATTACTGTTCCACATGAAGTACAACCCAGGAAATGCATGGGATGCCTGTATGTCTCTTTATATCAGATAACTTCTATAGCTGAAGTGGCAGGTGTGCCTTGTGCAGTTTTATGTCAGGTTCATATCAAAGCAGGACCAGAGTCTCTTGACTGCTCATCCAGTGTTCTTTCATCCGTTCTGCTCTGATTTCTGTCTCCTCAAATTTGCAAGGGGCACCAGCAATGAGAGAAGAGAGTCAGATTGTCAGTTTTGCTGTTGGAGGTTACTCCACTCCTGCTTTCATTTGTTGCCGTTCCCTTTTCTGACAGGTCAACAGGATAGAAGAAATGACCTCAGTCATCCCATCCATGCTGACAACTGCCTACTGGATCCAGAGGCCAACGAGTGCTGGAAGGAGCCTCCTGCTTACACATTCCGGGACTATAGGTACAGCCAGCACCTACTTTGAAACCAAGCTTTTGCCCAACAGCTATCAACAGCCCATGGAAACTGGAAAGCTGATCTGTTTTGCTTGTCATCACATTCATCTCTACGAAGCAGAGATTCTCAAATAATCTTTTGAAGCAGCTGCCACAACTAGAAAGTGATTTTTATCATCTCATATTTTTACCTTAAAAAATCCAATCATGTTTTGTTTTAATATAAAAGTGTGTACATGTAAATATTTATATATACACAAACATGTATGTGTATGCATATATATATGTGTATATATACATATGCATATATATAATCTTTGTTAATGATCACTTGGCTTTCACTAAAACACATCCCTCATTACCACAGCCAGCCAAAACAGGGAGATGCATCTCAACATGTATAGGAACCTCATCACAGCTCTTATCTATGTCTGCATTTTATAAATAAGAAACTGGAAACTCAGGAGAAAAAAAATGTTTTCTCTTATTGAAAGATATTTTAGTGTGTAAAGACAAGAGTTAGGAATTGTAGTCACTATGTATATAACAGTGTGTCAATTATTACTACTCTGTGCTCTGTACAGTAACATTTGTTGAATGCCCTCCCTATCTGCAAGGCCAGGCTACACCATTGGAGCTCTCCAGCTAGTTAGGAAAAAATAGATTCTTTAGAGTCACTAGTATAAAAGAGAAGAAGAGAGTTGTAAGTAGTGTGAGCAGGTTTAAAGGGCTGGATTAATTCTAGTAAGATTTTTTTCTTAGGAAAGTGAAATATGGGATGAACTTTGAACTGTGATTAAAAATTTAATGTAAGTGAAATAAATAAATACTTCAGAGGTATTTATTTATTTATGACTCAAAATACATCTTATCTTATTCTTAAGGATTAGGAGGGTCAATTATTTCTATGTCTAGTTCAAAGAAACTTACTAATCAGGCCTGTCAGTTTATCACCAGTCTTCAGTATTCTATGGCAATGTCGTTGTAAGCATGTAATAGTCCAGGTGCTTCCCCCTTTCCTCTTGTAGTGCTCTCTTATATATGAATGACGATTTTGAAGGAGGGGAATTCATATTCACTGAGATGGATGCCAAGACAGTGACTGTAAGTAAATCTATTCTTGCAAATTTATTTAACATTTTTTTATCTCCATCTTGCCATTTTTTAAGGACTCAGATCGTTGGATTTCAAATATTTCTGAGCTCGAGAATTCAAGAGGTGGAAAGAGGCCCAGTAAATGTATACATCATAAAATAATAGAAATGGAACCATCAATAAAAGGTTTCCAGTTCTTTTTATAGATGGGAAAATTAAAGAATAGAGGTATTAAGGATTTGTTCATTTTCATATAGCTAGTTAAATTAGACTTGGTTCATTATCATATAGCTAGTTAAGTTAGACTTGGAACCAGAACCTTGATCTTTTAATTCTTTGTCAAGTAATCTGATGGAAATAAAAATACCAGTTCGTAAGTCACCCAAGCCTAGGACAAGTCGAATGATTCTACAGACCTGCTTTCAAGTAACCTGGCATTGCAAATGCTTGGACTGAAAGTTGGCCTTTAGACCGCTAGTTATCAAATTATCGTATTTGTGTGCATGTATATGTGTTTGTATGTATATATGCGTGAATGTGTGAGTACTTGTGATTGTGACTGCAGGTAAACCCATACCTGCAAATTGATTTGTACACATTCATGTATGCATATGAGTGTGTTTGTGTGTGTTCACATGACATGCTTTGAATGAGATTCTAAACATACCTTCATAGGTAAATATTGAAAGTTGAATTCAACCACCATATTCCTGAGTAAACTGAGGCCTTTGGAAAATCAGCCTAACGAAAACTTATAGACCACATGGCCAATGTCTTTTGGTCTTAAAGCCCAAGAGCATACTCCATGGAAGAAAAACAGTTTTGCTAATTAAGGAGATAATTAAATTATAAATAGATTATGAATATCTCTTCCCTTCATACAAAATCTAAATAGTTGGGGCATGCATATAATAAACTTTAAGGATTTAGTATTATATAAGCTATTTTCCACATTTTTTCTTAGTTTTATGGTTTTCGCCTCATATTTTGCAGCTTTTTCTTAATAGTGAAACAGCCATTTACCATTCATGACATACCACTGGAGTATAACACATGATATTCGAAAACTATATGTTACTGAATTTAAAGGAGAAACCTACAGAGATTCTGGTTAAAATTCTCTAGAAACATTATTATAACTAAGAAATAACATTTCTTACAGTTTAATACAATAATGTATATTTAAAAGTCCATGATGCCCTACACTTTTAATAAAAAGAAAAAAAGAAAAGCTTATGTATTAACATGGGAGTATTTTGATGCTTCGTGATCTGGGAAGTTAAATCAAGATTGATGGTCCAGGTTGGAGTTTAAAATTCCCATACAAAATTTTCATTTTTTGAAGAGCCTCTGAGCAGAAAAGATTTGATTTCTGAGCTCTGCTAACACTAAGATTCAAAAAGGCATTTCACACAGTTGGAAAGAAAAAGCAGACAGGTGGTGGTTGAAAAGATTTCTTTGCTTCTAGTCCATCTCGTGGCCAAATTTGGAAATGCTCAGTGCTTGAAAGTAACTAATCCTTGGAATACTATGTATGAGTCAGTAATTCATTAACTGATTAATGCAAGTTAATGGAAATTCTTCTTTTTAAAGATGTGAAAGCAGACAATGCTCTCCTTTAATAGAGCTATCTTTTTAAGAGAAAAGTGTAACTGTTTTAAAAATTACTGAATCTAATTTCCCCCCGAAATAGTAAAATTAATTAAAACAATATTTTCATTCAAAAGCTCTAAGTTGGGAGATTTATCTTCCCAAATTAGTTCTACTTCACATTAATGCATATGGTAGAGTTCTTAGGGCATTGCGTAATAAAAATTCTTAGGTAACCAGTCCCAATAACAAAGAGAAATAGACAGTTTTCCTTTTCAGCTTTTCTTCCTTTTACTCTGGAGGGACAAATGAAGTGAGAAATAACCTAATTTGGGGCTACACAAGGAGATAAAGTCTTCTAAGTCCTTTATTTAAAAAAAAAAAGCTGCAAATTATATAATTAACAATGGTGGCTGAAGGTTTACATTTATTCAAGATAGGTCTGGCACAAAGTCTTCTCCAACATGTAATCATCTGTTAGATGGAAAGCAAAAGGAATTTTATCATACTTGGAAGATACATGGATTATTTCAACAGCAGCATTTATTTGTGGAACATGGGTATTTAGGGATTTTGGTTTCTCTGTGCAAGTTTCAAAAAGATAAAATTTAATGAGTTCCATTTGCTTCATGAAAAATGAAATTCACTTTGGATCTGTGTTCCTAAAGTATGTTTACAGTCATTTATCTACACTTCAGAACATATTTTCCTGTAGAAACAGTATCAACAGTGGAGCTTGTTTATTCCTCCAGGTACCTGATATATAACAGGTGACACTCTCTCTTTGATAAGATTAGTTCTAGAGACTTTTGTGAGCCCACACACTTATAATCAATTCCAACTGCTTCAGGCAGTTGATAGCTTCTTTTGCTAAAGTTTCTCAAAGTTCTTCATGTGTAAAAATGCTTTCATTCTTCCAATTTCATCAGAGAGAGAGAAAGAGAGAGCATTAAATCGTCCCCATGCCTTTTCTTTAGTATTATGAGATGTTGTTGCCAAGATTCAGTAAAATCACATAGAAGCAGCAGCAACCACTTGTGGTCGAGTCTGACCAGCATCAGGGAATGAGCAGCCAGAAAACTTGAAATGAGACCCTAAAGCCGTATGTACATGAAAGCTTCTCTATCCTATGGTGTATTTGTCTGGCGTTATTTGTTTTGCTATTTCTATGTGGACATGTACAACAATTTCCTTCTTCAGAAAAACGAAATCAGACTGATACCGAGGGCACCTGTAACTACTGAACTCTCTAGATTTACATCAGAAAAGTCACCTTGGTAAAGCTGCTTAAGAAAAGCAGCTCTCTGGCAAAGACAAATCACTCCTCGATTATTATGAATAGAAGACTAATCAAAACTGTTTACCCTGCTCTTCCCTTAAGCGTGCGCGAGCACACATGCACACGCACACACACAAACGGATCCCCTGGGTCTCAGACTTTTTGACTCTTCCTACTACTTTTGACTTTCCACGTGTGGGTGACACATCTGGGAATGTTGGGTAACAGCCAAGGACTTCAGGGTATTTTCCAAATATCCCTCTTGAAACTGGCAGTGAAAAAGCTTAGCCTTCCCATTTTATTCCCCCAAATTCTTCTAAATGGCATGCATCAAGTCATTTCAGAAAATAGCTAGTTAGAATGGAGCCGTCTTATCATCTAGAATGGTTGGTACCACTTCATTTGCCTTTACTTTTCTAAGCTCTCCTATGTAATGAGTAAAGTTTCTGTGTTTCTCAAGAAAGGAAGATGAACTCTACTTATGTCACACACTTCTTTAAACATGGAAGCAAGGCCCCTAATATAGTGTTGCTTTTAAGCTCGCTCAGTTTGGAGAGCCTGCTCGTTTGACCTAAAAATCTGGCTTGGGCCACCGGCAATTTCTCTTTTCCCTTCTACCCTTCTAAATGTTACTGGACAGGTCCACCTGCATGATGCACAAGCTCGGAAGGACTGTGTCAGTCCTTTCGGAGCCCTGGAGGCCATGAATGGGTCACCCCAAGAGGTAGTGTGTTCTCATGACTGGAGATATTAAAACAGTGGCTGAGGACCACTGGGAGAGAATATTGTAACGGGAATTCAGTTATCATTTGAGATTAGACTTGACTTCTTTCAATCTCTGTATTGTGAAAACTATATGAACTCTAAATGTACAATTAAAGAATTAGAAAAGGTGCATCCATGGAACCACTACCTAGATCAATACTAAGAATTTACCAGCACTTTAGGTGTCCCCTTGATTTGTTTTTGTCATTCCACAAATATTAAATGTACATCTACCTTATGCCAGATGCTGTCCTAGTGCTAACGTTTGAGAAGTGAATTAAAAGAGAGAGCCTTTGCTCCGTGGAGTTTTTTGGCTATCAACATAGCATGTGTTGAGCAATTACTACATGCCATGGACTATGCCAACCATTTTACCTGAATAATTTTATTTTCTGAATTAGATATTATGTTGACTTTTTCTTTGTTTTACAGATGAGGAGATTGTAATAATCTACATCTTCTTCAACCTCAGGATTCCATTATCTTTTATTATTTGACCCAAATAATCCTATAGAAGTATAGAGAAGGGGGTTTTGTAGGGATGTTTATGACATAGGAATCGAGAGTCTAATTTTCACTTTCTTTCTCAGGCCTCTATAAAACCAAAGTGTGGGCGTATGATCAGCTTCTCATCCGGAGGAGAGAACCCACATGGGGTAAAAGCAGTCACCAAGGGCCAGAGGTGCGCTGTTGCTCTGTGGTTTACTTTGGACCCACTTTACAGAGAACTGGTGAGTTTCTGACCCACCCGGAAAGCCAATTAGATGCCCCATGGACCTGTTTCATAAACTTAATGTCTGAAAAGTTCTTCATGTCGATCCCTTCAGGAACTTTAGAGATCATGGAAAACAAACAAACAAACTTTTGCAGATTTTACAGAATCCTTCCTCTCTGGTTTCTAACACTGGCTCTGTTTTCTAAGCAAGAACAAACTCTCCTGTTCAGATCCATTACCTAGCAATTATGCATCTAATGTTCGTAGTGTGAGTTTGAGGGAAAGAAGAGGGACTATGAAGGCAGTTCTTAATCAGATGGGTTCTAATAAGTGAACGTTTATGGAATTCGATATATCAGTGATATCCAGCAGTCCCTAATTAGTCTTGAGCCTTATTAAGAAATTGTAGCATCAGGAGAGAGAGGAACGACTTTCTGCAGGTCACCAGGAAGACTGACGTTTTCTCAACAAATCCTTAAAAAGAGCATGGAATAATTTATGAAACATATGTAGAAGAGGGTGAGGGAACCTCAAAGTTTATTATTATTTGTTATTATTAAATTAAATCTTAAATATTAAAATATTGTTCTTATATATTGGAAGGAGCCGAGGACACAGCCTGGATAAGGGGCTATGATCTCATCCTGGAGGCCTTTGGGCAGAGGTTATAATCTCTACCTGCAAAGATGCAGAGGAATGAATTAAGACCAATGAATGGGTTGAAGTCCCTGAGAGGAAAATTTGCACTCAGTATAAGGAATAACTTTCAAATCATCACCACTGTTTGGTGGAATTCTCTGCTTTGGAAGTAGTGAGTTTCTCCTCACTGGATGGCTTCAATCGAAGCCTCAGCAGCTACTGGGCGCAGAATGCTGAGATTGAAATGGAAACTTCATAGCAAGGGCTCAACTGGAGAACTTCAGAGTCTCCTCCAGCCCCGAGTGTTGGAGCTATGAAAGCCTAGTCTTTAAAATGGCATTCTATCCAATTTTCGTCTTTCGATCCCTAAATTGAATCCAATTCAGTCAGAAACTGTTTATAATTATTTCTGCCTTCTCATATACTTGTTGCCATAAAACCTAACTCACAGAGATTTTAGGCCACATTATCTAAGCCTTCTTTCACATATTTAACATATGTTTACAGAGGATCCACTACATGCCTGAGAAACTCTGCTAGGCAGGCCCTGCGGGTATGAGGGTGAATAAAACATTGTCCCTGACCGCGAGGAGCTTGGAGAGGTTGACAAAGAAGTAGACAGTGAGAGGACAGAAGTATAAGTTCTGTAGAGGGAATCAAGGAGGATTTATATGAGCTCATTCCTAAAAGAGAAGATGATAGCCAGGCATAGAAAGAGAAAAGAATGGTCCCATCTGAGGAAACAGAGGACGGAGGGTTCTGTAAACCTCAGGGGGCATGGAGCAATCACCTTCACCTGTAATTCCTTTCTTTCCTTGTGCTTTTCCACCTCCAAATGCCAGCATGCCCCCAACAGCACTCCTTCTGTACTAAGGAACCCGGATAAGTGAGCAGAGAGTGAAGACAACTTGTTGAAAACTTGCCTCACTCTTTTCTCTCTTTAGTGTTCAATTCAGCAGATGGTTAATCTGTTTTATTATTCAGTATCCCAGCCTTCTCTTCAAGATATTTTCTATCAAAATTAGCTATCATGAAAAAAAGTTCTCTTTGCTCCTTCCTAACTAGGAAACGTCAGTGCTGATGTCCCCTCTTCTGAAGGGCAAGTTATTAGGAAACATCTCCAGTCTCTGGGCAGTAGCGACATCTAGTGGCCACAGAAGAGAATGACCAAAGCTTCTTAAACTACTAGAAAATTTAGCTGGTGATGCTGATTCCCAGACTTCGATTCACATTGGAATTACCTGGGGAAACTTTACCAACTGCTGACATCAGGCTCCCACTCTCAGAAATTCTGATTTAATTGGTATGGGGTTCTGGATACCGGAAATGTTAAAAGCTCCCTGGGTGATTCTAATGTGCAGCAAAGTTTGAGAATCCCTGAATTAGTCACCTCTTCTTAGATTGAATCCCTGAGCAAACAAAGTCCACCTATGAATAAATCATCAGAGCTGGTGACTTCTGTGTTTGTTATCAATTATTTTAAACTCATTCAATTTTCAAGGAGTATTTAGCATTATAAACTCTTAAGGATGCCCAATAGTAGAAGCTTCAGTTCCTTTATGTATAGTTTTGGCTCTTGAACCTCTTTCCTTTTGGGAGAGACACAATTGCAACAGTGTCTCAAAGCAATCAGACCTGAAGGTTCTGTGTGTACTGTCAATTTGTGAATTAGCAAGTTGTTCTCTCCATATTCATAAAGTAGTACTCAGGCATTTTACACAGACATCATGACAACAATTAATTTTTTGTTATTTAGTATATTTTGTTATTTAGTATATTTGGTCCTTTTGTATATTTTGTTATTTAGTATATTTGGTCCTTTTAGTTGTCTTTATGTCAACATCATTACAAGCTCTCAAATGAAAGGGGCTTTGTTTTCAAATCGTAAAATAGTTATTTTTATAACTTACTGTGCTGGACATTGTGCTAGGGACTACCTATAAGGGATACAAACTAGGTAAGACATAAGCCCTATTTTCAAGGAGCTCGAAGTCAAAAGTAGAGAGGTAGCACAGGGCCCCACGTAATTAAAACACAAGACAAACTTTGGGAAGTATTAGAGGCAAATAAATGGCATGGGACTTAGAGGATATGAAGAAATCGGAAAGGCTTTATTGAGAAGATGGTATTTGACATGAGCCTCAATGGATGAGCACAGTTTGTTCGAGGAGAGGCGTTTTAGACAGAGAGACCCCTTCATCCACTTTTACATTTATTCATCAAAGAGAATGGAGGCCTTGCCAAATGTCAGTAGCTTTTCTGGGCACTGGAAATATCGCAGTGACCAAAAATAAAAATATAAAATGCCCCACAAGATTCCTGCTTTCGTGGAGCTTACCTTCTAGTGGAAAAAGACAGACAATACATAAGTCAAAGAATAAATAATTGAGAGATTTTCAGATAGTGAGAAATGAGGTGTGGAAAAGGGACCAAGGTAACTAAGGAGAAAGTAAGGGGGCGGGGGTGGCAAACTGAGCGTTCTCCAGAGGAGTGACATGTGAGCTGCCGCTTGGGTTGTAAGAAGAAACTGACTGTGATAAAGACCTTGGGAAGAGTATTCTAGGCCCAGAGACAAGCAGGAGCTTGGAATGGTGGAGAAACAAAGAAAGCCAGAGTGACCGGAACATGGTAAGCAAGATGAAGAGTTTGCAAGGAGGCCGCGGATATGGCCGGGGTCAGACTCAATGAGCTGGCCGAGAAATATTAATTGTATTCTAAATGTGGGATCAGCCATGTACTCATCCCACCAACCCCACGACTACTAGAGTAGTCGTGGAGAAGGTGAAAAAATATGGAAGGTTTGAGATAGCATTTGGAAGTAGACCAACTGGGCCTGCTGGTGGATGGACGTGGGGGATAAGAGAAAACATAGGATATGATGGAAGCAGCCAGAGAAGCGTTTAGCTTAGACTAGGACTAGAGAATTCTGAGAGTACTGTATCCAGAGACCCTGAAGTAAGTTAGGAAGTTGGAGTGTAAGGTGAGGTGAGAGAGACAGATGAGCTGAAAAGAGAGAACGGTTTAAATTAGACAGCTCCTTATAAACACACCAAGAAGACTGGACCTGGAACTTCAGGCAATCGGAACACATGCAAGAGTTGTGAGCAGTGAGCAGAAAAGTGACGTAGTCCTGGTTTTAAGTGCAGGAGCTCCATTAGAAGTATATGGGAGTGGGGTGTGAAACATCAATTCGGAAGCTGCTGTAGCAATTGAGTTAAGAGATGATGAGAGCCTAAACCCGTGGTTTTCAAATGGGAGAAGTTTTGCCTCCTAAGGCACATTTGACAATGTCCAGAGACATTTTTGGTTGTCACAGCTTGGGGGCTGATGTTACTGGCTACCTGTAGTAGGTAGAGGCCAGGGATGCTGCTAAACATCATACAATGCACAAGACAACCCTCACAGCAAAGAATTATATGGTCCAGAATGTCAGTAGTGCCAAGGTTGAGAAATCCTCACCTAAACTAAGGCAACAGTAATTTGTACTGAAGAGAAAGGGGCAGAAATAGGAGGTAGAAAAAAGAGGACTAAGTAATTTATCAGGTCCAAGAAACTGTGGTCAGGCTTTTGGGGCAAATAGGTGAACAGTGGAGGTCTTCACCGAGAGAGGGGATTGATGAAGAGGAACAGTGTAGGTCTGTGGGGAAGAAAATGGTGAATTCACCTTGAACACGGAATTGCAGGACTGAGTTAGAAATATCTATCGCACCTCAACATAAAAAGGATGGTAAGCAGTTGAATATATAAGACTTCTTGACAAGAGGGAGATCTCGGAAAGTAATTGCTTAGGACACAGAGAAGTCAGGAGAAGGCTCCAGTGTAGGGATGCAGATGAGATTCAATCCTTAACTGGATTTAGCATCCACTCCATGTACAGATGGATGCCTGGAAGTGTTTGGGAAGCATCTGCCACTGGAGCTGATTATTATTCTTGTAACAAAAATGTGTAAATTGTCTTTTTTGCAGGAGCGAATACAGGCCGATGAAGTGATCGCAATCCTGGATCAAGAACAGCGAGGGAAGCATGAACTGAATATCAACCCAAAGGATGAGCTTTAAAAATGAGAAAGAATGTTCTATCAGATATTTATTTAAATTGTTAATCTTATGAGAACCTTTTTATTTTTGTACAGAGCCATGGTATAAATTAACAAACAGGTTAATATGAGTCCTCTGATCTCCCTTCTGTTCCTAAGGATGTTTGCTTCGCCTCAGTCTGTCTGTCTGTCTGTCTTGGTTTTTCATCAGTTCACCTCTCAAAGCTCAGCCTCCCCCTTCCCACTACACACACACACACACACACACACACACACACATTTCATTTGCTATAGCTCCAAAAGCTCAAACAGAAAGAATAATTTCATTCTTGTTAAAACTACAGCTTTCGTACATGCTCTGGTTCTAAAGTTAGCTTGTGATTTGGTTTCAGAAGGCCTTTCTGCCTCTGAGACTTTTAGCCACATCCTCTCACAGTGCTGATGGCCATGAGCTTGAGCCTGGGACTCCCTGGCGGTGGTGGGCTCTGCACTGCCTCACATATCACTGCCCTATGGGTCCCCAGGCCCTGAGAAGGAACCACTCTGATGAGTACTACATGAGGTGGAGGAACCCAGCCTTTCTAGGGCCTTAGTGGAGTTTTTGGCTCTGGTATTTTCACCAGAGAATAAACTTACACTGGAAGCTTCAATTCACCCTCCACGATGCTCCAGAAAGGATACCCTATGAGTTGTATCTTTAATAACTTTTTTAAGGGGTTTGAAATAGAATGTCTCTTCACTCCAGTGACTTGAATCCTACCTGAATCTGGGCACGATTGCCATGTAGCCTTAGTAGGGTCCACTGGTGAGAGAGGCATTTTGTTCTTAAGTAAGAAATATGGATTTCTGATTGATTCCAGTCTTTATCTGCATGGATATTGGTGGCCCTTCCTCCTTGCTGCTGTCCAGGGTGCAGCCTTGTTCTTGCATCTGATTTGTTTAATAAAGGGAGCCTTATTTCAATATCTGGCATTTGTTTTTCTTCTCCCAGAATTTTGGTTTATCTTTAGGTAATGGTTTTGAAGTCCCAGGGAGTTTTGGGGACAACCCCAGGGCCATGTTGGGCCATGATTAGTTTTGCTGGCAGGTGCTTGGGGGCCAAAAAAAAGGTGGGAACACTGCTTTTGAAGAACTAGAGATGGTCAGCAAGCAGTGGTGTTCATTCAGACAACTTCTGGTCCTTGGCACCAATTCTAAAGATGTTGCAAAGACATTGTTCGAGGTGGACCTGGGTTGTTCTGGCCTAGGGGAGCCTGTTACATGAGCTGGTGGGAGATCACCTGCCTCTGTGATGGGCAGTGTGGGGTAGTGGCCCTTCAGAAAAGCAGCAAATAAAGACATTTTCTAAAAATCACATTTACCTTCTGCCATTTATGATCTTGGTTAGTGGTAAGAACATTTACCCTCTGAGACTGAAAAAAAATGAGTCATAGTGATTTATGTGCTGTTTTTCCCCCAATCTTCTATTGCATTTTCATCATGGATGAGTGGAAAGAGCATTTGATTATAATCCCAGCCTGATCAAATATGTCCTGCTGTGTGGCCTGGGGCTGCTTTCTTTCCCTTTCTGGGCTTCGGTTTTCTTCTCTGTAAATAACATAAATTGGTTGTATTTGTTTCCAAAAGCCCTCCTTCTTGCTTTAAATACAAAACGAAGCAATAAAAAACAAAAGACAAAACTGATTTGGGAAATATTCACAAATATAAGCAAATTTATTTCTACTAACACTTTGAGAATTGTGAATAGGTTCATTATATGTACATGTGATTTTAAAACTTTGAAATGATTTTAGGGCTAAAAGTTCCTGAGCTTTGAAAAAGTAGATTGTTATTTGTTTGCCGTCTCATTGAGAAGTGTTTGTAGGCACTCAGATTTGCTGATAGGAAGATCTGGGCAGGATCTAATGCCTATTTTCTGGCAACAAGGCATCAACAAAGAAAACAGTCTTTGCCTCTTTGTAGTTCTCACTTCCTGGGTGCTATGGGTACTCAGGGAGAGACAGAGGCTTCACTGATTCTGACATTCGGCCCCACAGAAAGTAGACGAAGGCCTCAATAAACGTCCTCATAGTAGATCCATATCTTGTGCCCTTTGCTGACAACAGAGGAGTTATTCCTGTTTTGTAGGTTACCCATGCTATGTTACTCCTGGGACATCGTGTATGCAGTAAAGCATTTATATTTTTAATCTGCTCCACATCAAACCATACATTATTTCATTCAAATAGTTAGGGAGTGTCATCAGATGACTTTAAAAATTTGAGCTCGGAGATTACCATCTGTGTGCTATATAGTCCCTTCTGGAGACAGATGGAAAAGCCCATTTGAGTTTTTTAGAGCTGAAGGAATGAAGGAGACCATAGAAGTTACAATTTAATTCCATCTTTCCCCCTGGGAGGAAACTGAGGCTCAGAGGTCAGGAAGATCATTTCATGGTTACAGAATTCAAGCAGACAGAGCCTGGGCTGCTGAACTGCATTACACAAGAATGCCTGGCCAGGGGGCTTGTGGGTGGTGGAATCCTGGCACAGGGCAGTGTCCGCTAGAGGAATAGCTGCCTTTTTCTACTTGCTCCCCAATCTGTGGACCAGCAAGACTGTGCCTGTCCAGAAGGGGTGCCTTTTTCTAACTCACTCAACAGTACTGGCTTGAGGCGGCCCAGCCTTTAAAGCCCAATTTTTATGACTTCAAGTCTAGGATTCTTCATCTATCTCTTGCAGAACTACCACTTACTTGCCTTAATGACTATCCCACCCTTGTGTAAAAAGCCTGAAGTTTCACAAAGCTTTTATTTTCACCTATATGATTGCACTGAATGCTTATAACACAGAGCATGTTCACACACACGGAACCCCAGGACGTATTCTGGGCATGGATTGTGATGCCTATTTTGCGGATGAGGAAGTGAAGAGCAGTGACATGAGGGCCTGTGATTAGCGAGCTTGGAGGACCCCTGTCTGAGGTAGAGAAGCACAGTCTTTTGAACAGAAGAAGAGAAAAAAAAAACACCAGAGTTGTTTGCTCCCTTGACCATGCTTCCAGACATGTCCAATATAAAATAATCCATTAATATAAAGAAAGAAAGTTTGATCTTATGAAATCTAAACTTTTTCCTCTCTTTTATTTTCCTTCTGGGTGATGTGTGTAGGCATAGTTGCCCCTCTCCTCAGAGATATAATGAATGTGGGTTGTACAATTCAATTAGATCAACGCCATTTTTGAGCAAACACTGTGTGCCAGGCTCTTGTTTCATGAAACTCACAAAAAGGAAGCCGGTTCCAGTCAGGAGTCATTTTCCTCCCCAAGCAGAAGGAATCTCAAACGTAAATCTCCTCTTGGGAAAACACTGACATGGGACAGAGTGATATTCTTGCATGTGTAATGTGCTTGCTTCAGAGCCCTGACTGTAATTTGTTTGACAAGGAAATTTTAGTTGAATGCCGTCTTCATCATTACTGTGGACGTAGCATTTTTTTTTTTTTTTTTTGGGAACTTATTTAGCTGAGGAGAAGCCATGGGATGAGTCAGTACCATTTAATAATACATACCTATGAATTTTAATTGAAGAACAAATGATGAGTTATTTCACATAAGATAGCCACAGGGAACAACTCCCTCACTGACGTCAAGAAAGGAGTTAATGGGGGCCACCTCGCCACTTTCTTATGCCAAAGAATTAAACTTCTGAGGTGACTGACAATGGTGTGGCTGACAAGTGGAAAAATACTGAATTGTTCCCACATCCAAGGCTCTGAGGAAACAGGAGCCGTTTGGCAAAAAAAGAAACCTAAACCATAAGTGAGACTGGGCCCATGGTATGATCCTTCTCCACCTCCTGCCAAGAAGCTTGTGATGTGAAGTGACCTCCCCGCATAGTCCCACAGCCCACCCACAAATCTTATATTTCCAGGTAATTTCACGTTTCCATTTTGTTTTGGACCTGGTTGATTTCTTCAGACACATTGAGACAAGTAGCACCAACCACTCTGTGACCTCAATGCTAGGTTGGAGCTGCAGGCTCAGACTGTCAGAGATTCCTCTTTACCTCCTCCCCTCGGTAAATCACGATGTTGTCCGTGCCCGCTGCTGGCCTCTGAGGCCAGATGACGTCAAGTCTGGAACAATCTGATCATCGATCCTGGCTTGTTCTGCAGTGAACGATGACATCAGCCATGTGAAAAGTTGGCTTAGTGAGTCACATCTTTCCTCAAAGATCCTGTTAAGACCCCACAGGAAAAACAAACAAAACATTCTGGCCCTCTCTTCCTGACACACACTGCTAGGGAGGGAAAATCTGAACACTCTATTCATTCAAGATACAACACACCTTTTCTGGCCACCTTATATGATACACTTTGGGGTGGGCAGACAAACAAGCCTCTCCCTTCTTTTCCTTGGTAGACCACACAGAGGAGGTCGAGGAGAGAGCAGAGTTGGACCACCTTCCTAAGCCCTCTTCCTAAGTCTTCTTCTGCTCTAGAAAGGTGACCAACTGCCTCCATCATCTGAGTCTCCACTTTAACAGTGAATTGTACAACAGCCATCAGTCTGGGGACTCTTGCCCTTGGCCCTTCTCGTCAGGTTTAGGTGCCTTCCTTCACAATGCAGTGTGATGAGATCGGCCCTGGAAACCCTATCTAGACCCTAATTAAACACTCTCCACTCTTCCCAAGTTGATGTTTTTACCTCTGAATAACTATCTGATGGAGGGTGGGGATAGAAATGTGAACCAGACGAGAAGCATTACCTGCTATGTCTCATCTTTTTCCACTTGTAAATCATATATCCCATTGTTTCAAAGAGCTATAATCATGGTTGGCATTTATAAAGCTTTTTTATGGCCTTGAAACACTTGGCAATCATACATAACTACACAATTATCTTGAGAGACACATCTTGAATTTGCAATCTTGAATTTGTAAACAGAAAATGAACAGTCACAGGGGAAGTGGTATAGTAATGCTCTGGTCATTCATGAATTTTTACTTCAGACAGTTTTTGAGTGGCTACTAGGCAGTGTGTTTAGGGAGGGATTCAAAAATGAGGAAGACTTTATCCTTTTTCTTTAAGGAATTCAAAGTGAAGTGGAAAAAAACAGATATAAACAAATGGGAAATAGAAAATGAGATAAGTGCTATGGCAGAAGGGTTATGACAGAGGCAAGTACACAAAAGGCCATGTTAGTTCAGAGAAGGGAGTGGCTGGGGAAGGAGGAAGGTAAGAGTTAAGCTGGGTCTTGAGGCCTGTTCTGCCTCAAGAACCAATAAGCAGAAACGAACCATATGACCTCTCATTTCACCACAGTCCTCAACTGAAAAAGTGCCGAATTTGGACTGGATGGTTTCTTGGGCTCTAAAATATTAAGCTTTCAGAAAAGTTGAGAGAGTTCATATTAAACGCAGTGTAAAGGTGGGGTGGAATGGGATCTTGACTACAGATTGATCTGGGAAAGCACTTTAATGAATGCTGTAAAAACCCAAATAAATACCAGTTAAAAATGCCGTTTTATTCTATTCCCTTGTAAGGAGGTATATTTAAGTGGGTGGGGTGTGACCACCTAGGAAGATGCTTCTTACTGAAAAGCAGAGGAGCAGCAGGCATCAGAGAAAGCTGAAGTGAACCCCATCATTCAGAACAAAGTCAGCAAGCTCTCCCAGCGGCATTTTCTTCTGCCCGAAAGTCCAAGAAACTTGTAGTCTATACGCCCTAGAATCAGTCTAGTCGCTCAAATCTTTATACTTTTATCTCGGAAATGGAAACAACGAGGATATTCCAGCCTACCTGATGATATGTAGGTGTGTTGTCTGAAAAGCCTAAAGTGTTTGGTTAAATCGATCAAGGCTTCAGTTAAACCGGAAAGGTAATGCTTACCAAGGACATGCCTTCCAATGGCAAACAGAGAACAGGGTTTCAGAAACCTTGGGAATCCTTAGAAACAAATCATTCCCAAGTTAAAAACAACAACAACAAAACCTCAAAGAGCTGACTAGGACATCATACAATAAATGTCCAACATACTTACTGTGTTTGTTCTCCATACCTGTTTTCAGTTTGTTAAACTTTGCAAATGCCTTTGAAGGTCTTCAGGCAATCATACTGCTTGGATTTAGAATAAATTATAGAGCTCTCGAGGTTTAGAAGCGAACTTCAAGGCTTCTGGTCACCAGAGTAATATTCTGGGCTTTCATGATATTCTAGTCTTTTGCAGCATTTACACCAGTATTTTTATTGTATTCGAAGTTCAGACTTTTAGGACATGTTTTTCTCACAAGATAATATGAATTAGAATTATAGTTCCTTGAAGTTAATACTGGCAATTAAATGGAAACTGTATTTTTCCCCCTTCCCTATCCAAGATAAATGTGTAACAACATTTTTTTAGCAGAATTACTTTCTGAACAGTCTAAGTGCGCAATTCATTCTACCTGTAACTACTTATCACCAAGTGAAGAACAGGCACGAAGTCACCGTTTGACCTCCCTTGACCAGACAGTCAAGGTTCCTGGAAAAATGTTCCACTTTCCTTCACTGTTTAGCGTTACGGTCACTAGGAATTTTACAACATCCCAGTAGACTTGACCATCATTCACATACAAAAGAAAAGAAAACCAGAGAAGATGAACAATTTGACTTATGTTGAAGTCACAGTGAATGTGTTTCCTGAGTAAAAAATAACTGGTTTTACTCTCCAAGGACATTTTACAGTTCCGACTATTTTTTTTATGAAAAGTCAGGCATGGGAGGAATTATTATACATTTAACCCCAAGCCTCACAACTCCTCTACACTCTAGTGGAAGTTTAAGCTATCGTCTTTAGCAAGATGGTTGCTATCACTGCTTGGAGTGTGCCAGGTACGATTACAGCTCTGTTCAAACATGCTCTGGCTTCCTCACAGGGAGCACTTTGAGCCCTCTCTAAACTTCCAGGCCGCAGGGCTGAGCACAGGGTGCAAATTTTTCTTCCAGACGTTTGGCTTCTGAGTAATGTGTTTTTTTGTCTCTAAGGGTAATGAAAATACATCAGATGTTGCTCCTTGTACCATGAACTTTGCTTTGAAGTACCAGTGAGCCACTTCAAAGGCTCGGCACCACACAGAGATGCTTTTCCTGGGGACGCTGTCCTATCAAGGTGTGCCCATCAGCCTGGGACACATCGCCCACCAAGGCACTTACCAACTAAAGAACAGTTGTTAAATATGTCAAATGAGACAAATTGGCATACTGGAAACTTTAAACCACCCTGCTTTCAGAATCAGAGTAGAATATACATCATGCATTGGACTCTGTAGGGGGAAAAAAGTGCATCATTACATGCAGAATGATTTATAAATTAAATAGAAGGATATCTGAATGGCCTGTAAAGCTCAGCATAGTGTCTGACATCAACATTGAACTATTCAGAACTAGTTAAACTGAGAAGATCAAGCCTCACGAGGGACAATCATTGTCACAAAAAGGCTTTCTATGTATAGTTCAGAAAATGATGGCCACTGTCAATAACAGACTTTGAGTTGCAAGGGGCCTTAGTAGCTAGTCCAACACCTCTTATTTAGAGTTGGGGAAACTGAGGCACCAAAGGAAATTTATTTACTCAACTTTCCTGAAAGTTGCCAATAAAATTCAACCTAAACCCAGGTAGCCAGGCCCCTAGTCCAGAGCCCAATCATAGGACCAGTCAGACAGAATTGCAGAGAAGAGCCCCGGCTTGTATCATCCAGACTTAGGAACCCAGGTAGCTTCTTATTAGTTCTCTAATAATCGATGCATTTGTTATCCTCTTCTATTCAATGTCTTTATCTGTAAAAGTTCAGTAATACCTAGTTGATAAGTTGTCAGGAGATTTAACTGAGACAATAGAAGGAAAATGCCAATTACATAGCAGGCAATCATTAAAAGGCCACTGTTATTTTTACTATATATCTGAATACCTAAGAAGAAGGAAAATGAATAGGACTATGATTTTTCAAGCAATGCTTTTCCGGCTCTCATGACATTTTTTAAATGCATTATCCCATGAAGCATCTTGGAATCGTCAAAGTTAACTTTCAGACAGTTAAATTTAAAAACCACCTCTAGCATAAATAACATATTTCTTGCAGGGGCAGGGACACAGGAGAAGAGAAAATTGGTATACAAAATTGAGAGGGTATTTTAATTCCAAACTGGTTGTCAGTCACCAGTGTAGAAAGGAGATATCTAGCTTTCCTACAACCACCTTTTCTGGCCCTTCTGACCTCCTAGCTTTTCCTGCACTGGGACCTTTCAGCAGCTTTTCCTAGTCCTCTCTATCCCAGCGCATTGAAAGGCATAAGAATTTTTACCTATTTCTTTTACTAAGCATTCTCTCACCTGCTCTTCCATGATATAAAAAAACACAGGATCATTATTTAGCAGCAGAGGGCACTATCAGCATATTTTGCTTTAAGGGGTAAAAAAAGAGGTGCCTCCATTCATTCATTCATTCATTCGTTCACTTATTATTTTGACAATTCTTGATTTATCATCTATTGTGCATTCGGGATTGAGAGGGAAGCTAAACAAACCTAAGAGGTGGTGCTTATAGTCCAGGGGGAAGACTACATGATAAAAGATGATATGCATGGTACACAGGTAAACACAAAAGATGTATGTTTTGGAGGTTGTTGAAGAGAGAACAGTTCGGGGCAGCATTAAATAGTAAAGAAAGAATATTTGAGGGAGTTGGTCTAGAGCTTTTCCATAAATGATGAGTGGGATATGGAATGGCAAAGGCGAAAGGGGTAAAATGTAAAGTGGACGGCAAAACCCAGAGGCATGCATCACCATGAACATCAGCACCGGAACCATGACAACCGCTACTTCGACAAGGATTGCCGTGACCACTTACAATAGTCGTCATGGCTCATGTGGGTGGACGCTTTTGTAACTGTGATCTCTTTTGACCCTCACTGCCATCATGTGACTTCAGCTCGACAGGTACATCTCCCTAATTTGACTAATGAGAACACTGAGGTTCTTAGAGGGAAAGTGACTTGCTTAAGGTCTCACAAGCAGTCTCTGGTGGTGCTGGGATCCAAAACTAGTTTTCCTCCCAGCTAATGCAGCAGGAAACCACAGCACTCGTGACACACACTCTCAGAGCAAAGACGGTTTGGGATGCAGAGTAATAGGATTAGTTTCAGCTGTCAGGCTGGCTTCAGGTTACTGAGGGCTTGACAGGAAGCTAGACTGCGGTATTGGGGCTTGATCTTGTAAACCTCAGGAAGGCTTCTGAGGTTTGGGGAAGCTAGAGATGAGTGGTTATTTGATTCAGCTGCACGTAAAAATTGGCATACGAGGGATTGGAAGAAAAGGACAGGAATCGGAGATACCAATGAAGAAAATATTGTAGTACTCAAGGCTGGGGTGAGAGTAAGTAGGAGTTGTTTGCTCCAGTAGGGAGGAGATTTTACCACTGGTGATAATTCCTGGCACATAGAAATAATACAAAGCAGACTGACTTTAAGTTGATTTAAATTGACTGGTTTTAAATTTCCTACAGATAGCACACCCCCTTATTGCCTGCACCCAGGGAGGTCTAATGCTAGTACCCCCACCCCCAAACATACATCCTTAGTCTACTACTGCCAAGGTACAACTTGTGGACTGCCTGAAACAGACTGGCAGCAGTGGTACATAAGAGTAAAGAACTAACAAACAAGACAAGCAAACAAACAAATACTCATAGACACAGATAACAGTTTAATGCTTACCAGAGGTAAAGGGAAAGTGCGAGAGGTAGAAAAGGGTAATGAGTGTCAAGTATATGGTGGCAGAAAGAGATTTGACTTTAGGTGGTGAACACACAATGCAATATACAGATGATGTATTATAGAATTGTGCATTTGAAACACATAAAATTATATAATCAATATCACCCCCAATAAATTTAATAAAAAAGAGTAAAGAATTAACGAGAGATATTTTGAAGAAAAAAGAAATAAGAACTTAGTGGCTAGCAGAATCACCAAGTAAAGAAGACAAAAGTCTGAGATTTCGAATTTAGGAAAATAATAACATCGTTAATGTAAATAGGAAAACGAGGAAAAAATAAACTGGTTCCTTATTGGACATGGGGACTTCCAAGTAGCAACTGAACACTCAGTTGGAAGGTTTTGATGCAAATTTATTTCCTACTCTGTTTATTGATTTCTTGCTTTTCACTTTTCATCTGAAACTCATGAAGGACTGGTGTTGTTTATAGCTCTTGTGCAAGTAAGGAAACTGAGGGGAGGGATAAAACTGCCAAGTTATTAATGTTACTACTCCTCTCTTAAAACCCTTCCATTGAAATAAAAACAAATTTCATGGCTCGTTTGTTTTTATAGTTCACAGATCTGTGCACATTGGGGTCTATTTCCATTGCATGCTGCCCTCTCCTCCCCTTTTCTGCCTACCCCTGCCTCTCAGATGTTTACAATCTGTTGTCTCTACCCAAGACACTCCTGTCTTCCCACCACCTCTCTAGCTTCCCCAGGAAACTCTCACAGTAGGGTAGCCAAAGTCTTGGTTTCCCTGGGACTGAGGAGTGCCATAATCAGGATAGCCCCCTGCTGACCTGGAGAGTTGGTTACCCTACATCCTATGATTTCTTCTGTCTTGTATACTTCTTCCTCTAGGAAGCCTCTCTTGACCCGCTATAGCCCCAGGCTAAGGTCCATCTGCCTGCTAAGCAGTCTAGCTCCGCCCTTCTTTGCCCTTCCATGACCCTTCTCTAATTATTGAGTTTTTATGTCCATCTTCCCTGCTATTCACAGTAGCTGTCTTTGTGACACCTTCATTCTCCCTTCCCGGTCCAAGCAACCATTATCACTCTGCTGAATCACTGCAATAGCCTAACTTCTCTCTTTGCTTCCACCATGTCCCCTATCAGTGTATTCTGAACACAAAAGCCAGAGTCATCCTTTTAAAACTTAAGTCAGATCTCGTCACCGCTTTGCTCAAAATCTTTCCCTGATTTCCATCTCACTGGCTAAGTCATTACAATGGCCCACAAAATCTAAGCCAGTGACCTCTCTGCTCTTACCTTCTGCATACTCCTATCAGCTCCAGGGGCACTGGCCTCCTTACTGTTCCTAGAAAACACCCAGCATGTTCCTGCTCTGGGCCTTTCCACTTACTATTGTTTATGCCTGAACTATTCTTCCAGCAGGTGTCCACATGGCTCATCCATCATGTCCATCAAGTCAAGATCCAAGCTTACCTTCTTGCAGAGGTCTTCCATGACCTTTCTTTACACCCCTGTAGCTGACAGTCCCACTATCCCTTTCCGCTTAATTTTTCCATGGCACTTATCACCATCTAACTTTGCATTTACATTTTATCTAATTTATTTTGTCTATTGCCTGTCTCCTTCCACTCAGAATATAGTTTCTAGGGCAAGAATTTTATCCATTGCTCTATTTCCAGAGTTTAACATAGCACGGGGCATGAGATAGAAATTCAGAAATATTTATTGAATGCATGTATACATGATTAAATAAAGGAGTTAACAAAAATAGTGAAAAGGGCAGTTGAGTGAGTCACAAGTTTTAGCTCAGCCACTTAGGATTTGGGTGATTTTGAGAAAATTGCTTTCTCCCTCTAGTTCTTATTTTCTCCAACTGTAAATAAAGACATTGAACTCAGTACTCTTTAAGCAGTGATATTTTCAAAGTCCAATAGTCAATGATAGGCAAGAACCAGAATCCAAAGTTCTTATTAAATAGGGCTCAGTACCAAGAAAATATTAA
>NW_006494611.1:7278501-7281389 GCF_000325575.1 Pteropus alecto | reverse complement strand
GGAAAAAAAAAAAAAACGTACAAGAGATATGAGAATTCCATATATGAGAAAATGTGAAGGCAGATGACTGAGCCAAGCTGACACAGACAATTCATTCTAGACCTAGGATTGAATTCAACGTAAGGATAAATTGCCCCAGCAGCCTGGATAATGACATCACGGGTGGGCCAATCCCCATCTGATTACAAAGCCCTGACTGATACAATTTGTGATTAGAACACAAAATCTTTCCTTGCACCCGCCTAATGGCCTCCAGAGTGGGTGGATTCTCATATTAGTCATATGAGAACAGAGGGTGTAATAGAAGAGAGATTCTAGGCTGTTCTAGGCTATTCCATTTGGAAAAGTATCATCCCTTCAGAAGAGGAAGTAATTAAAGATGTACACAGCTTTGCATCTATTGCCTGCTATCTCAGGTAGGGGAAACATATTGGCCACCATTTTAGAAAGGATACTTGGAGAGAGGGTGGAAGGGGCTGGATTAGTAAATTTAAAGGAGACACTTCAAGTGCTACAGCTGCCACACCCTGAGTGCCAGGGACCAGACCGGTTATTCAACTTCTCCTATATAGCTACTGTGTGGATACAAACTTGAGCCCAGTAAGGTCAGTGAGTTACATTGCAGTAACCAAATCCGCAGTGTTGCGGTGATTATCAGGGTGATCTGCGGCAGCTGTGGTTGAATAGGATTTGCTGTTATCACCTTGTTTGGTAACACAGCAATAGCAAGTGTTGCAAATGTAACTGTTGCTGTTGAAATGTCTTCTTGATAGTTCCGTGTGTGTGTGTGTGTGTGTGTGTGTGTGTGTGTGTGTGTGTGTGTGTGATCCCCTCAGTCTTTTAAGAAAGGCTCTGGGAAGTTGGATTCTATCTCAAGGAAGTACTATAAATTGGATTTAGATTCTGCTAGTAGGTATCACATCCCTAGTTCCTGGCATACATCGTACTGATGCTTTGTTGTGCTCTAACACCTTGGAAGCTAGTGCCATTGGTTCTATTTCACAGATGAGGACATTGAGGCTCAAAAAGTTTACATAACTTAGTCAAGGCCTTAGTGAATGCAACTTGCCAAGCCAGGATTTAAAGATTTTAGGATTTATTCTCCAGACACAGGAACATTTCTTAAATAAAGTCTTAGGAAGAACACCGCTATATAAAACAGAACACATTTGGACTGCTTGGGTTGAAGCAGGAGCCAGGACTTTGGAACTCTGTTCACTTGCCCCTCCTCATCTGCCCCTGTGGACTCCCCAGAACTTTGTGGAACATATTCCAAAAAAAGCCTGCTCGGTTAACTCTAGGTTGCTCCCAGCTCTAAAGTTCTATGGATCTATGATTCTGAGAAGTTTCCATTCATATCAGATGCAGACTATCGACTTCTATCTCTGGATGAATATTGGAACCAGTCAGACCTCAGATACAGAAATATGAATTTCTTCACAGTTTACAGAACTATGGAATGCTAAAAGTGACAGAGACCTGAGACATCAACAAGTCCAAAACTCCATGTATGTAATATAATAACAATAATTTAATTTTTATTGACTGATAGAAACCCAGGAAAGTCAATTTATCAGTTGTCCCCTTTTTTCCAGAGAGGTAGTATTTAAAATATATAACAACAGGTATATTCTAATCAATCAAAACAAATAAAGCACTGGAGCAGGGGCCAGGGGAGGCCCTTCATGGCAGGCTTTACCCTATCAGTTACAGGATTGTGAGGATGTTCCAGGGGTTCTAGAGGAGGGATTGAGGTGGCTAGGGAAGCAGGGGTTGGGCTGGTCCAGAGACTGAATTGAGGGAAATGACTATTTATAGTCTAGAATTATTTAATAACTGATATAGCCTTCCTGGTACATAAGAGTGGATTATTATTCCTAATTCTTAAGTATGCATTCGGCAGAATACCCAATGTTACAGCACTTCCTTGTAATTGCTGAATTCTTTTAAGGTAACTGGGACTTTGTTGATTTTGCTTCCTTTTCAGGAGGGAGAAAAAGAGACAGGGAGGAGCAGAATTTCTGCCAGCCAAGTATCACATCAAAGAATTCCACCCAGATCCACACAGGTGCAGATACCTGAGGGGCATTGACGGGAATATAGTGCTGCCTCTGGTAATTGATTTGACATCATCTAGCAGCCTAAGAGGATTTGAATCCCTTCCATGACTCCTGTCACCTCCCGTCTGGTGGTGAAAAACCTCAGGTTGGAAGCTGAGTGATTATGTAAAAGCAAATGCAAGGAAACTAAAATGTCACATTTTTAAGGAGAAACTTTCTCTTAGGTTCCGATCCAGATACTGAAGGGGAAGAAAAGGACCAAGGCCCAAGACGCCTTCAAGTGGATATAAAGAGGAAGCCCAAGATGGTCATAGAATTATATACTCATGAGATTAGATGACTCCCTAAAGGTCACTTATTCCAGTCCCTTGTCAAATGCTTGAATCTTCAAAATGGACCATCCCGAACTCCAACCAGAAATGAAAGATGCTTTGTTCCTGAATGCACCTTGATCTTCCAGATCTTCCTACATACAGTTTCATCAACAGTACCCTTTCTCTTTCTCTGCTGCTTCTTGGGCCTATGTATGTCCTACTTGCCTTCCTACTCTCACATAAGAAAATATCTAGATAAGAGGCTGCATTAGCTGTCCCTTAGAAACGTTTCTACAGCCACTGAAACTTTACGCATGTAGCATTCACTACACTGATGTTTTTATCTCTGTCTCCGTTCCTAGGCTATGAGCTATATTAGTAGAGAGACTGGCTCTGTTACGTTTATCCAAGAGGCCTGATACAGGACCTACGATAGGACTTAATGCAACAAAGGCATTTGAAAATGTGAAAGAAAGTAAGAAGAGAGAGAGAGAGAGAGAGAGAGAGAGAGAGA
>NW_006494611.1:7268823-7278352 GCF_000325575.1 Pteropus alecto | reverse complement strand
AAAGAAAGAAAGAAATTGCTACATTTTGACTGTAAATAAAACATTTACATTCATAATCTTGTATTATCACTGTACCATGCTTATGAAGATGGTAAGACTTTTTATGTTTTTAGGGTAATATTTTAATTCACATACTATGGATAAGAAAACCAAGCTCGAAAAGAACGGAAACAAAATAAAACAAAACAAACAAACCCTGATATGTATTTAAGAATACATATGGGCCATTCATTGTGCTAGCTAATTTCAAAACTTATATCATCTTTATTCTTATAACTAATCTTCAAAAAGTTATTTTAATCACAATTTTTAACATTTATTAATTTAAAAAAAAATTTTACACACTATTTCCAGTGTACAGTTCTATTAGTTTTGACAAATGCATAGAAATCTGTGGCTACCACTATAATGACACAGAACTGATCCATCACCCTCATGCTGCCCTTGGTGGTCATTTCATCCCAAACCATCTTTCTGGCATTCACTGGTTTGTTCTCCATCCTTACAGTTTGTATAATCACATTTTTACCAAATAAAACCAAAGCTCAGAGAATTTAAGCAACTTGCTCAAGATGAGCAGCTAATGGGTGATTAGATTTTGCCTTTGAACCCAGACTTCTGATTTCCTATAAAGATGGAAAGTGGGAGTGTGGAGCTAAGGAAAACAGCTGCTCCCTTCCCTTGCCTACCTTCCGCCTTTCACAGAGAGGACCCTGTCCTTAGTCAGTGTTCCGTGAGAGGCAAGGCAAACATGGCCTCATTACTAAAGGCAAAATCTGATAAAGCTCCACCTCTGAGCATTCACTAAGTGCTGAGGGAAGACCCAGTGGAATCATCTGAAAACTATCATGATCTGCAGGCCGCTTAGCAGACTATGGTGTAAGAGGTTGGTCTTCTTCCAGTTCCCTCACTAATCTCCAAGACGAGAGAGTTCTGAGAGGAGGTCACTGCTTAACAGTTAGCCTCTCAATTCACCAGCTTCCCCACTAAGGCCCAGGGGCCCTTTTCCAGACACGGGTAAGATGGCAGGTGAGCCTTGCTTGCACAAGGTGGGTGCTGCTGCTAATTGGGTTGATGTAATTAAGTGTCATGATTGTTCACCTGGGAAGCCAGCCATGGTCTCAGCATGAGCGGCCTTACTGGGCCAGCCTGCAGCAGCGGCACCAAACACAGATCTTCCCAGAGCTCTGAAAACAAACAGGTTTCGAGGCAGTTTCCAAAGTGCAGAGCTGTGCTGCTGCTGGGAGAACGCCATTTCCCTGGGAGCGCTGGCTTTGTGGACCATGAGGGATAGAGAAATCATTTTATCTTCATCCTGCTTTTAATCAGGATGGCAGGATATTGGTGCCACATTTGTCTAAAGATAATCTCTTTTCTAAATAAAAAAGAAGTACTTGCTTGGAGCTGAAGGGAAGATAAGTGAGCTGTGATCTGCCCTGACAGATACAGGAAATAGCTATCGGCCTCCTGAATCTATCTCAGGCCCAACTACAGCCCTTCTCCCCATCACTCTGAGACTCCACCCATCTCTTTCTTCTCTTAGAGGATACCTTAGGAAATAATTTGCAATTCATGAGAGCTGATCCTTCCCTTCAGGTGGCAGCCTTTGTTGCAAAACGCCATCTAGCTCTACCACCCAATGAAGTGGGATCCGCTTGTGAGGGCTTTTTAGAGCAGTAGCTCTGACATTTTAGGTGCAGGAGTCTTCAGAATACCCAGCCTTTGCACACTGTATTCTCTGCTCAGGGCCTGCAGCAGTGATAATAGACCAAACCCAAGGCCCTAACTGAAAACTGGGGATGGCAAGTAGTGATAAAGTGTTTGTAGGCTTTGAAAACTCCAGCTGTTGGTCCAGTTACTAACTAGCTGGGAGACCTTGGAAGACTTGTTTACCTTCTGTATGAACATTATCTTCCTCGTCTGTGCGATGAAATAAATAATACCAGGGTTGTCGAGAGAATAATGCATTCCAAGTGGCATACAGAACACACTCAATAGCAGTAATTACGATCACTCCCTTCATCATTATCACCATTACTCAACAAAGTTTAGTTTAAACAACTTTTGAGTGTTTTTGTAGAGTACATACCTAAAACGTTCTCTGCCAATCCACAATACAACACACGGAATGCTTCAGCTAATGTCCAGTTTTTATTCCTGTATGGAATTTCTGCCCTGAGATCCACTTGTCTTTCACCTTAAACTTGGTTATGCAACAAGTAGTAAATAGAAGGATCCTCTTTCTCCTAAACCCAGAGCCCAGGACTAAGCCAATGCTCTGGCTTTGACCCTTTTCTTCCATGACCTACCCTGGCCTCTCTACCCCACAGAATCAATTTCCTCCTAAATAGAAAGTGACTTTTAGCTAAAATGAAGATGGAGGAAAAAAATCTAATGAGATCACAGACCAGCAAGGCAAAAATAAAAACCCAAATAAAAATAAAAATAAAAATCTTTTTCCTTTCCTACCCCACCAGCTTTTCCAGACTAAAGATGTAGGTACTGAAGGTGGATACCATTCTGCTAACCAAGACTGGGCATTTTCCCATCTCTTTCAGGTTTTGCCTACTTCAGGTAGAGTTCCCTTGTCATGATGTCTGGGTATCAGAAGAGAGGGTGTGAAGCCCGCAGAATATGTATGCTCAAATCATAAGATGTGAGATCATTTGCATGCAGGAAACTATCTTTCACACTATAGCTAAGGATAGGGCTAATTAATCTGTGATTAATTCTTTGGCTACTTCCTGGATTGAGATGGTAGCCAGTTCCCTTTTCTCACTGTCTTTTGAGCTACCTTATACCTTTCCTTTCTTAGAGCTTGAAATTTTGGTCTGAATGGAAAAGGTTATAGATCAGATAAATAATTAATTTATGAGACAGTCCCTTAATCCATAGGAATCCTGGTAATGTGTCTGAAGTTAAAGGTTAATTTAGCTGGTGTCTTTGCCAATTAAATGTACATGAACTTTTCATCACATTAATACTTGGAATTTAAAGATCAACTTTCATCTCAGAGCTTAAGCTAGTATTGACATTGACTTTAGGGGAAGAGGGTAATTAAGGATCAGAAGAAATTTTAAGATGTAGCCAGGATCACACAGGAAATGATCAGATGACCGAATCTTTCCATTTCTAACCTGCTTTTCCAGGCACCTTACAATCTTAGTCTCTTGCCTATGAAATGAAGATCATAATTATTCTTGTCTTATGGTATGAGGAACTATGTTAATAAAAATACCTAAAACCAACAATAGTTTTTTCTAAAGGATGGGATAATAAGTAAACTTCTTTTCCGTTTTTCTTCCCATATTTTTCAATTTTTAACACAGAATAATTTATTAATTTGATTCTAAGACTTTTTAATTACATATTTTATAAGGCTGTGTGCAGTGGAATGAAAGTCTTTCAAGTAGTTAAAAGCATGATACATGTGAGTGTTATCGTCGTTCAATTATTATGCAGTCTGTCGACCATTCTGTAAATTCTTAGGCCTTGTGCCATGCTTTTTCTGACTAGTAGCCCCAAACGAAGGGCCTGGTTTCAAGGGCTACTCAGTCAAAGATCTTCTCCCCTTCTAGCCATTTAAAGGCAAAGTCACTTAAGACTCTGTGTTCACACACCAATGCAGAAGGCAGCTAGTAGCTCAGTCCTAGACTCACATCTTTCTATTTCATGCTCTTGAAGTCCACGGCTGGCAGAATGAAGAGAGCTGATGAGTGAGGAAATCTAGGGTGGAGAATACCACACTGAGTCACAACATTCTCACCATATGTTAACTGTAAGGCTTCAGCCCACCCAATAGCCTTAGGCAAAGTGTCTTAGACACTGTTTTCCCAGTGGTGGCCCCCAATGCTGACCAACCATTCCCTCTGGCACCTTATAAGGGAAAGCTAATGAGAAAACTCACCTTGCAAGAATGCTACACCACCCAGAGGCATGGTGACTCAGTAGTAGAGCTGACTTCTAACACTCACATTTGATCACTCTCCAGCCAAAAAAAGGGATGACCCACATGGCAAAGGCCAGAGAAATTCACACAGAGCTGGACGCAAGAATAGTGCATGGCAGTTGCAGGTCCTCAAAGTACTCGAGACAGTACTAGTTATACCTATAGTGTCAAGGAAAGAAGGTATGAGGCCAACTGACTCATTTATTCATTTATTTATTTTATTAGTGTATATTGTCTGCCCTTAATGTATCAAGAACTGTGTTATTTGCTATGGGGAAAACAAAGATGAATCAGTTAGCCCTGGTCTTTAGGTTTAGTTAGAGGGAAAGATAGACCGTAAAATATTACATGTCTTATAATTTCTATAAATGAAAATATATTCAAAAAGCCATGGAATTACAAAGTCAGGAGTAGCTTTAGGCTGAGAAGGAAAATGAAAGCTTCCAATGTAACTTAGATCTGAGTTGGGTCTTAAAGAATGACTAGTTTACCACACAGTGAAAAGCATGCCAGTTAGAGGGACAAATGTGTATAAGTAAGGAAATAGGAACAACTAATGCAGAGTGAATTATCCAGCTTTTGAAAGTTAATTTTATATCCTAAATATTCCTTAGCTCTCCATGTCATTCTCTAAAATTGTCATGGAAGTTTTACCTCTGTACTTAAAACCTGCAGGAAGATTGGTATTCCCAAAGTAGTCTAGGTAATCAAGAGAGAAAGAAAGGGAGAAAAAAGTAGGAGTTGATCAATTTAAGGCATCTTTAAAAAAAGAAAAGTCATACCCTTTTACTCAAGGCTTCAGATGCTTTCTTTTAGAAGCAGTCAGAAGCTCCGCCTAAGCTGGCTCTGGGTGATTCTTCCACTCCATCTGTCAACTTAATTATTTGATATAGTTTTATACTAGTATGGCTGGGAACCACCCAACAGCCATCTGTGTGTATATGTATTTTTTTAATGCTGTTAGTCCTTGTGTTTTATCTTCTGATTTGTTTTTGTTTTACTTATTTCCCAACTTACCCTAGCTGTGGGTGTGTAAGATGTAAACTTCCTGTTTGGCATCTTTGGGAGACAGTTATGTGCCTGTCAATACCTTGTCTGTTTTGCCTCCAGCCCATTGACGTTCAGCATTTCTCTCCCTCTTCTGAGAATAACATCACGAGCAAAGCTGTGATTTCTTCTTACTTTTATTTATTTATCTATCTATCTATCTATCTATCTATCTATCTATCTATCTATCTATCTATCTATCTATTTACTTTCTTACTTGTTTACTTGTTTGTTTGTTTGTTTGTTTATTATTTGCTTAAAGGAATAAAGAAATAAAGTGTAGGAATAACAGCTGGAGGCAGATATGAGCAAAGAGATAGAGTCGTGACCCGAAGAACATGAACTCATTGCCACCTATTACTCAGTAGATCATGAGGACATTGAAGTTATATTCCTCTCAAGTCTTGAGATAAAACTTTAAATCCCCATTTTCACAGGTGAGGAAATAGTAATTCAGGGACCTTAAATTACTAATAACAAAGATGAGAATATACTACAGATCTTTCAACATTATTCGATGTCCTTGTACACTTGTAGTGTCTACATAAAAAATATCTAAACCTGTAGAGAATTTTTATGAGTGTATTTGAGCCAAAACTAATGACAATTACCTATAAGATCTTAAATGCTCCAGAGAAGCATTTTTACAGTTTTGCAGTTTATTTTATCCTTTTAAAATTAAGAAAGGAATGTAAGGAAGATTATGTAAAAGTGGGAGAAAGCAAAGTGGAAACTGAATTACATAATAGTTAACAAGATTATGTGCTCTCCTGAAGGTACCTGCACTTATTTCAAAGTTATGTTAACCCAGGTTCACAGGACAGGCCTTGCTTAAGGTAAAGATAAACTTTTTACTAAAAATGTTATATGCTTGGGGCATACCTATCCGCCATGACCTGCCCTGTTGGGAATTTATGATCAGATCACCCTATAAGGTTACTTTCCATAGAACCCATTTTTTGCCTACAATTTCCCCTTTTTGTTATAAATCAATACAAAAGATGCATCGATGATCAACTTTTTGGTCAAATAGTGTGGTCTCACAGTGCTAGGAAAGCTCATTCCTAGAAAGTCTCAGTTGTCTTGATGAAATGGTAGGCCATTGGGGATGAGGCAATACCATAACCATGGGATGTGAGTTGAGGCTGAATTTCCCCAGAAGGAAAAGGGTAGGTAAAAGGAAGGCAGTCAGATTTTATGACCTTAATTGCAGAAAACACTCTGGATCATTTCTATCCTGTGAGCTATCACGATATGAGTTTGCCATCTGTATCATTTTTCTATATTTTGCATCTAGTATATCATTTACATAAGCCATAAAAAGAGTATTAAAAGTTATCTTATACATGCCCAGCAATTATAAATAATTGAACTATATAGAAAAACCCAAAGAACAAGTATGTTATTATGATTAATAACATTAGCAGATAGGTAAATACAATAAAAAAATTGATTTCTGAGTTCAACATCAATCCATCGGTATGAAGTCCTTGTTGATATCTTGGAATAGATATCTACCTCTGAAGTCAGAGGCTTCTCATTCTAGAAGAGTCTAATGTTTGGTTTAGGTGGAAGCTGGTGTCAGAGATGGATAGATGTCCATTCACAGCGAGGTGCTTCATAAGGTCCCTTCCAACAAGGTTGGAGAGTGTCTTTTATTTGATGTCCCTTTCAATAAACAAAATCTCCAGGTGGCTGTCAATAATCTTAAAGTCTTTGTCTCCTGAGAGCTTTCTGTGAAAGAAAATGGTTACCATTCTAGCATTTCCTTGAAATGACTTTATCAAGCCTTGGCAATAGCGTAAGATGTCTCCTTTCAATAATGTCAGTTCATAAATTTCTTCACCAAAGTGCAGCTTAAATGCACTGTGATGCATGAAAGAATGTAAAAATTGAAAAAAAACGTAGTTTGCCAGGGAGCATGGAAGAACCAAGTAGCCATCTTGTGTTTCTCATAGTCCTGACTATTCATTTAATTTACAACCATTGTTTGCCCATATAATATACCCAAGAAGTTTTTCATCATTTATTTAACAATGCTTCCCATGCAATTTAACAAAAAAGGAAAATCTTTTGAGTTCTTCTAGGGCACTTCCAGGACACCACAAACTAATTCCTATGTATACTGAAGTTTTAACCCTTAAAACCTCAATTTCCAATGATTCTTAAGAAGCAAGTATTTAGCATTCTTTAACTTGGAATGTTGTGGCCGCCAGTCCCCGAAAGACACACGGACCACCAGAAATCAGTGAATTATAGGAAACATGCTCTTTATTCAGCCAGCTGAGTCTGCCAGGGATACGTAGACCCCAAATTAAGCAGCCCCGAAATGTAGAGGTACAGGGTTTTTAAGCCCTAAATCTCATTTCTCATTCCGTCTTAAACACAAAGGTCTATTTTTCTCCTATGCACACCCACTGGTCAGGTGTGCAAGCGGGGGTACAGAAGCAGAAAGCTTATTGTTAGAATGTTATGTTCCCATGGGTGATAGCCTATGTTCCCATGGGCAATAGCCTATGTTCCCATGGGCGATAGCCAAACAGTAATTTTCCAGCCAGCACATAAGAAGGGAAACCTGCCTGCCTGGACCAATTGAACATCCTATGAAACCAGTTATTTGATTCTGATCTCTGTTTTTTTCCCGGGCATCTGAATTTCTCTGTACTAGTCATAAGCTCTCTCTAATTACTCCAGAGTTATTAGCATAGAAGCAACAGGTTTCACCTAAAGCCATACATAACCTATCTTGTTCTAAGAATAATAAATCTAAACCTCTTCTATTTTGGAGGACTACCTCTGCTAGTGATTCGACTTGAACTTCTAGCATTCTGAGCTCAGTTAAGTTTAGGGGAGTTCCTACCCTGACATAGTAAGGGAGGTTTGGGTTTAGGCACAGCCAGCAATCTTGTCCTTTCTGGGGTGGTCTTATTCAAGACCTTGTGTATTGTCGCTAGCAAAGTTATTAATGCTCCTTCTGGTTCTGGTTGTGGCTGGTCGAATGCCTGGGCTAAAGAAGAAAAAAGGAAGAAACAAACAGTTATATTTATGTATGCTTGAGTCTTACTTTTAAGGGCCCGTCTTCCTGAGCTGTTCACTCTCGTACTGCCCTCACATGGGAGAGATGAATCCATGATGGGATGCCATCTACTTAAACTGCAGTGGGCGTCGTCAGGTAGACAGTGAAGGGTCCTTTCCAGTTGGGTTCTAGTCCCTTGGAAGTGAACTTCCGGATCCACACAGAGTCCCCAGGCTGAAACCGATGGGGAAGTCTGTCCCCCAGGGCTGAGTGGGCAGCACGAACCCCAGACCAAATCTCCTTCTGTACACTTTGAAGGGCCTGTAAAGACTTAAGTAAGACAAAGTTACGTAGTTCTGCCTTTTTCTCATCTTCTATTCTAGGTACTAAAGGTGGGGGTTTTCCAAAGAAAATTTCAAATTGGGTGAATCCATTAATATATGGAGTACACCTAGCTTGGAGGAGAGCAAAGGGGAGAAGTTTTACCCAGGTCCCACCAGTTTCTAATCTTAACTTGACTAATGTCTTTTATAGGGTCCGATTCATTCGCTCTACTCAGCCCGAACTTTTGGGGCCGGTAGGCGCAGTGGAGTTTACATTGCAAATTTAGGTAGCTAGCCAATTGTTATGATACCTTTGCTACGAAGGCTGACCTGTCATCCGACCCTAAAGTTCTAGGGAGACCAAATCAAGGGGGAATTTCTTGTAGTAGTTTCTTAGTAACTACTAAGGCAGTCTCTTTCCTGGTAGGGAAGGCCTCTACCCATCCTGTGGGTCTATAAAAACAAGTAAATATTTGTAGCCTCCCACAGTCGGGGTTACCTTAGTGAAATTGACTTGCCAGTGGTCCCCCGGATAAGTTCCTTTTTCCCTATGCCTAGGTTCTTCTATCTTCCCCTTCTTTGGATTAACTTGGGCACAAGCTGCGCATTGTGAGGCAATCTCCTCTGTGGTTCTTCTCCCTTCTGGAGCATCTTAGTTCACCCTAGGTGTGTGGTCTGGTGGAGCTGGTGGGGGAGAGTCCTTCTAAGGGCCCGTGAGAGCCTGATTTTTCCATCTGGGGTCGTCCTCCACCCCTGTTGTTTCCTAGTGGCTCCCTTGTTTTGATCTCTTCCGCCATATAGGTCGGAGACAGAGGCAGTTCTGGGTAAGGGACAATAGTCAGTAGATGTGGTGGGGGCCCCACTGGCCTTGTGGCCACTGTTCTTGTCTCTGCATTGGCTCGTCGATTTCCCTCAGCCTCAAGACTATTCCCTTTTTGATGCCCTTTACAAAGAACAATAGCAAGAGTCTTAGGCATCTATATGGCTTCAAGTAAGGCTAAGATCTCCCCCTTGTTTTTGATGTCCTTCCCAGTTGAAGTCAGAAGCCCTCTTTCCTTGTAGATGGCTCTGTGTACATGTGTAACAGCAAAGGCGCATCGGCTGTCAGTGTATATTGTGACTGCCTTATCCTTTTCCCATCTTAGTGCCTCAGTGAGGGCGATGAGTTCTGCCTTTTGAGCAGAAGTCCTGGGG
>NW_006494611.1:7256307-7266697 GCF_000325575.1 Pteropus alecto | reverse complement strand
TCCAAAATGCCAAGATACAAGGTTTTTAAGCCCTAAATCCCATTCCTCATTCTGTCTTAAACACAAAGGTCTATTTTTCTCCTATTCACTACCTGTCAACCCACTGGTCAGGTGTGCAAGCGGGGGTACAGAAGCAGAAAGCTTATTGTTAGAATGTTATGTTCCCATGGGTGATAGCCTATGTTCCCATGGGCGATAGCCTATGTTCCCATGGGCGATAGCCAAGCAGTAATTTTCCAGCCAGCACAGGAAGATTTATAAAGACATTTTATAATCTCTAGAGACATAAGCTCTTTTGCTGGTAAATATATTATAAGCCAAAAGTAGTAAAACTTACGTTAAGTAATTAACGGTTATTTTTTTGTAAACCCAGATAAAATAAAGATATTTCTGTTTTTACTTAAACTGACAAACTTAAACTAGCTTTTATTTACTGAGGATTAATCTTAGATCATGTGAACTTGAAAAGCATTCGAGTTAGTTTCTACATTTCTGAGAATTTTAGAATACCCAATCTTTACAAGTGCTTGCCTTTAAATTAATTTTAACAATACTATCCATACACAGAAAATTATCTCACATTTATAACATCCACAAATAGACATACGCAAACAAATGGAGGCCATGTAGCCATGAAAAAACTCACTAGTTTATAAAAGAAGTGTTGGATCCAAATTTTATTTTGGAGGCTTTTACAATTTCTACCTGTTCTTGACAAGTCAAGCTCCAAATGACCTTCCCCCCTTTTGAAATGAGGATAGCTGTTTTTAATTCCTCAAAGAATTGGGTTGACATCTAAACGACATCATAGGTAGATCCATTTATCTAAATCCTTTTTTTGAAGCTCAAGAGATTGATTAAATATGCTTTCCATTCATTCTGCCTAATTTTATAGTTGGCTTTTACTAACTGTGCATGTAAGAGATTAATTTAGAAGTATCAAAAGATCCTCATCTTGGCCATCTTAGTATTAATGGAAGGCTGACTATCCTGTGACTTGGCCTTGGAGCACAATTACCCACGTCGATTTTAGTTTTTCCTTTGACATCTATAAAGTCTGAACGAACTTCCAGAAAACTCTAGCCTTTATATGCATGTCTCCACAAGTATAGTGGTCTCTTTAGGGCCATTTCACACCCAAGAGGAAAATTTTCCTCAGGCAACTCCGGAAAGATTCTTAGTCACCTAAGAACACCTGAGCAAAAGCCTAAAAGTGCTTACCAGATGCTTTCCAAAGACATGGGCCCTTCTCTGGTGATGGATCCATTGCAGGGAACTCTGCCCTTCTCTCCCGGGCTTTCACCGGCTTTTCTAGGGTTGGCTGCATTACTACACTGGATACTTCAGGGCACCTATCCGGCACTCCAGATTCCAGAATCTGCAATAAATGTCACCATATTGGCAATCTGAGTTGGGGAAGGAAGTGTCCTTTTTCTTTTGGAGCTACAGAGAGTTTGTTCTCTTATTTAATCAGCAAATATTTTGTTAAGACTCTCAGTAAACAATCCAGTTAAAAAGTTGAAATTAAAAGCCACCTCCCATTTTTTTCTTTCCCTGGGTTATCTCAACTCTTATTCACCTCAAGGATTTTCTAAGAACAGCTGAAATAAAGTCAGGACCTGCTGCTTAAACCACGGAGGCCTGAGATTTTAAGGAAAAACTCACCTAAGTTTATCCAATGTAAGATAAGAAGCCATGAGGCACAATGGGCCCTTACTGGTACCTAGCATCGGGACTGGGTCCGTAGTGTGTTCCTGGCTGTGCTTCTTCAGAATCCTGCCAACTACGTAAACTAAATGTTGACGTTAGAAATGTACAAATCTGTAGAGAATTTTTATGAGGTTTTTGATGACAATTGCTAGGAAGCAAAATCTGAAATGCTCAGGAGTATGACAATTTGCCATTTCTTTTATGAATTTGAAATTAAGGAAGGAATGTAAAAGAGATTACATGAAAGTGGGCAAAAGCAAGGTGGAAACTGGATTACAGGACTGTTAACAAGATTATGTGCTCTGTTGAGGGTGGTTACACTTATTTCAGAGGTGTGTTAACCTACATGCACAGAAAAAAACAGACAGAGGCTTGCTTAAGGCAAAGATACACCTTTTACTAAAATGTTACATGCCTGGGGTGTGAACACCCACCATGACTTGCTCAGTTAGGAATGTATGAACAGATTACCCTGTGAGATTACTTTCCGTAGAACCTCTTTTTCATCCACAGCAGTGTACTACATCACACTACTTTCACCTAGCACTAAAGGGAGTCATAGAGTTTCAAACACTAGGAGACATTTGTTTCAGATCCTGACACACTGGGACCTCTTCAGAAGAGAGGATGACGGTAATATTCCAAATGAAGAAATTCCTTGGACATCCTGGTTTTCTGGATAGTAATAATAATAATCTCACTTGTAACAGCTTTATAATTTAGAAAGTGTCTTCTTCACTTAACGTGACATTAAAAACTCCCAACACATCAATAAATCAGAATGACTAGCTCTGTTTTACAGATGAGGAAAATGAGACTCAGAACAGTATATGAATGACTAAAAGTTAAGTGACTGGATTAAGGCTATGCTCAAATACAGCTCTTTACATTCTTGATATGGAATTAAATTTTAGGAGAGTATGGAAAAGAAAGCAGCCATTTTTGTAGTGTTGCAATGAGATTTAATTATGGTTGTGGTGGTAGAGCAGGGTTGAAGATGATTTCAAGCTGCCAGAATAATGAAGGGAGTGAATTGTAAGATCGATGCTCTGTGCAGGTAAATATGAAGGACCTTGAAGCAATGTGGCAGGTCTAAATGTCTTTAAAACTATCAGAAGACTGAGAGTGATAAATAAAATCTACTGTCAGGTCACTTTGGTTCAACACGCTCCCTCAATCATACGGGCTTCTTACTTTCGAGATAGAGTTGGCAAATAGGTGTTAATCTCTATCAGAAAAAAAATCATTGCTCCCTTTAAACCCAAATGAATCTTTTATGAGGTAAAGGACCTTATTTGACTGGAGTCTGAATAATTTAATGTTTTTCTGCACTAATTGTACCCAGAGGCACGTATGTTGAATAAATTAAGTGAGATAAGCTATCCTTATCCCTGCATTGGTAACACATCTCTTCTTTCTTCTATTGCTGTCATCATTCTAGAAAAGTGACTCAGTCTCACCTGAAGGGAAATGGAACTAAGCAGTTGGTAAGACTGATGACATGTGATTTATGACTAAGCATTCCCAGAAATGAAGGGTTGATCTTTTCCCCTGTGGCAAGGTACAGCATGGCAGCTGTTTTCCTCAGACCAAGCCTGACTTGGTTGCCAGTTTCCTTAACTCAAGCCAGTTAGCACATACAGGAAGCTATTTTGATAGACAATAAGAAAACATCCATTTGAAAGTTCTGCTCATGCCCACCATAAAACATTGCTGACTTTTTATGGTGAGAATGGAGTTAAATCCAATCAATCACTTTTACAGCAGTGATTCATAAATTCTTGGTAATTTCTAATGAGATTGAACAATTCAAGATGATAAAAATGCAACGATTGGTCTAATCTATTGTTCTTGAATTTGGCTGCATGTTGAAATCATCTGGGGAATTTTAAAAAATTACTAATGCCTGGGCACTAGAAATTTTGAAAGATCTCCCAGTTCTAAAATAAAACAGAGTTTGAAAACCAATCTAATACCTTTTTATGTTTGGAATTCATTTTCAATGCTTTCTCACTTTGATTATCCCATTTCATTGTCATAACCACTGTGTGCACAGGTCCAGGTGGATATTTCTCTCCATTTTATTGAAATTATCAAGGTCATATAGCTAGTCAACAGCCAATGTCACGATTCTAAGCTGATACCTTCTTAATAAATAGCTAATGTTCTTGTTGGGAGTGGATGATAGACAACTGTTAGGCAGAGGTGTTCATGCTTAAAAGAACATAATTGTATGAAAGCTAGTCTTTGTGGAGAAATCCTTGGACTCTGAAGCCTCTTTACTGTTTTGTCAAACAGCCTATATTAAAAAAAAAAAATCTACAGGGCCGCAGAAAATTGTTTCTAAGGAGTATTTGCATCAAATCCACTTGAGGAATATTGTTAAAATGCATATTCTAAACCCAGACTCAAGAGGATCTGATAAAGTCAGTCAGAGATGATACTTGATAACAGGCATTTTAAAGCTCTCTAAAGTGGTTCTTAGGTTCCTTGAAACTAGAGAACCATTGTGCAGTGCCATTTTCAAATGGTGCTTCCATTGTCCAAATGTCAATCTTCTGTGATTTAGAATAAGATTCAGCAATCTGTTAAGCCCTTTCTACCAGTTCTGTAAAACGAGAACCTAGAACATTCCTAAAAATCTGGTAGTGGAGGCGTTAGAAATATTATTTCTAGATTTTCAATATATCTGAGTGTCAGACAAACCTGGTAAAAATCAGAAATCCAGCAAAACCAAAATAAGTCTTTACACTGATATACAGCTTCTGGTTATGGAGAGTCAAGAAATGCCTACGCTTCTTGTGCAAAACCCTTATTGACATTTCCTATTTATTACTGAACAATAACATGAGAGACCACAGATGTAGTGGAAAGTGTATTGACTGAATTTATTGTCAGAGGAACTGAGCCATAGTTCAACCATTAATTAGCCATGTGACTTTCGATAAGTCACTTAACTTTTCTGATCTCAGGTTTTTCATTTCCAAACATGGATTTATGCCTGCCATGCTAATGTAATAAGGTTATTATAAGTTTCAAATGATATGCTCAGTATGAAAGAGAATTGTTTACTATTTAACTTTATAATTATATACAATTATAATCAGATTATTAAAAATTAATTAATTAAATAATGTTACTTGCATATAATTATAAATACCAATTAAAAACTAATTAATTCTATGCAAATACGATCATTTCATAGAAGACCCAGTGTGATCTTCTTTGGTAGCCTTGGAGAATTAGAGACTTGCTTCTCAGAGGGTAATTTCTTTTATTTTGAGACACGTAAATCTTAAGAGAAAATTCCTTTGATAATATTTATCAATATAGCACAATGACATAATTCTGAGGAAAATGCTATCTATATTTTTATTCTTAAATCACACAATATATTTTATTATAGTCCTAATTTATTAACTGACACTTAAAAATCATGTTTTTAAAGAATGTTAATAGACATGCTCATGATGATAAATGGGGAAAAAACAGCATCTAAGTTGTGTATATAGAATTATACCAATGTTATTAAATATATGAAATATAAATTAATTCAACAGATATTTTTGAGCAACTACTATATATAATGGTGAAAATTTCTCACAATTTTTGCTCATAAACACAACTGTTGATTAAAAAATATTTCGTTATATCATCATACCACAATTTGACCAATCTCTTAATGGCTATTTTGATTGCTAGCATTTATTGTTGCTGTTATTGTAGGGTGAAATCACCACAAAATTCTCACTCATCAGAGGATCTTCTCTGGGTCCTTTGAGCCTATACTTCACATTAAGCGATAAGCAATGCTGTAAAATATGTGTGTGTGTTGGGTGTGTGTGTGAAATATATATGTGTGTATATTGCTTGGTATTATAAAATTATAAAGTTATTTTTAGTTAATAGACTATTACGCATCTCTGTAAACAACCTAAGATGATAGAAAGAAAGACAATAGTTAAAAATGTAAGCCACTATGTTGAGATAGTCCCTAGAATCTAAAGAAGAGGGGCAGAATGATCCCAAGAGCATATATAGAGAAGAGGGCCCTAATCTTGACATAGTCCAACTGGTGATCAAGCTACTCCAGGATAGGGCAGTTTCATAGAAGATTGTCTTCCTTGAAATTCTGAGGAGCATAGCTATTTATTTGTTTGTTTGTTTGTTCGTTTGCTTCTATTCATCTGCCTATAAGCTGTGAGCCTCCCTAGACCAGTCTTACCAACTATAGGGAGCTCCTTTATTTGTCAGTCTAAAGACTTAATGGAATAGGTGAATGTCTTTCTTTTGTCTGTGGGAGAATGAGGGAACAACTGGGTTCTTAAATAGTTTTGGAGGTAAATTGCGTGCTCTAAAAAGAAAGTTAAGAATTCTTAATTACCATGGTTTTAAAGTTTAAGTTCAATGTATGTGTCTATAAACAAAAATGAATCATTCAGTGAACTTTCTTATACATAAATATTTATCTATACCTTTGATAAGATTCTCTAGTAGATTCCAGAAAGTGAAAATTCTAGGTCAAAATAAGTGTATGATCATTTTAAAGATCCTTGAACACGTTGCCAAGTTGATTTACTGAAAGATTACAGTTTATATTCCCCTCGAAGTGAATAAAGTGCTCATTTGACCTTACTTTCAACGGAAGTTAATTGTTGTCAATTCGTAAACAGGAATAAAAAAAAATTTCTTCAAGACTTTTTAAAGAAAGTACAAAGTATGAAGTAAGTATAAAGTTATCTTCTATTTCCATTGGATGCCATTCATTGAGTTAAAGAGCCTGTCTTCTATTTCTAATTTGAGGAGAGTTTTTATCATAAGTTGGTGTTGAATTTTGTCATGTGCTATCTCTTAATCTATTTAAATTTTTTTTTCATTTATTCTGTTTATGTTATGAAAACCATTGATTAAATAAATGTTTAATCTTCAACCAATGTCTAATTTTATATTTCTGATGGTTGGGGTACATGTAGTATCATATATTATCATTTTTACATATTGCTTCATTTAAATTACTAATACTTTGATAAGATTTTTTGCATCTGTGCTTCTGAAGAATATTGATTTTCTAGGTTTTTTTTTTTATAATTTTTTTTTTGATTAGCATAGTATATCTTTACTTTTAACCTGAGTCTTTATATTTAAAATTAGTTTTTTTGTAGACAACATATAGTTGTTTGTTTTTGTTCACTCTAACATTCTATCTTCATTAGTGTATTTAGACCATTCATATTTAAAGTGATTATTGAAAGAGTTGAATTAAAACCTACTGTATTTTAATTGTTTTCTATTAATTGCAATTGTTTTTTTTCCCCTCTTTTTCTGACATCACTGGTTAATTAATTTTATAGGATTCCATTTATCTCCTGTTTTAACAAATCTATTATACTTATTTTAAATTATTTAATGGTTGCCCTAGTGTTTGCAATTTTCATTTCAAGTTAATCAAAGTCCGTCTTCTAAATGACACTATCCACTTCATATGAAGGACCTTATAACAGAGGACTCTCCCTCCTATTTCTGATGACATTTTTGTCATCCATTTCACTTATCCATATTCTATAGTGATCCAATAAATTATTATCATATGTTAAACAGTTATCTTTTAGATCAATTATGAAAAAAAAAAGATTTTATTTTATCTTCATTTGTTCTTTCTGTGAACGTTTTTCCTTTTACAAATGTTTGGGAAAAAATTTACTTTTAAAGCCATGTGTGCCCAAAAAGTGTTTTGTGAGATGTTTTAAAATCACGAATTTATTTTTTAAATCAAATGTTACACTTTTTAGATTTTCTCTCTCTTTCTGTGTCTGTTTTGGTAAATTATGATCCTGTGACTTTGTTCATTTTATTCAATTTATAAAATTATTGGTCAAAAATGTTCTAATATTCTCTTATCTTTCTAATATCTGAATCTTTAATAATGTTCCCTTTTTCTTCCTATTGGTAATTTGTACTGTTTTATTTTCTTATCAATTTTGCTAAATAACTCATCCATTTCATTATTTTTTTTTTTCAGAAATCAACTCTAGGCTTTTTAATATTCTCTGTTGTACTTTGGGTTTTTATTCATTAATTTATACTCTAACTTACTTTCCTCCTTTTTTTATTTGCATTTGCTTTAATGTTATTTTCCTAATGTTTTAAGATGAAAACTTAAATCATGATATACATACAGCCTTTCATCTGTTCTAGTACATGCCTGTAAAGCCAAAATTTTTCTTTTATGTCAGTTATAGCTGCATGAGTTTGAATATGCCACATATTTTGTATGCTATTCAAAATATTTTGTAATTTACTTGTGATTTATTCATTGACTCATGGGCTATTTTAGAAGTATATTGGTTAATATACAAGCATTTGAGGTTTTTACATTATTTTTGTAATTATACTATGCTAATTATACTACGTATTTTTCTAGTGAATATATTCTGTATTATTTTAACATTTTGAAATATTAAGATCAAATTTTTAAATTATGTGATTCAAACCCTCTCTATACTGATTTTTGTCTAATTATTCTATCAGTTATTGAAAGAAAGTTGTAAACCTTTCGCTTTGTAGTTGTGTCACATTTTACTCTATATATCGAGACTGTGTTATTCCGTACAAATGTATAAGTTTTAGAATTTTTAATCTTATTATTCTTAATTATGCCTTTTGTTTTCAAGCCTAATTTTCTTGGTATTAATGGAGTAACACTAGGTAAATTTGAGTTAAATTTGCATAGTATACCTTTTTCTTTTTTTTAATTTTAACATTTGTACATATTTATATTTAATGTGTGACATAAATGCTTCTTTTTATGTTTTATCAAATCTGAAGTATATAGTCAGTTTACAGACAATTTATCACATACTTTTAAGTTCAAATCTACCATCTTGCTCTTTGTTTTTTATTTGCCCATTCCGTTTCTTTTTTCTTCAGTCATTGCCTTATTTTTAATCAGTCATTTTTTTTCAGTTATCATTTCATTTTCCCATCTATTGGCTTATTATTTATAAATTATTTTTCTCTTCTTTTAGTACTTACCCTAGGTATTACAATATGAATCTTTAAATGATTAGTGCCTACTTTAAATTACTATTTTGTCCATTTCTCAGAATATGTGAGAAACTGAAGACACTTAAATTCCATATCCCATTCAGCCTTTTTTGATATTATTATCAAACATTTACTTTAAACCCCACATTATATTATATTACCATTATTGTTTTATACTATCAATTTTTATATTTGTATCTAATACTGTTGCTGTTTTATATATTGGACTTTCTATTTACTTACATAATTACCCTTTCCAGTGACTGTTTTCCTATTTACAATTTTGCCCAAGATAAATTTTCTTCTTCCATTTTTGTTTAGGATCATTTTTCTTCTCCCCAAAGGACACCCTTTAGTGTATCTTTTAGTGCATGCCTACTGCCACTGAATTTTCTCATTATTTATTTGAAAATTTCTTTATTTTATGCTTAGTATATAATTTTTTATTGTGAGTTTTATTTTTTAATACTTTTATAGTATCATTTCTGTCTTATGGCTTTTGTCATTTCCTTTGAAGAGCTATCTTGTCAGTCTTTTACTTCTTCAAAAGGAATGTGTCTGTTTTTCTGGATGCTTTTAAAATTTTGTGCCTTTTTTTTTAAGTAGTTTTTCACTGATATAGCTAAGGGTGGTTTTGTTTGTACTTATTCTGACTGAGATATATAGAGTTTTTTGAATCTGTGGATTAATTTTTTTTCAGTTTTGAAAAATGTTTTTATTTTTTTCTGTGTGTTTCACTTGTTGGACTACTTATAGCGTTTTTTTTTTTTCTCTCTTCATCATTTGATTTTATTCTTGTTCTAACTAGTAATTTTGAACTGAGTGCTCAACACTGCGTATAAAAACTATTGCAACTCTATCTATCTATCTAGCTAGCTAGCTAGCTATCTATCTGTACGCATACATATATATATAATATGTAGGTTACAGGTAGATCATCTCAATTCTAGAAGAGATTGTGATAATCGAGGTTTAGTTTCAATCCATATGAGAACTAGACTAGTTCCAGTTTCCTCTTACTCCAAACCAAGTCATATGAGTTATGTAATCCTGTGTTTCTCTTCTTTCATTGGTTTCCTAGAAGTTAATATTAATCATGTTCAAGTACAATAACTGTATTGACTTTGCTTTATATATTTGTTTCTTGTTTTTATAATAAATATTAATTTGTAATTTGTCTTATTGATGCAGAGCACATAGGAGATGAATAAGGAGAGTTCAGTGGAGCTGCTACTGTGACCCCGCCTTCTCTCCATTAGAGTTGCCACTGGAAAGGGGAGAGAAGGAGGAAAAGGCTGAGGGGCAAGTTTGGGAGTAAGCCCAGGCAAGCTTCCGTAGTCCACTGTTTCCCCAGTTGTGAGCTCCCAGGGAAAATGAAAGCAAGGGGCCAAGAGGAAGGAATAGAGGATTCCCACAGGGGCTTACCCATCCTATTGTGGCCGAAAGGTGCTGGACAGTCTTTTAATTTGGATTTTGGACAAGGTCCCTCAGAAGTTCTCTGCAATTCTGTTGGTGATGTCAGGGAAGTTAGAGGAAGAAATGTAGGAAAAGTAGACAGGATCGATGGACTCCTGCTCAGTTAGAGAACAAGTCTCTCACCAGTGCTTTACAAATGGCGTCAACCATTGCCCAAGAC
>NW_006494611.1:7251383-7256268 GCF_000325575.1 Pteropus alecto | reverse complement strand
ACTCTCAGATGAGAGGAGCCATGGCAATCTTGGGTAGGATGAATTTATGTCCTTTGGTTCCTTTGTGGTGAGCCAGAAAAAATGATGCAAGACAAGGCAAATTTTCCCGAGCTAGAGGGAGACCAAGCCCTGCACCGAGAGAAGAGGGTCCTTTGGCAGAGAGTGTAGAAAGAATTCAACACACACGCCAAAATTAGAGTCAAAAAGAAAGTTTATTAGAAAAAGGATAACACTCCACAGACAGAGTGTGGTCTCCAATCAGAGGCAGAGAGTGAGAGGGACAGTGAGAGAGAAAGTGAGAGACAGAGTAAAGACGCTGAGAGAGAACCTGAGTGTTCAGGGAATTCAGTTTATATGTCATTCTTTAGTTCCTGTGAGTTATAGTTTAAAAGACTTTGTTAACCCATTGCCTTTGATATGGACATACAGTGAGGAAGCAGAAGGGGAAAAGTATGTAGCATGAAAAGGTAAGAATGTGTAGAGTGAAAGGCCCGCTGGCAGTTCCTAGCCTTTAATCTTTAGGTTCCTCATGGTTTTAGCCATTGGGAATGACCCTTGGTTCCCGTTTCTCCTTCATAGATGTGGGAAATGGGTTATTAGCAATCCAAGTAGAAATCTTCCTTTGTTCTGAAGGTGTCCTCCTGGCCTGGCTTCAGGGCTGAGTAGCATATTACAGTCTCTGATTGTGGCTTGATTAACATTTTAGTTCTCTTGCCTCCTCTCTACATTATTATTGTAGCTATATCTATTGCTGTAAAGGCTCTCAACTACTTCTTACTGTGTATTCACTCATCATTTATTATCATCTTCAGTTTATGCACTGTCATTTATTTTCACACTATATGGGGCACAAATCGGGCTCTAAGTAGGCCTATGGATACAAATTCCACATTTTCTGACTTAAAGAGGCTTGCAATCTAATACCAGCAGAATAACAGACAAAAACTTGACTGGAATAGTAGACAGTAGAAAGACCATGTAACAAAAGCATGTGATGTAGGAATGCAGACAAAGGAATAATATGGTTTGCCTAGAATGATGAAGGAGAACATGAGGGTGGCATTTGAGTGGACTCTTGAAGAATGAGTAGGATTACCAGGAGAGGGCCATTACTTCAGGCTGAGGTAACAACATGGATAAGGGTATAATAAGAGAAAAAATAGGGTATTTGAGAAAAGAGTCTGAAGAAGGATGGGATGAATAATGTGGAGAATATTGTTGTGTCATTGATCTGGAAATAGGTAAAGCTGGTTTAAAAACTTGTTTCTGAGATTCTTAAGCCAGTGATTTTGTTGCTAGAAATAGCACCAGTTGTTATTCTTTGGTTATCTTAAGATTTGTGCTGGTTCTTTAATTACCTCCCAAGAGATGTGTTTACTAAGTAAAAATCAAGAAACACTTGCTGCCTCCAGGGCTAAGAGTAACCAAGGAAAGAGAAACACACCTGCCTTTTTGGTCACCAATACTAATATTTTATTTTCTTCGGCTTTGAATGTTGAGCTGAAACCTTAAGTTGGAAATGAATGCAGGCTGCTCTAGGGTGATGATTCAGGCTGACTTAGACTTGCAAAACTGAATGTGGGTGGTTTTATTGTGTAATCTTTTGCCTTAATCTTTCTGCCTTTAATGAAGTGCTTTGACTGTCTTTTTATGTGTATGTCTGTTAGAAGTAGGACATGCATGGAGTTTCTTAATGGAACCTCATCAAATTTAAAGTCATGATTGAAAAATTTTTTGCCTTAGGTTAAAAAAGTCCTACTTAGTTATAGAAGAAAATAAAAGAAAAAAAAAGAAAGACCAATAATTAAGGTCAGTCTAATCAGTTGGTATTATATCTTTTTAGATATTTAAAGACCAGAAAATAAAATAATTTGGTCAAATTTCCTTCCCATTTTAAATGAATTTCAGATCTGGAATTTAATGTACAGAGCTACCGTTCACATTCAGTTTTAAAGAGAAAGTTCAGATATAAAGGGGAAAAAATATCTACTAAACAGTAATCAAGTGAAGATTGAATAGTTTGGATACTATTTTGAAAGACAAACACTTTCTCAAGCAGAATGCCGTCATTTCAACTGATTCTCAATATTTTAGTCAACATTCTTCAAAAACATTTCTTGAGCATCTACTTTATGTCAGGTTCTCTGCTAACCTCCAGAGATAGTGATAAACACAAAAATAAAGGCACAATTCCTAAAATTTCAGAGATTAGGGTCTAGTGAGAATCATCAGACAGTTGTCAGATATATGAAAAATAATTCTAAATATGAGAAAAAGTTCTGAAAATAAAGAAGCACAATTCTATGAAAGCCAACAATAAAGGGACTGTAAATAAATACCTCTACTCTTTGTGGGCCTCATGCATGGATGGCATACAGGCAATTGGTACTGTGAGCTGCTTGGTGCTATAGAAAGTACAGAAGTCTTAGAATTAAATGCTTGTTCTCAAGACAATTAGGGCTTTTCCATCATGTCCTACAAGGCCAGAGGTTCCTAAGGGGTTCCTGAAGTTAGATTTGTTCTTCTTCTGCAATGACTAGCACCTTCACTAGTCCTTTGCTTTCCTCTAATCCATCTCCACAGCGCTGCCAGAAAGATATTTCTAAACCTGAGTTCCTATAGTACCTTACTCCTCCCCAATAGCTTCTGAAGTTTCTCTGTTACAGGATTAGATTTCTCTACTCCATATTCATACAAAATTAAATTTAAAGTCCTGGAACACAGGGCCCTCAATGATCCTCTCAGATTTCAACCAGCCTTACCAGATTTGCCTTTATTCACTCTTCTCCATACCCCATGCACCCCAAGTTCCAGACTCAGTTACTATTTTGTAACAGAATCATTCACTTCCCTGAATAAGGCATATGCTATTTCCTTTTTCTGGGAAACATCTCCCACCTTTTTTTCACCAGAAGTCCCCTACTCATTCCACAATATCTGAGTCAAATGTGACTTCCTCATGGAAGCTTTCTCCTACCCCAAAGGCAGAGTTAGTCATTTCTTTCTTGGTGATTCCTCAGCACTTTGTACCAGTTACACCTCTCATCACATCGTACTGTAACTGTTGGTTTGTGTGTTATTTCATAAATCAGACTGTGAACTTTCTGAATGTGAGGACTAAGTCTGATATACTTCTATAATCTTACTTTAGCTCCTTCCAGTTGAGTACCTAATATCATGTTTTGCATACATTAAAATACAATTGTGGAAGGAAAGAAGAGGCCTAGGGGTCCCTGATGTCTGCCTTTTTTATTATTAACTAAATGATGGTCCTTAGTATTCTTAATGCCTTCTGGGATGAATAAAATCAAGAGTTCATATGGTTATTAAAAGTAAAAATTTGAGGGCCAAATTAGAGAGCTCTTTGATTCTTAGGACAAGAATGGCCCCTAGGCCATATGGCAACTGCGTGAGTTATAAAATGTTACCATTTTCTCAAGATCTTTACTTCTATCTATTGGAAAATTGGCATTATATTCCAGTTTTGTTAGATAAAACTTTTTTTTTAACTCTCTAAAGTCGTCACAAATATGCAAGCATATAATATCTACAGTAAAGGTCACAAGTTTGGATGCAGTGCTCAACCTGCATTACTATATAAAGTGAGGTTTTGGAAAAATTATCTACTCTCTATTATAAGGAACACCAGACTCCTCTCTTAAGAAAAAAAGAAATATACAAGCTGATCTTCAAATCAACACCACGATCATTATCATCAGCAACAACAAATGCCTACTAAATATCTAGACTATGTAAGTAGTTGTGTGAGCCTTGGGGAAGACAAGATGCCATAAGGTAAACTTGATTACTTCTTCATCTGAATGTTTAGAATACATTATCTCTTCTTTGCTTACAGTGTATTATCCTCATCTACTTTGAATTTTTGGATTAGTTTATTCATTCTATTTTTCTCAAAAAAAAAAAAAAAAATCTCTGGTGATCAGTGTTACTATTGGACCTAATTTTAGGCCAAAAAGTTATCTTTGGTATTGGTTTCACACAGAATAAGACCAATTGAAGTGGATAAGAAGAATAGTTAGCATGTGAGAAAAAGAGCAAGCTTTTCAAAACATAGCTCAGATTTGTCACTGTCTGCTCAAAACTGTCCACTGATTTCCTATCATATTCAGATGAAATAAAAGTCACATTTCTTACCATGGGTTACTTAGCTCTACATGATCTAGTCTGGTCCTGGCCACTGTCACTGGCTTTATCTTCTAGTACCTGGGGCTTGCTTCACTCCATTGTAACTACACTGATTTCTTCTTATTTCTTTAACATTCCAAGCATATTCCCATCTAGGGCCTTTGCTCTAACAATGAGATCTTCCCAGAACACTACTTCTCAGATCTTTTCGCAGCTCACCCTTCTACTCATTCTGGTCTCTGCTCAATTGCTCTTCCTAGAGAGGCCTTTATTTACCATTAAATCCAATAATAAGCTCCATCTCTCACCTAACTACTCATTTTTTTAAAAAAATATTTATTTTAATTAGTTTTAAGTACACAGTACGTTGGTTAGACATCTATATAGTTCATAAAACTATCCCCCCAATTGCTCCCTCTCTCCCCTGACCCTCCACCTAGCCAACATATTAATGTTAACTGCATTTCCTATGCCATGTTCCCCATCCCCGTGACCATGCATCAGCTACTAATCTGTACTTCTTTAACCCTTCACCTCATTCTCTCAGTCTCCCACATCCTCCTCCTCTCTGTCCATCACCAAATTATCCACTATATTTGTGAGTCTGTTTTTGATTAGTTTGTTCTTTTTATTCTTTAGATTCTGCATATAAGTAAAATCATATAGTGTTTATCTTTCTCTGACTTAAATACCTTCTAGGTCCATCAAAGCAATATCTTTTACCATCCCCTTTCTTTTA
>NW_006494611.1:7160699-7250546 GCF_000325575.1 Pteropus alecto | reverse complement strand
ATTATATCTGGATCTCTGTTCTGTTCTCTCATATGGTTTCTGCTTCTTTGTCTTCCCATTTTGGCTGCCTTTCCATGTCTGTTTCTATGTGCTAAGCAAAGCACTTAAATCTCTTGATCCTATTAGTGTAGATTTGTAAAGTAGGTGTCCAGTGGCACAGTTCTGAGAGGGGTTCAGCTGCAGTCCAAATTTAGTCCAAGCCTTTGCTTCTCCAGGGCCACCTGTTAAGATTCAGATGCTGTGCTTATAGTTGCCTCAAAAAGCCACACCAGAAACCAAGGCCAGCTGCCTCCAGTGTGAGTCTAGGCACTGCTCAGCAAGGAGCACCTGACTCGCTGAGGCTATACCTGGATGTGGCTTGGGTAGTGCCGTGAGGTGAGGGAGGCGAGGTTTCAGGGAATCCTCTGGACAATGTGACCTTCGTTATCCAGTTTGACGATGTCATGGCTATGATGGCGCTGTGTCCATGCCCTGGGAGTGGGGAGGGCTCAACAGGGAACAATGGATACTGACAGCACTTCTGTACAGAATGTGTCTTGCCTCGGCCCTCACTCCGACAATGTATCTCTGTAAGTCCCTGGTGCCCCCTGCACGCAGCCGAATCTGCACTAGTGCTTGGAGAAAGCAGATCCATCACCACGAAAATCTGCTCTCAGATGCAGCCCTTTTAAGAGGCTTCCGCTTCTGCCGCAGCCTCTGTCTTGCTCAGCCGCTCAGGACCGGGCAGCCCCACATCCTTGCCCCGTCCTACCTTCTGCCATTGAAGGGGTCTTTCTTGGATTTCTCCCTAGTTGTATGGCTTGTTCATCTAGATCCCAGGCGATTTTTTCTTGCTGCCACTCCTTGTTTCCGTCACAACTTTGATTTGGTCACCAGAGGAATGAACAGAGCCTCTATTATCTATGCCATATTTTTTCATCTCCCCAACTACTCTTATTTTTGCGTTGTTTCAGTTTTCCTATTTGCATTAATCGTTAACTGACATTGTATTACTTACTTATTTGTGTGCTTATTGTTTATCTTACTAGAATGTAAGCTCTGTGAAGGCAAGGTCTTTGTCTAACACCTTTGTAATTCCTGACCTAGAAGAGGTTCTGAAACTTAGTAGGTGCTTGATAAATATTGATTAAATAAATAAATAATATTTATTATCATTATCATTATTAATAACAGATATTTACCCCTGTGCCATGACTGGGTTATGAAAGGTTGTACATGGTTATTTCACTTATTCTTTACAACCACCTTCTTACTTCCTGAGTCACACAGAGATGAAGTAACTTGCATAAAGTTACTCAGCTAATAAATGAATTAATCAAGTTAAACCTGGAACTGCTAAGCTTCAATGGTCTTGTTATATCATATAGTATATGTAGTAACCACCATGCTGCACCATAGTATATACATAGTGCTTGCAAATTAACATATAAAGCTGACTCTCTTGAACACAAATCTCCAAGTCAAATGAAAACATTGGAGAATGTAGCTAATAGAATGCCATTAAGTTAAGGTCTAGACATCCTCAGAACAATGGGTTTTGGTTTACTGTTTGTTTGTAGATTTAAAAACATTTTTTTTTTATTTTTTACTTAAATATGTACCCCAGACTTTGATATATTTCACTTCCAAAAGTCTGAAATTGTGGCTGTTTTTGGAAGACTGATCCTGGGTTACAGAAGGTCTTTATTGGAAAATACAGATAGCTTGGAAGTGCCTGGATGTTTATACTCTTTGGAGAACCTTTTACCAAAGACCTATAGGTATGGGAATATGAATACTAATGCTCTTTGGCCTCACATTGGGATTTTTTTGAGGCAGCTTGACATTCCAGAGTTCATCATCAAGCTCGAGCCGAAGCTGCTTCCTCCAGGACTTTGACACTATACCCTTGTTTGGTTGGTGTTCTCCTCTTTCCCGTCCTGTTTTCCCCACTCTTTTACTATTTTCCCTTGAAGCACTTTGTCATTAAATCATTTGTACCTTATGAATTTTGTTTCTTAATTTGATAGTAGGGAATCTAACCTAAGACAGAGAATCACCCAGTTCCCAGTTGGCGCAAATGAGAATAATTTGGCCACACTTCAGTTGCATTTTGATAGGCATCCGTGCCTTTCTCTCCATTCACATTCTTCCAAGACTTGTAAATGTGAGATTCTTACTCACTGGAGCCAAGTTCTGGGAAAGACTTATTGTAAAGGAATAGCATTTTTTAGTAAACTCACTTTGGGCTTGTATAGATTCTAGTTCTTTGTTTCATGGAGCTCAAGCATAGATTTGACCTCGTTTCCTCTCCACATTCCTGGCAGGTAGACAAGGGTAGGGAGAAGGAGGAGCTGAGTCACTCGATTTACTTGTCTGTTTCTTGTTCCCTAGAGCTTGCTTTAATTGAAAAAGCTTTCAATGGGATTAACTTTGCTGCTGCAAAAGCATGCTGGTCTTTCAAGGCAAACTTTTGTCGGTGTTGGAACAGCATGAATACTGACAAACTTGAAGAATACAGGTATGTTTCTAGCTCTGATGAGACTGTCTCTCCAACTGGGCCCACAGAAGTCACCTTCCCCTTTGTCGTCTTTGTCTCTGCAATAGAAATATTCTGGGAATAGCAGCATATGTGTACAGTGGAACAAGCTAACTGCATCACATAACTATAACAGTCTGTCTCCTCTGAGGCCCAGGTGGGGGTTCCAAACACTAAGTAGGTCTAGAGAAACACAGACCTGTCTCTTTACCATGTAAGATCCAAACAGTGAAGGCAAGTTGCAGGCCTCACCTGGTATTCTAAAGAGGACCTGTCAAGATCTTGCTAGTATACTATTGCTTGGCTCAAGCCAAAATGGACATGCTTTGCACAAGAAAATCAGAGAAGCATCCAGGAATATTATTACCATAGAATGATAGAAAGGGTATTGCAGTGGATGTGAAGAAGACACCTGGGAAGTCACCCCAGGTTGATCATTGACTAGCTGTGTGACCTTAGAGACTGACTCAAATTACCTGTGAGCTAACCCAAGGCATCAGAACTTTCTTGCTCTTTCCTCCATATCTTGGGAAGTATAAAACTGCAACTTACCCCAGGGGTAACGAAACAATTGTCTGAATATTGTGGACTATAGTGGCTGGCCCCACTAACAATTTTTAAATGCTTAACTAAGTTGTAGAGTACCAGGAAAACATACTTTTCTCCAATTCTGCAATCTTTTCAAAGGCAAAAATCCCTAAAATAGATGTAGTTGCCTCTCTCTCGGCCTATGGTCATATACAAATATGATGCTGTAGATTCTCTTTTATGTCTCCAGCTTAATAAAGCCACCTATTGGCTGGCTTCCTACATTGTCTTGTCATTATGACTGCTCATGATGCTCATCGCACAAGATAGTCAAAATGCTGCTGCTTTTCCCCCTACCCCTCCCATCTAGCAATCACCAGTTTGTTCTCTGTATCCATGTCTGTTTTTGTTTTGTTTGTTCTTTTATTTTGTTCTTTAGAGTCCACATTTAAGTGAAATCATATGGTATTTGTCTTTCTCTGTCTGACTTATTTCACTTAGCATAGTACCCTCTAGGTCTATCCATGTTGCTGTGAATGGTAAGATTTCACTTTTTGGGAGAGCTAGGTGGAAAAGTTGAAAGGATTAAGAAGTAAAAATTAGTAGTTACAAAACAGTCATGGAGATGTGAAATACAGCATAGACAATATAGTAGATAATATTGTAATAACTATGTATAGTGCCAGGTTGATATTAGAGTAATCAGTGAAAATCACTTTGTAAATTATATAAATGCCTAACTACTATGCCGTATACCTGAAATTAATTTAAAAAAAATAAAAATTAAAAAAAAATTCAGCACTATTTATGGTTAGGAAAGTGTAATTTAAAACCACAATGTGACTCCTGCACTTAGTCATCAGAATGACTAGAATTTTAAAAATGTAATAATAAATAACAATATAAAGTGCTCAAATTGATGCAGAGCAACTGGTAGGAGCTCAAAATGGTGAAGATGATCCAGCAGTCTCACTCTGTGTTATTTACTTGAGATAAAAGAAAACATGTCTATACAAAGTCTGTATGCCAATGTTCACACACACACACACAAAAAAGTGCTGCTGCTTCTCTGACATTGCCTCAGATCTCAATAACCAAAAGCACCTCTTCTTCCTCTAAACTTCCCCAAGTAGTTCATATCACAATCACACTCTGAAAGGCTTTATAGATATTTGTGCTTCTGTACCTTCTACTACATTCGTATCACATCATAGAGCTTAAGGTATTCCTTGTTGACACTAAATTTTTTCTCCTCTAGCAGAAGAATGTCTCTGGTAAGCCAAAGGCTGATCAATCTACATGCCCCCCATCCTCCCCCTACACACACCTACATATATATGTAGGTGTGTGTGTATAATTTTCTTTTCTATTTTTTTCTTTTTTCTCCCAGAGGATAAGGGGAAAATAATTAAAATGATTTTTTGCATTCAGAAACAAAACCGATATTAAAAATTTTAAAAATAAACTGAGTGGTATAAGTCATCTGTACTGTGTCATGAAAACAGGAATGCACCTAAGTACAATAGAGTCATTCTCATGGTGGATAATCAAAGAAATTTTGTTGTGGAAGTGATGTTTAGGTTAATTCTTGAAAGATGGGTAGCCCTGAAAGATGCCTATTGAGTTGGATAAAGGCAGGGTCAAGGCATTATATTGAAGAGAACAGAATGATAGATGCACAGATGCATGACAATTCAAGGATTGTTTGTTCATTCTACAAATGGTTATTGAGTGACTACTATATTGGGATTCATCAGTGAACAACACAAGGGACCCTGCCTAGTGAAGATTGTATTCTAGCTGGGAATATTGTGAAGTTATAACTGTTTGGATGACATTAGACTTAAAAAATAAACCAGTGATGAGCTGTAGATGGGCTTTATCTTATTGACAATGGTCTTTGTATTACTCCATTAAAGGGCAGGAGGCATTGAATGTAATCTTGTACTGACAGATTCTGGAACCGTGCAACACAAGACCATTAGGCTTCTGCTTCCTGGATGTGTGTGCGTGTTCTGCCCAAGAGGAGTGACCCACTAAAAATTACTTGTTAATTTGGAGATAGTAGTACAATGGGAAAAAAGCTTTGAGCTAAAGTGGAAAGACTTGGTGTTACCCCTGATTCTACCACTAACTGGCTTTGTGGACTAGGCATGCATGTAAACTCTCAGAGGCTTGGCTCTCTCAACTTTAAACTATAGCTGATAATGTTTGCTCTGACTGTTTCACAGCATTGTGGAAATCAAAAGAAATAATTTACATAAAATTTCTTAGTAAACTTTGAATCAATGTACAGGAAGACTAGAAAGATTAATACTTATTTATACAATCAATCTAAATCATGAGAACTTTTACCAAATTTTCTTGGTAATATATTTATTTATAATAATAAAAAATATCGTCACCTTTTTCCCTCATGTTGACATTGTCTTTTCTATTTACTAAAAGATTAGAAGATGATGTTTCGGCTGGGAAAGGCATAGTATAAAGGGATACTGTCATGGAAAATTCCTATAGCTCTTGCATGGACCTTTGTTTTTATCCCAGGGATTCCTATTAGCACCTCCCACGGCTTTTCTCTAAACAATATTAATCCTTACAGCCTCTCAATTTTAGCTATGTAATATCAGTAGTCACGTCTTTGTTGTCTTCCTCAAATGGTGGAACTACATGTTTCTAGAATACTAATGCTAGCAGAAACCTGTTTTCTCCAGAGATGGGAAAGATGGAGAACTACATGTCTTGTCCAAGGATTCATATAAGTTCATAGCAGAGGGAGGATTAGAACCCAGGCTCTAGACTCTCTAGTCTGTGTCACTCCCACTCTTGGTTGTAAAGCTCTTCTAATTTCTATCCCTGTTATCTCCTCATTATCCCAGGTTTGAATTCCCTCACACATCTGAACATGATACGGAGAAAGAAAGCCTAACATCTTCCTTCCAAAGTGTGGAAGGGGCTTTCACAGAGAAAGACCTCCTGCGAAACTTTGAGACTCAGACTAGAAGATTTAACCTGGTAAGTTTCCAGGATTCACCTATGACAGAGATATACGTCTCTCATAAAAATATAAAATAAAATAAAATAAAATAAAATAAAATAAATAAAATAAAATAAAATAAAATGACTATTAACTAGCTGATAAGTGCTGAAATCAAGATGAGAACATACGGGGTCAGACTAGAGAGCCCAAGCTTTTGTTTACTCTCTTATTAAACATATATTTACAATACACATTCTTCAGTGCAAAACATTGACTTCCCTATAGTGTGGGAGATCTGATATAAATTTATTAGGCTTTGGCATTCTGTGGTTTCAGAAGATTGTCCAGCTGAGGAAGACACTTGACCCAGTCCCTCTAGGCTTAAAGCAAGAATTATGTATTTCTTGGGTCAAGAAGCACCTAGGTTTTCCAAAAGGAATTTTTGATAGGCAATGGAAATATCTGTATATATTTTATTTTTCCTTAAATAATTTTTTGTAGACAGAAAAGTCGTTACTTCTAATTCAAGATACCACAATGAACATTCTTTTAGGCATTCAAACACAAACAAACAACAATAACAGCAAAAATAAACCAAGTGGCAGAGACGGCAGGATGTGATTTACATAACACCCAAAGCATAAAAGCCATAATTGTTTCCACCATCCCTATTGTGTGAATTTCAGAGTGTTTCAGGCCAGGGAGTGCTTCAGGCCATGCTAAACAAGAGCATGGGTGAGAAAACAGTAAAGCAAAAAGAGGCAGGGAGAGATCCACTTAGTAAGCAGCACCCAAAAGTATGAGTTGCCAAGTTCCACTGAGAAAAAAAAAGAGTAGTAAGAGCAAGAACAAGGGCCTTACTGAGGCATGGAAAAGAGAACCCTTCTAATTAGAGGTTGGATTGTGTTGCACTAAAAGTGGGAGAGGAAAGTCAGAACCAATTGATTCTTCCTTGCTATTGGCTAGATGTTTGTAGTCCTGCTGTGAGATGCTGGACAGTCCTATTTGCTGCCTGTACCTCGGTTTCCTAATCCATAAAACGAGGAACTTAGTCTAGATGATTCCTAAATTCCTTTTGGTTTGCACTATTAATATTATAGTGCTGTGTTTTTCTCGACCCTAAATTTCCCACAGTGCCTTGCACAGACCAGAAAGTATCGAGGGAAGCTGAGTAATCATTTGGACAGAAAACACAAAAGGATCTTTCATAGCACCAAAGCCCACGTGCCGCCTCTGTGCAGACCTTTGTTGGGCTTAGCCTGCTGAATCAGATTCTCACACCTTACCAAAGTTTATCACCCCTAGTTTCCTCACCATAACTGCACCCAACTCATTCAACATGAGGAGCAGAGCCTGGTATTACACAAGACTACCATGGAAATAATTGGAGCGGGGTTCATAAGAACATAGTTTTTCAATCAAGAGACAGGGTGAGTTTTATTCCTCGGGGAAAGAAAGAATGCATTGCAATCATGGGACAGAGGCAGACATTCACCCCTCCTGCCACCCTCATCAAGAGAGGTCAAAGTATTACAGAGGCTCTGATGATGAGCAAAGACTGTGGTCTTGTATCCCAGGACAAGAAGTAATGAGGCTAAGGAGATGAAAGATGGAGGGTAGAGGCAGCCAAGCTCTGTTCTCATGAATAAGATATTATACAAGGGAAGAAGAAGGGCAGTATCTGAGAAGACAGAACTTTCATTGATTGCCAAATGCTGATTGAACACTAGCCAGCAGTGGGACAAAATTATGCCTTCTGCTGAGCCTTGATAAGACTACATTTAGACATGACTTCCTGCCCTGCATGTGACTCTTGAAGGTATCACAGGTCTGAGGATGGGGGTCAATAAAAATGAGGCAGCAGGTAACTACCTCCAAGAAATGACTTTTAACTCCTGGCAAAGTGCAAAGAACCCTAGTGCCTTATCCATCATAGAAAGAATTACCACTCATCTAGAAACATTAAGTTTGAGTGGAGAATGGAATAGATTGTGGATGTCTTCAGTAGAGAGGAAGAGGGGGAAATGGGAATGCTCCAAAGACAAATATCACATCATTTTACTGAGAGTTTGTGCTGCTTATGAATAAATCTGGGTGAAATACCTAAGGTCCCTGAAAGGGAAAAAAGGCAAGTGAAAAGGATGTTGAGATGCCTCTATCCTAAAAGTAGTAATAGAGGAAAAAATACACATATGCGTACATGCGCGTTTCCCAGTGGCCTTAAAATAATTTTGAATACCACGTATTAGATACATATTTCCTAGGACTTCTCCTCCTGGGCGAGGTTCCCAAAAGTGAATTTCCTAGAACATTCTTTTATAACTTTGTGTTGGATATTTATGAATGCCAGGATTTATTCTAATATACCAGAACTGCTGGCACCTTGATGCCACTACAATTCCAGGATTCTTGAGAACAAACGTTCTGAACATATCCAAAATGCATTTGGCAAGAGGCCCAGTACAATGACACAGCAGAATTTCTATTCATTTCACAGCCCAGAATCTGACAATGAGCTGATCTTGTGCTCTTTCTTCTTTCACTCTCATTTAAAATTCTGGCTTTTCTGTACACCAGGTATTATGATTACTTTCAAGTGCTTTCTCTTTCACTCATTAATGGAACACAGTAGTATCAGGAAGGTATTGGTAAGTTGGAGAAAAATTGGATACAGCTGATGCAAACTTAGCTAAAAATAGTAGGGCAAAATGATCAATTTAGAGAAGGTAAGACCTAGAGTTTAGGAATATAAAACTATTATTCAAAGTCATCATAATTTCTTTTACAGACAAAATTGTGGTATTCCCCAAATTATCCCACGAATATGAGATGAGCGAAAGCATTATGAAATTCTTAATTTACTAAATGTTGTTTCCTAAGCCAAACTCTCTTTGCTAAAAATTTCTTCTCATCTCTTGTCCCTCTACATCTAACTTTTACTCAAATACAAAATGCTATAGTTCCAAGATCCAAGGTCTAAAATTCTGATCAGAATCACAAAAGAGAAATTCACCTGCCAGTACTTGCCACCCACTTGGCACATAGATTCAGGATTAGTGTGAGGAGTTAACAGATCTCATAAATTTCAAGTACACACCCAGTATTGACTCTAAAAGCACCATTTTAATGAACTATTCTTATCTGAATATATATATATATATTTGAGACTATAATTTATCCTAAAACTATAACCTCATATCTATATTTGCAGATACACTTTATGCCATCCTTCAGCTCTCTCCTAAAAAATATAATTGAAATACTCAGAAGTTAGAGGTTCACATTACTAATTTTACAGTTGTAAAAACAGGATTATCTGTCCACAGTCACCAAACTTCCTTCAGTCCAGTATTCTTTCTACTCTACCTCTTTGTATTTTCATGAAATTCTATGCATCTGCACAACCATTTTTGGAATGAGTCTGAAGCACCAGGAAAAAAAAAAAGACAGTGTTGATCAAGTTAAAAAAAAATAATGGATTCTAAGGCTTTTATGGGTGTAAAGAGGATGCTGGGAAATCTATACTCAAAACTGGAAGTTTTCTAGTAAGAGAACTGTAAAATATAGAAGAAAAAGAATTGTTGAAGAGGAGTAAACACAGCCTCCTGCCAGTTTGTCAGAGCTCTGACTCAAGATTACGAATTTCTTCCCTAGTTCAGGAAGGCTCCAATGTTTGCCTGCTACTCATGTGCAGCCCTTTAATCCATAATTTTATTTCACTGTCAGGAGTGACTTGTATATCACTAGGATCTTTGGGTTACCTTCCTAGATAATCCGGAAGGTATACCCAAAAGCAGAAATACGATCCCTGGATCTCAGAATTCCTATGCAAATTTTAGATAATTCAAGCATATTTAATTGACATTGTCATTGGTGTTCTGTAACTTAATACTGGGTAAGCTATTCTAATAACTAACAATGTAACAGGAAAAAAAAGTTGTTACTCATTATCATCTGCATCTAATCATTTAAAAAATATTTTGGTAATTTTGTGAATGAAATACAGAAAAAGGGGACAGTAAAAACATTTTAATTTTAATAAGAATTTAAGTATAGTTAACCTAAAATTCTCTTCTTTGTTTTCATGATTTTAGACATACATATACAGGCAAAATGGGAAATATCTTCAGAATACAATTACTTATGGACTATCATGCAATGAGACATAACCATCTTGTAAATATTGATTTCAAATATGTACCAGCTTATCATTACTTCTGATTTTTTATCTTGCATTTGCATTATCAAAATTCAATAGTTGAAAAAATTTTTGAACATTTGATGGTTCTCATATTTTGTTAAAAAGATGACCATATTCTTTGCTTCAAGATTGCAAATACTTTTTATTTTTACATTGCTAAACACCAATTAGAATGACTGATTCAGTGAATTAAAATTCTACATAATCTATTTTCTTGCAATTATCTTTGAAACACTCATACCTCCACTTTGTGAAGTGTATCAGGTAAACTTTGGTGCATAAGAATCATTACAGTTAAAGAATACTGTCAAATGTTCTTTTAGAAAAATAGTTAAGGACGTGGCTCCATAGTGTAGCGGTTAGCACATCTGCTTTACACACAGAAAGTCCTAGGTTCACTCCTCAGTGGAGCCACAGTCCATGGTCTATGGCCATGCCACCCTGAACAAGCCCAATGCTTGATCTTGGAAGCTAAGCAGGGTTGGTCCTGGTTAGTATTTGGATGGGAGACCACCCAGGAAGACCAGATGCTGTAGGCATAAATAATAATAATAAATAATAAAAAGAAAAGAAAAATAGGTGGTCAGATTCTTGTCTCCAAAAATTACATGGTAAAATTCTACTTGTTGAGTAATTAACTAACAGAAGCATATATCCTTTTCATCTTTAGAAGGTGTAGTCATCAACCATTGAGGCTTTTGTCTGAGACAATTCATCTAGGATATCATCACATGATGACTCAGTCTGAGATTTTACTTAAACAATCCATTTCACCGTCATCATGAGAGTCCAAAGTGCAACTGTATTTTTACATTCATCTTCTAATTTGACGATTTTAAAACATCTTCTGTCAATTTTAATCTCTTTGCTATTATCAGGAGAAAATGAAAAATTCTGAATTTTTATGAAAAACTAAAAGCAGACTTTAAAGATAAATGTCTCATATTATTCTATACTTTCTTGAAAGATGATGCAATATTTTGGGGCCACACAGTAGAAAAATTAGATAATTATGCAATAATAATTTCATCACCCTTCTAGGCTTCTCATTGTATCATCTTTCTAAGCCAATTGTCCCACACAACTGTAATGAAAGCCACTAATATAATTTTCTAGTGGGCACATATGATAAGAAACAGGTAAGATTAATTTTAATAATAGCCTTTAATCTGTGATATTATCTTTTAACATGTAATCAACATAAAATTATCAATGAGCTATTTTACATTCTTTATTTTTATTCTAAGTCTCTGAAATCTAATGAGTGTTTTATACTTATAGCACATCTCAATTTTGAATAACCACATTTCAGGTGCAGAGTAGTCACATTTAAATAGTGGCTACAATATTAGACAGCAGAGTTTTGGACAATTACACCATTCTTCCTTTTTTCCTTAAAATTTTAGTCTCTCTTTTTTTTTTTTTTTTTTTGATCATCGGAATTGGTTGATAAATAAAGATAAAGTAATTCCTAGAATGGTAAGGAGGAAAAAAAGTCTCCAGATATGGAAAAACAATATCACTAACTTTTCATACTGCATTTTAGATTTATAAAAGAGTCTAACAGGTCTTCTGATAATTGCAAGAAATAAATTGTGTTCTTTTTTTAAAGTAGTTTTGGAATTCTTAAAACTCATTAAGAAAACAGCTAGCTGATTAAAAAATGGGCAAAGACCTTAATGGACACCTCATTATAAAAGATATACAGATAAAAAATAAGCACATGAAAAGATGCTAAACATATATCATCAGTAGGTGAATCGACAAATAAACAGATACATCGAGACAATGGAATATTATTCAGCACTGAAAAGAAATAAGCTATGAATTCATGAAAAAAAAAATACAAGGAGAAACCTAAAACGGGTAAAATGAGTGAAAGAAGTCCATCTGAAAATACTAAATATTGTATGATTCTAGACATATGACATTCTGGAAAAGGCAAAATCATGGAAACAGTAAAGAATTGCCAGACACGATAAGTGGTTTCCAGTGATTTTGGGGAAGAAGAGATGAATAAGTGGAGCACAGAGCATTTTTAGGGCAGTGAAATTATTTTGTATGAATCAATAATGGTGGGTACATACTGTTATATATTTATTCAAACCCATAGAATGTACAGCACAATGAGTGAATCCTAATGTAAAGTGTGGACTTTGTGTAATAATGATGCATCAGTATAGGTTCCTCATTTTTACCAATGCACCACTCTGGTGGGATGTTGATAATGAGGGAGGTTATACATGTGTGAAGTCAGAGGCTATATGGCAAATCTCTGTACCATTCTCTCAATTTGGCTATGAGCGTAAAACTACTCTAAAAAAAAGTCTTAAAATTTAAAAAAGGGTTTTTTTTGTACTTTAGAAGACCTCTGAGAATAAAAGTCATGAAGTACTAATCTATATAAGCGGTTAGAATTGCTCAAAAAAAGAGTAAAAACTACAGTTGAATCCAAAGTGCCTTGGTAGTACATCAAGGATTAACCATTTTCATTGGTTTTTATTTTTCTTTTCATGGAAATGTCATATCAACCATTTCACTTTGGGGATAATCCATTACCTCAATTTTAAGGAATGGGAATTGGAATCTTTTAACATCCCTAATTTAAGCTGAACCTGCTTTGCATATATATAGTCATAATGTGACATTTACAAATAGGAAAACAGATATCTTTAAATGCTATATATTATATACAATGTTATTCTATAAAGTTGTTTATAAATCTAGGGTATTAAATTGCTTTCTAACATTAGCTCATAAAGGAATGAGCTTTTTCATTTCTTTAATAAACTAATTAAATCATTTTGACAGTAGATATTTTATTGACTGAATCAATGTATGTAATTAAATGGTGATATTTAACACTGAGTTTAAAGCCTACCATTTGCAATTCTGTTCCCACACAGAACCAGGGTACTCTGCATGCCAGCCCCACAGTGCTGAGCAGGTCATCGATGAGCACCACGGGGAAGGTCACTAAATTAGACATTAGGAATATGTAATCTAATCTCTGTTCCAAAGGAAACTCATTCTGACCTCAATCGAAGTATTAAATCTGTGAGTATCTCACATACCAAATAAGTATATCTTCCTGGTCTTTTCTATTTCACATTTTGCTAACATAAGAAACTAATAATTATTTTGTTTTGAGATGTGAAGCATCAATATTTGAACCTCTCTAATATTTTCTCATTAGATGAGGTGTCAGAGTAGGCTGATGATTAAAAATAAGGCCAAAGGACAGAAGACAGACAGATAGATACACACACACACATGCGTACACCATTAACACCATTTCTCAATCCATTTTTATTTATTTTTTAATTTTATTGCATGTCTTGGAAAACATAAGTGGCTTGTAGATTTGCCTCTGGCTCACCGAAAGCCCATAATGCAAAATACCAAAAGACAAGCAACTGAAGTTTAAAAAAAAGTATAACATCTATGAGAAAGAACCTTTCAAAGACATTAACAAAGCATATAAAACATTTGACATTTACTTAATTTTTGTACAATTATAAAAATAATAAAAAAAAACACAACCCTTTAACATTCAACATTCCATATACTGTACTTTAGGATAATATCAAGAAAACAAAATGCAAACGGATTTAATGAGCAAAGTTCTGTTCTCCAGTTCTGTTTCTAACCATCTCCAAACAAAATCCTATCCAGTTCTCAGCTAACTGCATTGAGCTGAGGCCACACGAACTTTATTAAGCCCATTCTCACTTGTTTATCCTTAATATTCTTTTACCCCTATGTCCTAGCTATGCATACACTCAAAGAGCGTAAGTTTCCACCAGGATGAGGCCAGTAGTTGCACTTAGATACAGTACAGGAATTTCTGAGTCCCTAGTGCCATCTGAATAGTGCTGAAATAGCTCAGAAGAAGCCCTTACGTTTACTCAAACACTCAGGAAAGTAGAAGAAGCCATTTGTCTTCCTAGCTTTGCCAAGGCACAGCTTTCATTCTTCTCTATAGGTTTTCCAAGCTGCATGCTTGTTACACAAATTAACAGTGCTTATCACCATTTAAGCACAATGAAACTTTGAAATCAAGGACTCACTCTCTTTAACATACAAAATAAAAATAATAATAAAAAACAATAACTTTCCCTTCCCCCCATCTTAGTTATATTTTTTATTTGACGCTGTAGTCATACTAACTGTTGTTTCCATGAAAATATAAAAACAATAATAATAATAAAAAAGGTTTCAATCGTGGTTCTGAAAAACCCGCTATCCCCAAAAGAAAAAAAATTTGAAACACAAAATATGCAATTTCACACACAAAACATATGTACACTTTTCAGATGAAACTCATACATTATATTTTAGAGCCACATTAGCCCTTTTGCACTTTAAAATAAAAATGAAAGCTTATGTGCAATGATAACCCTTTGCCAGAAAGTATGAGAGGATTTTAGAGCTCATTAGCATATACACAAAATATTTGTTTTATATTTTGAAGAAAAAACTTGCTACAAAGTATGTTTCTGAAACGTCTAGGGGAATATTGTCATTTACATGTTTCCTCAAACTTTGAGGATAATTCTTTGTTTATGTGGTTCAAGTAACAGCTCTAATGGAAGGCTTATTCCCTGAACTGTGGGGACATTTTTATGTCTATGCACAGTCCAGAAGAGAAACAGATGGGGAATTGGGTCCTCACAGTTACTTTACAATAAAGTAAAACTCTTATTCATTAAAAAAAAAAAAAAAAAGTGATTTAGTGATGCAACTGATACCACAGAGGAAAACTAATTTCATAATTTTATATTTTCCAAATCAATACTCTTATTTTAAACTTTGAGGAGATAAACGAGCCTCTACGTGAAGATTTTTATAGGAGTGTCTCTAAAAGAAACATCTACTGAATAATATTATTTATATTTCAAAAGGTCTTCGAAGAATTTTGATTCATGGCTCACTGAGACCTCTTACTGTTTAGTGGAGATTCAATATTTCTATATAATATCTGCTTTTCTTGGATATTCTCAATAGACATTACAACTTCACTGTAAGAACTGGATAGATGGCATTCATCCCAATCAACTCAAACTTAATTCTATCAAGGGTAGCAAAGGTGTAAGTGAGTTAGTCAATCTACTAGTAAAATTTAGTTATAATGCTTTTATAATGGCAGCAGATGTTTTTCCAATAAATGCCAAGAGATCAGGTGTTTGGTAGTGAATTTAAGGGAACTGCTAATACATCCCCAGATACATGATACCAGGTATTTTTGAACTGGCCATGGACCTTTTAAAAATTTTAGCTATACTCCATATTCTTCATTCCCAACCTAAAACAAGAGAGGGTATTTTCTTTCTCTAGCGTGTGATAATGTGAATATAAACTTTTTCTTGAAATTGAACTAAATAATCCCAAAGTGAACCACCATCACTAGTAGGAATGGCAGTAACACATAATACACCAACACTGAGAATCATGTACATATGTATACAGTTTCACCCACGTAATAAGCAATGGTAAATACAAGTGGCTCTAGCCAAAGATTTGATGTGGCCTGTGTTTAACATCAAAAGAACTTAAGAAATCTATACATCATTGTCACTTACACATACCATCAAGCTCTAGATATGTATTAACATACATGATACCCCTTGAGAGAAGAGGTATAGATAAACTATCCAAAGCAAGTAAATTAAAAAAAAGTCAATAAGTGCAACTCAATTTCCTTTCCTTTAAATTACATTTTAACAATACTCAATGCCCCCACTCAAAAATATATATCATATATTTATATATTTATATATATAGTCTTAGACTATAAGGGTGAAAATGCTTTATAAAAGTCAATGAGACATCTCTGCAGCTGACGAAGATACCCACTGCTTTTTTGGCCCCCTTCTACCTTGCTGTGACAACTTTAGTTCTGTCAAGCAATAGATTTGAGGGCTTAAAGCCAGAATCAGGGTGGAAATTAGGCAAAAAGTAGCCTCTTCTCCTTCCCTTAAAAAACTAGACTGAGAAGAGGAAGGAGATAGGGAGAACGTTTGGAAGGTCAAGCAGTAGTGCCTTGTAGGGAGCTAGGCAGATGGGAAGAGAACAAAAAGAGCTCAGACATTAGTGCTCACTCTCCCTCCTCTTTAATACGCTGTTGCTTGTTGCGACGTGCATCCATGTCAAAGTTGAAGTCATTCCACTCATCGCGGGGTGGGAAGGAGATGGTCTGGCGGAGGGTGAAGCGCACAGCATCAATAACACGCTCACCGCGGGTCTCACTGGAGCCCACACTGACTGTGGAGGTACCACTTGGGGTCCGCAGGAGATGGGGAGGGGAGGAGAAGTCATGGAGCTGCCGGTGGTCCAGGATGCCCTTCCAGATGGCATGTCGGAACTGCTCAGGGATTTTTAAACTTGCCAAATCCTGTGCAGTAGGAAAAGGAGTCAGGGAGAATTAGGACAAAGAGACAATCAACATTTAGTCTACACCATTTTGTCATTCCCCTGTGTTCTGGTTTAAATGACTTGTATTGATCTCTAAACTGGAAAATAAAATTAACTCTCAGATAACCTTTGGCACTATATGTAACTAAGCACAAAAGTACAGCTTTGAGGGGCCATCTCTGCTGTGGATAACATTTCACTCTTTCGCTACTGGTCTCGCTTCTTCCATTAGTAAAATGGGGACAGTATTTAGATCCGAGGGCAAAAATTCCAAAACAAAAACATAAGGTAAAGGTACCTTCTGACACTTAAATGTACATGGCTCTAGTCATTAGGAAAAAAGGTATTAATGGAATGTCGCCAGCACTCAAATGAGAAAATGAGAAGAAAAGATCAGGTATTGAGCATTTTCTACATGCCAGGCACTGAACTAATTATTTTATTTTCATGATCTCATTTAATGCTCAGATTAGTGATAGATATTATTACACCTAATTTTAGATATGAAAGCTGAAGGTCAGAGAGGTTGACAAGTCTAAAGTTATACAACTAAGTGAATGAACTGGGGACTCAGGACATCCTCTCAGTCTAAAACTGCCCCAATGGCCAAAAGGCCTTTTGGTATTTGGACAAACCAGGGTATCAACATGCAGAGTATGTGCTCATGTTCTATGGATGGGAGCTAGAGGCATTACAAATATGGTTTACCTTAACTAACTGGTAGTATCTCATAGTTATCAATGTTAGTGCTTCATTAGCTTGTTTCAGTGATGGCTCATGTTTCTTTATAGAACAGCATGGTGGGTAGAAATAACTTTGTGTATGGAGACAGATGACTTTGACAAAGTTTCTCCTACTGACATTTACTGGCTCTAGACATTCATCAAGCCACTTATTCTCTACTGGGCCTCATTGGTAAAATGGGATACAATTCCTTTTTAGGTCAACAGATATTGTGGACTCCTAGTAAATGTGGATATTCAAGTATTTTGCAAATTATAAAGCATACACTTTAAATCTTAACCATTTGTATTATTATGTTATGTTATTAATCCATTCTTGCATTTCAGAGGGGATACTTATGAAAACTCCCAAATTTAACCACATTCCTTTTCTAGGAAGGGATGCCAAATAACTTAGACTGATGTTGAGAGACAAGCTGAAAAAGTGGCATCTATTTCCAGTAATGAGATAGAAGAAGCTGGGTGAAGATGCAGAAATTAGATAGCTTCCCAATATTTCCCAATTTGGATATTTGCAGTATGGATACTCCAATTTCCTATTCTAGCAGAAGAACATGTTATAAAAAAAAGAAATCCACAAATACATAAGTGAGCATGGCTCTTTACACTTCTGAATTTCCCAGTAAGTCCCAAACTCTTTGTAAACTAGGCTCCATTAATCTGCATGACTCTCTGAATAGATTTGAACTTATAACTGACAGGTGAGAAAGCTATGGCCCAGAGACTGGCATAAGACCTAGTTAACGCTAGCAGAAATGTACTAGTGAAGAGCGGCTGCAGATCCCAATAGCCAAGGGTGCACACTGACACACTCCCCAGTGCGGGCAAGTGAGCAAATGTAAGGTACATCTTTAGAAATATAGGGAAGGAACAAATTTCCTGTTCCATTTTGTAAGTCTCTCACACACAGGGCAACTTTATTCTTCAGTGGATGAACATCATTGTAAAGTTATCTGAAACCTGTCAGAACTGACCCTTTAAGCTTTTTCCACAGTTTTCACCTATAATTTATTCCATCAGGGAGCAGCAGCCAGGGGTGACTTATGGGGTAAATAGGGGTGGGCATAGGGGCGTCACAGCATAAACTTGTCACCACAGGGCTGGGGCATTCTCATGCTGCAAGGGCATCTCTAGCATCGGTGCTCAAGGAGGGGGAAAAAAGAGATCCCAACTAAAGAAGCAGAAGCAGAGGCAGAGTGTCTTCTTCCACCAGTCCAAAGGGCCCTCTGGAAGCTGGAAGAAAGGATAGTAAACCCCAAAGAGACCAGCATGAAGGGTAGTCTGGGAGGAAAATCAGATTGCCTTAAACTAGGACAATATGAGCTCCCATATGAGTAATAGTGCCAGGAGTGGTGTAGGAAGCAAGAAAAGTCCCCTCCCATCCAGTTTGCTCTAAAGACAAACCAAAGAATGTCAAAGCCAGAAGAGGGTGATTTTGAATCCAATTTGATTCACTGAGACCCAGAGAGGCAAAGTGATAACCTCAAGTTCTCATCGCTGCTAACAAGCAAAGTTGGGAATTGAACCCGCAACCAGTGATCTTTCTCAATGACCAGGGATGTCTGGGCCCTATTCTGACAGAATTGAAAATGAATATATGGTTCTTACTGAGAGAAGCAGCTGAATCCCCTCTAAGGTACTACTTTAAGGAAAAGCAGAAGAAGCCAACTAATAGAGTTAAAGACCAGAAGTTTACACCTTAGCATTCTATTCCTGATTCTGTCATCAACTCATGATGGCAAATGACTATATTGTTGTCTTTCCATGTTTTAAAGTGAAAATAATACCACCTGCTTCCTGCTATCCTCCTTGGGATCTTATACCAGTTAATAAGAACATCCCAAAAGTTCTCTGAATTCTTTAGAGATTATAAATTTCTCGAAGGTGGGAATTAGATCTCCTCTTTCCTATTCCGTATATAGTATGCATGCAACAGACAACTGACTGATCAAACGAGCTGAGGAAGATTGATTGCTAAGCTTCTCATAGGTATAGGCTGAGGCATGAGAATCTTTCTAATATGGTTATGGAGTCCATCAAAATTGAGGATTGGGGGTATGACAAAAACGGATTTTAAAACCAGGGAGATTGAACTACAAGGCGGATGTCATCAGAGGGATAAAATGAAGAAATAAAACTCAAGAGAAAATTCTGACAGTTACTTACATCCATGGAGTAATGCTCAATCTGATAGATGGTGGTCAGCCCCTGGGTCGTGAAATAGTCCAGACATGATGAACAGCCCAACCTCGCTAAGAAACTGCAGAGGGAGGAGGGAAGAGGAAGAAGGAAACAGAAAAAGAAAGTTCACCCCAACTGCATTGGCAAGATAAAGGAAAACCCAACATTTTGCCCTGGGATGCCTTACAGAGACTAAGGGCAGATGAAATGTTAAGTGGTCCTTGGATTTGAGGTTTGGCGATGATTAATGACTTGAAATTTAGGTCTATAAAAATTAGAATCAACTGTAAGGATTCCTGCAGAGCAGCAATTTTCAAATGGTGTCTGCATCGTAAGGGTTCTATGTAAGTGCCTTAGGAGCCATTGCAGGGGGTGAAAAGAAGGACTCAGCCCTCTTGCCTCCTGGCTCTTCAGCACAAAAAAGAGCATCTCTACTTTGTTTTGTATTTGGGGGTTCTGAGATGGTTCTGAAAATGGAACCTGTCCTTAGGATAGGTCATTGTAGGCCACTATCCAAAGAAGTCATTAATGCTTTTTGATTTATGTCTTCCTCAAAATACAGACTCCCTCCTTTTTGGTGCTGGTCTCAGACCGACAATGCCACCGCCATCATGGAGCCAGAGCTGGGTGGAATAAGCCATCTACTTTGCCATTCCTTTAAATGACACAGCTAGTTCTGTTGCATCAATCACATGGAGATTGACACACATTAATCCAGCAGCCAAATGAAAGAATCATTCTGCACATGAAGCAGGGGCAGACAATGTGCACTAGGCATGAGATTTGGGTGCTTTTCTTGCCTCCTTGAAAAATAGATCTTTCAGGCTTCATGCATTTCTCCTCTTCTTGTTATCTGAACTCCCTTGCCTCAAGTGTACCTATTTCCCATATTATAGCAAAGCAGCAGAGGCCATCAAGTTCTTGAAAGCTCCTGTCATTTTTGCTAACATCAAAACTTTTTTATGGACATCCAACTCCAAAATAATAATCCCATGGTGGCTGAGAGCTATGAGGCCTAGAGAGCAGGAAAGGGAGCGAGATAGCAAGTTTGCTGCCCTTTTGGGAACCCCAGCCCTGAGCACCAATTTGAAGGCCACAACTGAGAGTATGAAAATGTGAGGGAGGAGGAAGGGAGAAAGTGAAGATGGGGGAAGAGGCATGGAAAATTATATGCCTATAAACTCACATTTTCACTTTTTCCCATGTTGATTATAGTGGTGTTCCTTGATTAAATACTGCTGACCACTCCATGGATCAGAGATAATAGTGGCTGTACTTAAACCATAGGGCTGCTTTCTTTCTTTCCAACTGTGCTATTAACTTTGGACAGTGTCCGCCCTCCACCACCCAGAGATGCTTAGGACAGGCACATGCTGTGGACTCACCTGACAAGGCTGCAATCTGTGGGGTACGGAGGTGGGGGGGTGCAGTGAGAAGTGGATGGCATGGAGAGTGGGGGAGGGAGGGCCTGGGTGGGGCTGAGTCCATTCATGTCTCCAGCCATTGGCATGTGGGTGCCCATCATAGGAACTGAACAGAAGCAGGAGGAACAGAGAGGGTTACTGCCGTCATCACGTACCAGCATCCCAGTGGTCCACCTTGCCTGGTTTGATGTTACCAAGGGCCTAATCTATCAAGCTTCCTTTTTAGCCTTATCTCTCATGACGCCCCTTCAAGCACCCTACATCTCACCGATCAGAAGAGTCACCTAAGTCCAAACTAATTACACACCTCTTGACCTTGTACATTCTTTTAGGACAATCTCTTCCCACTTCTTTCTCTGCTTCTAATGCTCTATCCAATTGCTCACTGCTCCTGATGTTAATACTTTCCTCCTTGTACTTGCCTTCATGGGTCACATGACTACCTCCCTCACTAGACTAATCTCTTCAAACATGGAAATTAGATCCTGTACTTGTCTAGATCCCCACAGATCCTAGCACAGTGCCTGGCACAGAGCATACACTCATTAAACATAGGTTAAGGGGACAAATGAACAAATCTGTGAATGAGAGAGTGACCTTTAGAATATCTGTTTGGGAACAGGAGGATTTATTGAAATATTTATAGAGAACCATAAACCATAGAGAACCATAATAAGGAAGAATGCAATAAAAAATTCCAGCTCTTTCTTATGGTCCATTTCAGAATCGTATTTGGGAACACCACCAAAACTGGTAGTTTTTTACTAAACCATAAGCTGTAAACATTCACTTACAGAGAAGAAAAGCTTAATATCAATTATATTTATGAAAAACATTTTGTCTTCAAAAAAAGAACAAAATAATATGTCTACAAAAAGATAAATGTAATTTGCTTCTATTTTAGTGAATAGTAGTATGCATAAGAGGAAAGAGCTCTGCAATGAATCGGTCAGCTAAAGGGCACAGGCCCATCATGTCTCATGGATCTCCCCTCCGAATTTCCTGATGACAGCAATGGAAAATGGTGAAATATAAAGAAGAAGTAGGCAAACTGTGTTACACAAATGTGAAGGATCATCACCATTACGACTGTTTCATAATCCCAAGAAAAAGCTGAGGACTATAAGAAGTCACAGTAAAGAAAATTATGGAAAAAGTAAATGGTTTCTTTTCCTTTCATTATCAAAGTCGTAGACCTGTCAAGGGGTCAGGTTTTGAGCCTTAGGATGCAATTTCACTAGTGAGAGAGCAGTCTGGCTCTAATATCTTTGTGGCCACAACCGGCAACCATATCACATATATCTTCATCTCATTAAAACCTGAACATGTGCCATCAGACCACAGAGAGTCCCAATCCTAGCCTACCTTAAGGTCTTTAAGGAAGCCTACTCTCTTTAAGGCAACACTGAAATACAAGTTTAACGGCTTGATAAAAATGATGAAGGATTTCCAAACACAAGATTGAGGCACTGTTTTATGAGGAGGATTACAGGATATATGTATAGTATTCAGGCTTCTGCATCCCTGAGGATATTATACATCCTTCTGCATTTTTACCACTATGTTCTTTTTTCTTTCAAGTTTGGTATCCATTTTGCTGTATTAGTTCTAGTGAACAATATAATTATATTTACAACAAATCTATATACCAATCATCATCCATTTAGAAGCCCAATTCTCACATTGACTTTTATAGTTATACTTAGTTGTTATGAGGAATCTGTATGTAAATAAGTAAATGGGAAACTCCTCTCTATGCCAATTCATTAAAGACTATGACTAGAATGGAGCAGACAAGTTGAGAAGGCCAAGACTATAGGGACAAAGAATAATAAAATGTTAAATTTTCAGAGTGATAATTTTAAGAATGGAAAATTGAGCATTAGAGCAGAGAGGTGACTTGTCCATAGTTATATAGCTAATATTGCAATAGAGTCTGGACTATAATCTATTTCTCTAGATTGTAAGTCCACCACACCATGCTACTTCCCACATGTTGGATATATTTCCATTTGACTATCTCAAAAGTTGTGGAAGGTGGGTCACCATCCACACTGACAGGAAGTGGACTGTTCTTTTCACAGAGATCTTTATCCCTAAGAAAGGAACAGCCTTCCTCATCTTTACCAATGTGCTTCGTAATGAACCACACACCTCAAAGTGAGAAAAAGTTCACTGTAAGAAACTCAAGCCACTCAACTTTGATCTGTTCTGTCACTTAGCTTAAGAGCAAGCCTTTCCCCCACCCCAGAGCAGAGTCTTCCTTTAACACTAGCCCGTAGGTCCTTCAGCTACCACTAAAGGGAGTTGCTCTTACTGTTGGCTCCCATGCCATCGGGAATAGTGGTGGGAGTGAGGGCGTTGCGCTGCTGAGGGTTGATAAGCTGGCTCACGGATGGCAGCTTGTTCATGCTGTTCATTTTGTTCAGAGGTGGGGAGCTGTTACCGTATGAAGACTGAGACTGCATCGAAGTCCTAGGAACACAAACATTGGAATGATGGTGAGCATGGGACACTGAAGAGTGGGGACTGGTCATTTCCAACAGGTCTCAGATTAACACATGGCCTTAAACTGTACACTTGCAAAATATTCCCCCAGGATTGATGAGAATAATTTATCTGCATTTCCATCTGAGAACTCTTCTTGACTAGGGAGGGATCACAAAACTATCATCAAATTATATTTTTCCTGAATGTATAGAGTACATAGTTGAATATCTTCCCAAAGAATATCCTTTGTGAGAGGGAAAATGATTGCATCCTCCTTTTTCTGCTATTTTTTTTTCTCTATCCCTTTCCCCTCTCTTATCTGTCAACTCAAATAGGTTTCAAAATCAATAAGAGAAAAGAACTGAATGAAGACTCTAAGGCTTATGAAAGATATGGAGAAGCCAAACTCAAATAGCAGCTGAGGCACTTCATTTTAGCTTCCTAGGCCATTTGAGATATGCAGAAAATAACTGCAGAGCCAATCAAACAAGGCCTTTGGCATCAGCCCCTGCCTTCATGCAGAGGCCTTGACATGGAAACATGCTTTGTCAGTTTAGACAGATGTTCATGGGACATAAAATAACCTATTGGAATGCTGATGGCCTCTCTATATAGAACCCTGGAGTCCGAACAACTATTTTGTTGACTTTCCACAAGTCTCCTGGGACACAAAGGAAAAAAAAAATTCCATTCAGCATAACTTTAATTTGAAAATTTATTAGAGTTGGTTTGTCATATTATTCACTATATTACATATGATATTCCCTACTCAATTGGCTTTCTTGACTTTTTATTTGAATGCAGAACTAACGATACCTACTAGAAATAGGGCAGGATATAAAATCAGAAAATGAAAGTTTAAGTCTTCCTCCAGTATATATTAGGAAGCTTTAGGTCTCCATGCAAGCCCGGCCTTTGTTTTCTCACATGGAAACTATATAAACTAAAAACATACACTTACTACAGGAACTAGATATTAGAGCTAGGAAAACTAACAAGAAATGGCTCTTTGAGAAGTTCACAGAATGGTGGATACACGGGGATGATAATCCCAGCTACCTTGTAGGGCTGTGGTGAGAACTGAAAAAGATGAAGGAGAACTTTATGGATGATATGGCATTAACCGTGAGCAATTATTGTGACCATAGAATGAAGATTGGACTTCGAGCATGTTTCTAACATATGATAGAAAAAACTCCCTTTTTAGACTTCTCAAGCAAAATGTATTATTTTGTTCCTGTTTGTTTTTTCCCTGCTATAGCTGTATTTATGTTAGAGGAGAGAGAAAAATGTTTCCTTGAGTTTTATTTGTGTGTGTGTATATATACATATACACACACAAACACACACACACACACAACTATTTATAAAATACAAATTTCGAAGGCTGTATAAATGAACTCAGGTTCCAAACAAACATAATATAATAATGTTTGAAAACATAATAAAAAGTGGTTCTAGCACTTGAGTGCTACAATAGTACGCTTGGTCTTTGAAGCTGATATTCTGCTCTCCATAATTACACAAAATAGGAATGAATGGTCTCATTCCATATCACCGAAGAGTCATACATAAGGGAATTCGAGCAATATGCTATATACACATTTGCAAAAATGAGCATGACAATTTATGTACAATTAACAATTCAGCTGCATATTCCCATCACTGTCTTTAAGGTAGGAGGACACTGATTTTTCTCTTTAGTCCTTCTCAAGAACTCACAGTTTTAGATTCATGTTGTATAAAGAGGTGTTTAAATAATAAACCCACCCAGTTTTAAGATACTTTAGGTTACGAAAGTCTCCTTTATCTATTTTGTGAAAGAGTCTCTCATCCCTGTGGAGGAGAAAATGGTATGGCAGGGCAGGGATGGGCAGAAATTATTATGCTTATTATACAGATGGGTAAATATAAGGTTCTAAGAGAAAATGTGCCAAGTGACACATTGCCAAATGATGACTAGAGAGGTCTCCTGGCTCCTAGTCCAAGATAAATAAGATAGTGTGGTGTGCATTAGGTTACAGAATCAAGAAATGGGTGAAGTAGTAAGCAAGATAAATGTGGGAGACCGTGATGGTGCAAGAAACAAGGGATGTAGTAAAGGGAGCCCCTCAACTATCACCAAATCTAATCCATCATGTGCACGAGTCAGCACATTTGGATATACTTAGGAACATCTGTAAGACCACATCAAAGTGCAAGAAAGCACAAGCAAGGTGGCCAAGAGATGTTTTGCCAGGCACTTCTTCTCGCTTTGTCCACCGCAAATTACCTAAGATGCCTGGTTGCTCAGACTCCAGAGGCAGGTTGGTCCTGTGTGACCTACAGAGAATTTTATCTATCTCTCCCATTCCCCTAAATCAGTCAAATGGGCATCGCTTGGACCAATAATGTTCATCATTAGGAAAATAAAAATATATTTAAAAGCTTTGCATTTTCCCCGGATCCTCAGTTATAGTAAATACCCTCTTCCAAATCCTGTTACAACTCTTTTCCCTTTCCCTTCATGTTTTTTTTTAACCATTTTATTAGTTCATTTATTATAAACCACTTAAACTGTTTTTGAAAAAGGTAGGTCAGAAACTACATATGAACAAAGAAAGAACATGCATTTTTGGAGTCAACCAAAATATCTAGGTTCACCTTCTAGATCCAACACTAATTAATTAATTTTGATTTTATACAAGTCTCTTGAGATCCATTTTCTTAATCTGTAGAACAGGCATGATACTCATTCTAGAAGAGTTGCTATGAAGATTAAACTGGATTATATGAAAGCCCTGGATTGTCCTATAATTTGTAGATGCTCAAGAAACATTGCTTACCTTTACTATTCTCGCCCCCGCCCCCCAATGTTTAATACTCTAGCATTTGGTCAAGGGGATGAGAATTAATAGGAGGAAGTAGCACATATTCTTAATTGAACAAATCTAAAATTTAGGGTGAGCAGATGAATGGGAATAAGAGAGTCTGAACAGGTCAGAAATTCTGAATGTCCCTCCTTTAAGTGAGTATTGAAGCCACAAAAAGAAGGTCAGGGTAGTCTAATATATTAAGTTTGCAATGTGTGACATAAAAAGAATATTCTGATCATCTCTACGTGCTGGGGAAAAGTGAGCAAGGCTGAATAAATTTGTGACTGATTTAAAGGCCTTGAGTGGACATTCACAAAGACTGATGGTGAATCTGAAAAGATGAATAAAGTGTTCAAGGATAACAGGACCTGTGCCACTATGGTTTTCTTACCCATCCACCTGCCAAAGCAAAACAAAGCAAAACAAAAACAGAAATGTAAGAACATAAATCTTCTCAGAAAAATAACAAGATGTAAGCCTCAGATTGTGTTCTCTAGAGGTATACGAGATTTTTCTGGGAATTCAATATAACAGAAATAAGGGAAGGCAGGTTTCATGTATTTCTAGTTTTCAGGAGAAATCCTGGTAAATCCTAGTTCTTAATCTAACAACTTAGGCTTCTGTGTACATTGTTAAAAATAAAATTCAATATCTTGGAGCTATAAGTGACCTTTAGATTGTCCAGGACTAGAAAGCAAGTTTCCTGATTCCTTGTCTAGTGACTATCTAGATGGCATATAGTCAAAATTCTTAAGAAGACAAAAATTCGTCATCTTTTCCACCTTGCTGGAGATGCCTAGAATTCCACCAAAGGATTCTTTCTTTTGCCTTAAATCTTCCATTGCTAATTATAAAGCAACTCTTTAGTAGAATTTGATGATAGCTCAGGGTAAATCTATTTCACGAAACCATTTCTGGAGTACAGAATCTGAGGGCAGAAAAGAGTATTGAGGGGTACTGCAAAATACCTCTGGTGTGAGGAAGGTTAAAAAAGGGGAAGATGCCGAACATCAGAAAAGGATTGTTTCTTTAAATTTTCCCCAGTACTTCCCTGCCTGTAACCTTTTTCTCTAGCTGGGCAATCTTTCTTCTAAATACAAGGGCAGCATTTTATTTCTAGATAGATCAATCATAATTATAAAATGTTATCCATCAGTTCAAATATGTTCATTTATATAAAAGTCACTATAAACACATCAAAAACTTTCATAAAAATTGGGTAAAAGAAAAAACAAATGTGAAAAAACTAAACATACTCATTAACCCTTTATGGGATTTATGAATCAAAATTATTAGATTAATCGAAAACACACTGCAAATTAAACAAGATCATCTAACGTTACTAATATATTTTTATCTCAAACATAAAGATGTTTTTTTCCTGGTATTTTTCTAAGCTACTAAATTATTTTTATTTTGAACAATTGTTTTTGAAGCTTTTAAAGCAATTAAAGATCAGAATATATTGTTATTTCTTTAAAAAAAAACACTGGACAACAGTTTCAACTAAGATTTTAGAATGAATATTTGCTAATGTCTATGTTGCACAAGTCAAATTATTTAATAACTTTGGACTTGATTTAAATTCCTTTTGATAAATTTAGCAACATGAGATGTAACTCAAGACTTGTTCAGGGAGTGACTAAATGATACTATAGTGCCTGGTTTCTTATGATAAAATTAAACATTTTCGGATTAGTGTAGGCATTGTAATTTATTTTTAGGATTGATGATATTGATACAGAGTATCTTGAAACACTAAATACTGACACAGTGTAAGCAAAACTAAAGTAACACTTCTATTACTCTTGTTCTTTAGACTTCTACATGATACTTCAAGTACTTCAATGAAAATATTCTTATTTAAGGAATTAAAAAAAAGCAAGAGAGACAGAAAAGAAAAAAAAACTGCAAGATAAACCAAGATGCAAAAGTTTATTGAAAATTAAAATCACACATCCATAAAGCAACAGCCTCAATAACAAGAAATCATTTTGACACAGAATCAAGAGCTGGTGATCTGGTATGGGGAAATGAGGGAGAGAGATTCCTAAAGTGTTTACACTATTATTTCGAAATGTGTGTGTGTGTGTGTGTGTGTGTGTGTGTGTGTGTGTTTAATGGAAAGAATAGATTCTCTAAACTCTTTGAGCCAAAAAAAAAAAAAGTTGATTTTAACATGTGTCTACTTGGACATCACATAAACAAAACATAAGTCTCCTGGAAAAGGAGCCTGAGCAATGTCAGCAATATGGCTAGTTTTATAGTAGGATAGAGGGATAGGAGCTCCAATCAAACACATTAATCATAGATTTGGTGAGACAATTTTGAACTCCATTTTAGGCACTGAAGAATGATATATAACTGCCTGGAACAATATTACTGGGGTGGTTTTACCCTCTTATTAAAATAACAAAATAGGTTTACTTGCCTTGTTTTCTAAACAACAGTTTGGGAGTAAGTCTCCAGGGTTGCCATGAGCAAGGAGGACTCTTTATCACAGATGCTGACGTATGGTGGTAATTATGGGATTGACACAGCATTAATGAACTTAATAGGAGGGTACTAATAATGCAAGTTTTCAAAAGAATGAAAGAACATCCCCTACATTGGCTACTTATGGTAATTATCACTTCCCTGCCAGCAGTACACCTGACACTTTAGTTTGCTATTTGCAATATTACTGCATGACCAGCATTAAAAGAGCCCGAGTCTCTCAGTCACTTACAATTTACATATGCACAGACAATAATAACTTTGATCTCCTTTTCTTAAAAAGACATCTCAAGCTTGAGACCTGCTCTAAAGCTTCTTTTCGAGTTTTAGAAACACAACAGAAGGTAACAGAAAACAGTTCTAATAAACAACTTAATGCCCCTCTTCCCAACCTGAGTCCTTCCCTCCCAAGACACAACACAAAAGCTCACAAACACAGGGGTTCCTGACTGATCAACACTAGTTCTGAGGATACAGAATCTGCAGAAAATGTCCTTTCTTGTAAAGTTTTGAGTCCCTTGAAAAGATTTTCTCACTAGTGGCTGTGTGCTTTTGAGCAGTTGAGTCACTGAGCCAAAGTGTCTTCAAGTCCTACTAACAAAGGCTGGATACACATGTGTGCATGTGCATGTGCACACACACATGGAAACACAACACACAGCTCAAAATACAGAAAAGGGGCTCTAAGGGTACACTGATCGGTTTGTGGGGTTGGAATGTCTAAAGAAGACGTCAGATTGTTTCGGAGTTTCTCTCCGGGGCTCCACAAGCTCATTCCTGAAGCAGGCTGAAAGGAGACTGCAGAGAGGAACCAGAGAAAACAAAAGATGAAGGCTTAGGATTTCATATATTCAAATCAACTGAATACAGAAACACATCCTCCTACCTTCATGATCATAGTATAGATAGAATAGAATGCTCATAAAACTATTTTTGGTCCTTCCTCTTTATTGTCTTTTAAAATTAGAGATGACTTCTCAAGATTTTTATGAAGAATAAATTAGATAAAGTAGTGGTAATTAACCAGAACGATCCAAATGACCTCTGGAAATTTAAAAAAAAAAAAAAAAAATCATTTTCCTTGATTTCTTCTGAGCCCCGGGTGGGAAAATTAGAGATGACTTCTCAAGATTTTTATGAAGAATAAATTAGATAAAGTAGTGGTAATTAACCAGAACGATCCAAATGACCTCTGGAAATTTAAAAAAAAAAAAAATGCATTTTCCTAGATCTCTTCTGAGCCCAGGCTGGGACCCAGGCTAACATTTTATTTTTTCTTTTTCTTTTCAAACTCCACAAGTGATTCAGTTGGGAACTACTGAGACAAGGCAGGTCAAAGAGCTTCGCAGAGTACTTGGCATACTGGACTCTATTGATTGAAAAAGGGAATGTAGAGACAAGAATTAATCCTTTGAAAAATGTCATCTGCGCAATTAAGATACCTCATTACTGTTCCTGCCTAGCCTAACTATGAGTGTGAAGAAATATGATCTTATCATTCTGGGGGCTGCACCATCATGCATTTGTAAAGGACTATTAATGAGTATTTTATATGTGCCCAGATTGTGATGGATAAATATCTTAATCCTTCAGTCACAAACTTGGCCTACAAATGCACATATCAAACACATGAAAGCAACGTTTGCATAATTAAGAAATCAGTTATGTCACAAAGATGCCAGGAACAAATCTCTTTATTATGCTAAAGGTTGTGCAACCCCCTGAACTGTTTGGAAATTGTTTCCCAACTGGCTTCTGAATCACATTTTGTTACTTTTTGCAAAAGGATAAAGCCATTTTTACTTGGTTAGGGCTGAGATTCAGTAAATCATTTCATCAGCAAGAACTGGGATCATCTTTAAGAATATGCCAGGACACAAATTAGTATGGAAGTAATTACTGTCAACTAAAGAACTTTAGCTTCGACTTCTTGTTTATATGTTACATTTGGGACCACTTGTGGAGCAAGGACTGAATGAGACAACATGCAGAAATTGTTTTAGTTATGATATGAGTGCATGGACCATAGAGGTTCAAACTATGAGACCTAGAACTGAGACTAGTTCTGCAATAAGATGTGAAAATTCAGAAAAATGATCTAATCTATCCGAATTTAATTAATCTGCGTTTTTCCTTCATGATCGATACAGAGCTAATAAACTTCTGCCCTAACAACTTCTTAACATAGCTGTGAAGTCGAAAAAGTTAACACTGAGAAAACCATGAGAGCCTGGGCAGTTCTATGACCTGTAAAGTAGAGCCACCTGAAATTGCCAATATTCATCTGTTTTGTTTTGTTTTGTTTTGTTTTTAATATATAAAACTGGCAATTTCAAAGAAATATTCTAGAAATGGTGAAGATTTCTAAATCAAGCTTAGAAATATGACATTAATCGTGTCTAGCGTTGAGACAGAGATTTGTGTCTTCTGTTCTTTCCTACATTTATGATCCTGAAAATATTGCCTTCTTCACCCCCAGATATGTGAATCTGAGGAAAAATTATCAACATTATTGAAGAAAATCATAGTCAAATGAGCTAAAAGAGATAGGACTTTACATTGAAACCACAAGGACAAATACCAACTGGCACAGAGTCCAGAAAAAAAAAGGGGAATAGATGCTTGCTTTAGTCTTATTATCACAATCTTCTCAACTAATTAAGCAGACTAGAACACTGCAAAGAGCCGTGTCTTCCAAATCTGATTCTCATCTTGGCTTTATTATGAACTGGCCATGAAATCAATCAAAGGTATAGTTCACTGGGCTTCAGTTTCCTGAGCTGTGGTATGTTGTGTTAGTACTATGATCTTGAAGATCCTGCTTTGCTCCAATACTTCTTGACTTGTATTACTAAAAAGCCGCAATCATCAAGTGACCATAAAGGAAAAGAAGATACTAAGGACACCTTAAGTAGGTCATATTTTTGTACTAAAATTAAAATAAAGGAATCCTGAAGAAACTAAAAAATAATTTTCCATGGGAAATCAAGAGTTAGGCTAAGTAAAATTTTAATGATGTAATGTTGGCCTGAGATCAGGATGGGAGCCTCAGAGGATAAACTACAGAAAAAAATGAATAGAAAAAAAGTATTGGTCTACAGCACACAAAATAAAAGATTGCTAAAAAGGTCTCAAGTGGCTTCTGCAAAGCTGTCTTAAGAGCTGATGCTCCTTAAAAATATAAAGGCTAGGCATCTAGTTCAAGAATAGGTCCAATTTGTTCTCCCACTAGATTCTGGCCTCCATAAACATAACTCCCATGTTTACTCCAATGTGAGCAAAGCAACTAAAATCAAATTTCTTTATAAATGGTAAAAAGCCTATTTATACCTGTAACAATTTGATTCACAAAAACAGTATAAAATTTAACCTCCACAAAGCCTATGATCATGAAGGTAATTGGGAAGGAATTTTTGAAAAAGGAAAACCATGCACAAATGAAAAGCAAGCAGAGAGAAACACGCAGTGAGAATCTAATAGAAGTAATTAAACTGAAAACATTTTTCTGCCACCTTGTAGAAAGTGTATTCCCTTCCCACTAATTTTCCCTCTACTATAAAAAAAAAAAAGCACAAAATTGATTCCTTACCAGAATAAACTTGGTACTATGTTTTTGAAAAGGAAATCACAGGCTATTGTAGGCATTTCCAGGCTGATTTATTCTTTTCAAATGATTGCCAGGGAATTAGATTTCCGTTTTTCTTTGTCTAGTCATTCATGCTTTTTCTTGGAGATTTGCATGAAAATAAAAGAGCTGAAAAAAACTCAGCTGAAGAATACAGAAACTGGAGAATTTATATAGATGCAGATCAATCATTGGAGAGCCATGTATATATAATGTAACAAAGGCATAATTAGACCAAATGTCTATATTTTGCAAAGATTTCATTTGGCAGTCTGTTAGATTTCCATGCTCAAGTTATCACATCTGAAGTTAGCTCTTGTAGACTATAAGACAACAACTCAAAAGCATGCAATGATACTTTTAAATGGACACCCCAGGTAATTATGAGGCTATGAGTACCTCACTATTTATCTGTGGGCCACACGTGCAAAAATAGTAACAATATGTTGCTACAATCTTTTGGGCTCTTTAAAATAACATAATTTTAAGATGCATTTTCTTCTTTGATGAACTAGATTGTTTTATGAAATAAGAATTATAAGATAATTTCCCTGTAGAGCAATGCCAGCCAGTTAGGCAATAAACACTGGATAATTCATTATATGGGTGTACCTGGCAATGTATTCTCATGTACGCCATGTAAACAAACACAAATAGCATATGCCCCCCACTGACTGAGGTAGATCATCCTGGCTTATAAAGTCTCTAAAACTATGACACAAAACTATTCTCCTTATTGTATGATATAGAGAAACTGTTTAAAATTGTCCTAATTTACATGATGCTGAGAATAAATTTCTAGACTTTCTTAGGATTCAAAGGGTATTCTGGTTAGGAATTCACCACTAAATTGTAAACTGTGGGAAGGCAGGAGCCCCAAATATTTATTTGATAGAGATCTTTCTGATCTCTATCCTTAATGCTTTCATGTAACAGATCTTCACCAATAGTTTGTTACATGAATAAACTCAACTATTCCAGGCTTAGCTGATGATGGGGTTGTATCATTAACCATATTGTATGTCTGGATGGGCCTGCTTAATTTTCTTGAACATAAGAGTTAAAAACTACTCTTTTGTTAGATACTGAAACATCATCTTAAAAATCATTTCAGGATTTCCTAGAACCTCTTAATGCCTCTCTACTTTAAAATACGCATATTAGTTTCCAAATATTCCCATTAGAAAATCTGAGCCTCAAGAAGCAATGAAGGAAGAGCCATTCATTTATCTAGAACAATGACTGCAAACTACAGTGAAAGGGTCAAATGTGGTCTATAGGTAAAAATGGTTTTTACATTTTTAAATGGTGGGAAAATTCAAAAGAAGATTATTTCATGATTTGAAAATTATATGAAATGTGAGTTTCAGTGTCTATAAAATAAAGCTTTACTGTAACAGCTACTCTCCTTCATTTACTTATTATCTGTGGTGGCTTCTAGGTAGCTGCAAGAGACCATATCAACCCGAGCCTATGATATTTATTACTGGTGCTTTACATGGGGGGAGAAAAAAATAAAAGCCAACCCCTGAGCTAGACGGTCAGACCTTTTAAATCACATCATTTAATAGGTATCAATTTGGCCTGACAGTACTTTTCCTGTTAACTGTGAAAAGGAGAGGAAAGAGGATCACAGAGCAGGTGGTTCAGCAAGATATGCTACAGCGTCATTCTTCTGAGGTCTTTTTGGCTGAGCCCAACATTTCCAGAGTGAACTGGAGGAAATTTGGGAGAGTTTCTTAATACCATGGCATGTTATATCTTGGGGAAGGCACTTATCGCCTTTGGGTCTGTAAATGATGTTACAGGTCTGTTTCTTTGATCTCTGTCATATAATTTATAAGAACTAAATCAGTTTTATACTTGAATATATTAACATAAATTTCTATCTGATATCCTAAAGAATCTACAGGATTGGCAATGGGAATTCTGTCTGAAACTTTGAGTTCTAATTCTCCTTTAGAATACTCTGTATCCCCAAGAAATCTCTTGATTAAACTTCCCACTCAGCCCTACTATAAAATCTTAAAATTATGATTTGTAAAACTTTCATGCTAAAGTAAATGGTGAGATCCCTTCCAGGCAAAAAGAAGATCTGAAATGCTGAAGAGTTGAAAGTCTTTTAAAGAAAGAACACACTTCCTTTCTATCCCTCTTCTGGCCACCCCCACACCCTCTAGCCAACAGTTGCTCTGAGGACACCTCCTGACTTTCAGAGATGTGGTCCAACCTCCTCAACTGAATTTATGTTTATTTATAAAAGAATAAAGAGCTCTCTTTGTTATACTTCCCATAGGTCTCTCTCTATAGTAGCTAATAATATATCAGAAAAAAAACACATATATTTATTGTAAAAAAACAATGCTTGCCTTAGGCAAGGTGGTTTTGGCTTCATTTCTTTTTGCCTGAAGAATAAAGTCAAATGTTTGAATTAACTAAATGGGCCCAAAATATGTACATTTGAAATATATCTGCAGAGACTCTGGCAATACTTCCAGTACACACACAGAATCTTAATTAAGCAAACAAGTGATTATTCTTAACCACAGAATGATAAATACAGAGTCCTGATTCACCAACTTCCCTTCCTTTCATAAGAGCTATTCAATTCTGATTAGTCATAAAACAATTAACATCATCAAAGATCCAAGAGTCAAGGTAAAAATTAATATGTACATAGGCTGTATGTATTTGTGGTTCCAAAATCTGGCCCAATTTATGCCAAAATGTATTGCTAGAAAACAACCTAGAACAGGGATGCTGAAACATGTCAGTGTGATGATCCTGGATACCTTCTGCATCCAGACATTTTCCCAATAAGCATGCACTAGGTCTTAGAATCCTCAACACAGCACTCAAGGAAGTCAGTTATGGTAAAACCTATGTGCTCTCTATCTATGCCTATTCTATAACATTTTCCCAAAAGTGGATTGTGTGCATCCCAGGAGAGGTACAAAACAATCCACTGGGATGAGAGAAGATTATGTGTTTTTAAATATACACATTATTATTAGAATAGAGTGCATATTCAAAATTTGTATATTGATAGATGTGTATAAATGGGGTAGGAGAGAAGAGAACTAACTCTGTTAATGTGAGTTACTTTGTAATTCAGCTGTAATAGTTTGGATTGAATTTCAGAATATAGGTGCAACTTCTCAAAGGGAAAGTTATGATAAGAAACGTAGAAGGTTGCTGAAACTGAAACAGTGCCCCACACCAGCTCATCTGAACCTATGATGTTCTCATTTTCTTCATCATCCAACAATCACCTTACTGTTGACAGTCACTCTTACTAATGTCTCCTAAATCAACACATTTGATCCACTCACTGTTTTTGAAGTAAATGTTGGTGCTGCTGCTGTTGCTGCTGCCTGTATGTTTCAATCGTGTGCTGAGGAAGATACTGCATGAGTTCCAGGGACTCTTTGATCTTCAACAGCATTTCGTAAGTCTCACGGCCTCTCACCTACATAAAGGAGCAGAAGAGAGAAGGAAAAATGACAAGCTGTAGAAGTATCAGAAGGACAGTCAGTCCTCATTTTTTGTGGATTCTGTATTGATGCATTTTCCAACTTGCTAATATTTATTTGTAACATGAATATCAATACTCGCAACACTTCATGACGAAAAATTTGAGTCACCCGTGCACGTTCCCAGCTGAGGTTGGACAAGGCAACGCTCTGACTTCTTGTTTCAGTGCTTGTGCTGTGAATAAGTGTCCTTTTCATGGTCTGTTTAGTGCCACATTTTCCACATTTTTTTGTTGGTGAAACTTGTTTAAAATGGTCCCCAAGTGTAGTGCTAAAGTGCCGTCTAGTGTTCTGAGTGTAAGAAGGCTGTGATGTGCCTTCTGGAGAAAACACAAGTTAAATAAGCTTCCTTCTGGCATGAGTTATAGCTGTTTGCTGTGAGTTCAATGTTAAGGAGTCAACAGTATATATTAAATAAGGTGTCTCTGAACAAAGCACACATAAAACAAGATTAGATACTGATCGGTTGCTGAAAATGCTGTGACCAGAGGCTCATAGAAACCTAATCCAGTAATTCCCCTCACAATTTTGGGTCCGTATTTGCTGGTACAGTGTTCACAGTGACTTTATAAAGCATTAACTATAACAAATGACAAAAATTACCTTTAACTATCTCTGGAAGGACACAAGATTTCAGCTGGGGAAAAATATATTTCTCTCTTTAAGAGAGTCTTTAAAAGCTTTAATAAGCATGAGCAGGGCCAGGACAGAGTCAGGCCAGGACAGAAGGGCACGCAGGGCCCTGAGAGTGACAGCCTATTTACGTTTTGTACCCTAGGAACTTCAGTTGTCTCATCCTAGTCCCCTCCCTAGGTATGACAGCCATAATTTATCAGAATTCAGAAATGGAAAGATTTTCTCTACCTTTTGTTGGGTTAACTCCTACTCATCCCAGCTCTGGAATCACCTCTGAAAGGTTTTGTTGACCTCACTTTTAGGCCATTTCTGTCCTTCCTATGTGTTCCCACGGTACCATGCCTAGCTCTACTGAAACAAATATTTCATTATATTGTGCCCATTTAATCTCCTTGATAGAAGGCATAACTTTGAAGGTAAGAACTGTATCCTACTGATCCCTAAATGTATATTTGCCACTCAACAAATACCATCCAAATTCAACTTATGTTAAGAGTTTTTTTTTCTTCACACACTTGGTTTGGCTAATTCTTCACTACATATATGATATAACTGATTACAGGGTACCTCCTTCACTAGTACAAATTGTTATTTCATTAAAAAACAGCTTTTCAAGTGGTTCCTATTTCAGCAGCTGAAAACATTAGGTTTTTCTGGAATACAGTTAACTCTGAACAACATGGGATTAACCTGCATGGGTCCACTTATACACATTTTTTAAAAAATAAATATACAATTAGCTCTCTATATTCCCCCAGTTTCACATCTATGGATTCAACCAACCTTGGATGAAAAACAGTATTTTTCTTCGGTGGTTAGAATGTGTGGATGTGAAGGGCTGAATCTATGCATTGCTCTACACCATTTTATATAAGGTCTTGAGCATCATCAGATTTTGGTATATGTGGTGGAAGGGAGGAACCACTGTATTTAGTATATTGGGATAATGTTTAACTTAAAGTTCACAGGTCAGATTCCGTATGTAGTCTGAGAGACAAAACACTGAGAATGTTAGCTAACTCACTGTCTGATTGTTCTAACAGTAAACAGTCTATATCCCTGATGGTCAGGGCCCAAAGAAGGTAGGGAAGTAGGTATGGCACACCCAAACCTGTTGAGTTGCTTTAGCTTCAATCCCAGGTTGCCAGTTCCTACTCAAATCTGGCCCTGTTTGCCTATATCTCATGTCTGTTTATGTGGCATCAAGGGCTATATTGGTTATCCAAACTTTGTAGCCACTCTAGACGGCAAAGACCTAAGGTAATAAGAATTCAACGAACTGCAACCATAGTCTAAAGAAGGGCACTTTAGAGACTTTGAAAGGACTAATATTTCTTATAGAAATGAACACTAGTCCAACTCAATGATTGGGCCGAGTCTCATGGTCATTCACAGATATGTGAGGAGTCTACCTTCCTTGGCTTTCTTTATAGCACTCCCTAAAAGAAATCATAGTCAACTTTCTATCACTGTTGTGTGATCAACTTTGGAAAGTCTTCTGACAAGGTTTTAGTCCTAAATTTGGCCATGTTTGGCCATGTTGTCTAGGATAATCTTATCATCCTTAAATAATGAAGAACAAATTAATTTTAAATATTTAGGTAAGAAAAATTCTATTAGGAGAGTAGCTTTTAAGAGGGGAGCAGTAAGTAGAGGAGCCTACGTTATTAATATTTTTCAAAACTGTGGAAGGATGGGATAAATTCCTGATTTTTCGAAAAATATATTTTTTCTCTGTGTTATCTCACTAGCCCCCATAGCTTCACTGTCACAATTGGAATATGACCATAGAGTAAAAGCTCATTCAAAGAAGGTAAAAATGAAATAATCATGAATACCCAAGGGAGACTCACTGGTAAGTATAAGAGTTCATCATCTGGAGATCTTCGTTTCTTGATGGATGTCATCTGGATGCCATGTGTATTCTGACGAAAAGCTGGTAGAGAAAAGTGCAAGTTTTATCCTGGGAACATTTCTGAAGCAATAATACCTTTACTAAACAGACAATAGCACCAGCAATACTGTGAGATTAGAGTTTCTAGTTCTAAGCATCCATTTAATTGGGGATAATTGGATTTTTTTGCACATAGAGGGCGAACCTAACAATAATGAGGTGGAGGTAAGTAAGGAAGAATGAGTGAAAGGAAGAAACTTGGGATGCTGGGAAATGGCCTTTGGCTTAAGTCGTGCTGCAGGAATCCCCATGTCTTACTGGCCTGTGTCTGTGAACAGCTGTTAAGGAAAGGAAGATAAATTGGTTTTATGTTTTATTTTTCAGGTCATTTATCTTCCAAGGTGGTAAATGCACACTGTAGAGGTAGTCTTGCCAATGCATTCAGCCTTGTGCATTCAGCTCTCCCATGTTAATATTGCATCTCATAACTTCTGATGAGCAGTCTCTCTTCCGAGGACCTCAGTTTTCTCCTTAGCAAAATAAATGAATTAAGCTCATAAATCCCTGTGGTTTCTAAAATTAGAAACTATATCCAGGATCCAGGGTACAGAGATGATCTTTCTAGCAAAGTTCAGATCGTCCACTTTTACTGAAATTCATTGATTTGTAGGTAACTTGAGGTGCGTGGGAAAGACTATAGGAACTATGCCACAGGCCGACTCAGGAGCAAAGTTAGGGAGGAAATCTAATTATGTTACTTATAATATATTATTATATTTAACATTAAATTACATAATTTATATCATACATATATTTAAGTCATAAATGATAATATCATATATCTAAATTACACATATACGTAGATAATTTTTTGAAGAATAATCAGTGAAAGAAAGAGCCTAACAGGAAGGATAAATCATATTGAACAGTTAGAAGTTGATGGTGACTGGTCGTCATAACATTCTGTGGTTCTCCTGTAAAACGCAGTATCATTTCTATTTCTTCTGGACACTAAGTAGTAATTAAATTAATTTTTTCATGAAATAAGTCATAGTGTGGTCTATTTTGAAATATTTGTTGTAGTAATAGCAAGTTTCTGTAAGACACCTAGAATCTAATCTCACAAGTTAGAAGCACATGTGGATCAGCGGTTTTCATACTTTGTTAGCTAGAGGGCTAGGCCTTGGGAGGTGGTGCCTAATGGGTGGTTGCGAGTAGAGCATGGAGCCACCGCCCCCAGCTCTCGTTCCCTTCGACCAGAGCAGGTCCGCTTTCATCTCTTTTGTATTATTGCATGATCCTTGAAATATTTCATTTTCGAAAAAGCTTTCACTGCTTAACAAAACAAGTTTGAAAACAACTGACCTCACTACAGATAAGGTAACTAAGGCCTCAAGAGGTTTATAGATGCTAAGACTCAATGAAATCCAGATCTGTATATTCTCTAGACTGTCTATACTTTATGAAATGCATTCTTAAATCTCACCGTTCCCATAGACTAATGAAGCAGGCAGATGTAGTTTTAGCCCTCATGCTCAATAACAGAAAGATAAACTAATACCAATAAGGCTAAGATCCTGGTTCTAAACAATTAGCATTACAGTCACCTGGAGCGCTTACTAAACACAGACTGCTGAGCCTCACACCAAGAGTTTCTGATTCAACAAGTCTAGGAACTAAGAATTTGCATTTTTACCCAGTTTCCAGATGATGTTGATGCTACTGGTCTGGGAGTCACATTTTGAGAATCTCTGGGACTAAGAAATCCTCACAATGACTATTTGCTTTTGTCAAGTTAACAAAGGGAGAAGGTGAGAGAATTAAAAATGTTAATCGAGCCACTTTCAGAGATGCAATATGCTGCTCAGTCCTGCAGCCAGGCCAGGAAGACACCTTCAGAACAAAGGAAAATTTCTGCTGGATTGCTAACAACTCATTTCTCACACCTGTGGAAGGGGAAACAGGAACCAAGAGTCATTCTCTATGGCTAAAAACATGGGGAACCTCTGGATTAAAGGCTAAGAACTGCCAGCTGTCCTTTCACTCTACAATGTCTTACCTTTTCATATTACTTATGCTTCCCTTTCCTCACTGTATGTCCATATCAAAGGAAATGGAAACTAAAGAATGACATATAAAATGAATTCCCTGAACACTCAGGGTCCTTCTCACTGCCTTTACTCTTGTCTCTCCCACTGCCCCTCTCACTCTCTGCCTCTGAGAGGATACCACACTCTATCTATGGAGTGTTACTCTTTTCTAATAAACTTTTCTTTTGACTCAAACTTCAGCGTGTGTGTTGAATTCTTTCTACATTCTCTGCCAAAGGACCCTCTTCTCTCAGTGCAGGGCTTGGTCTACCCCTACCAACTCGGGGAAATTTGCCCTGTCCTGCATCAAAGCTGCAGTGAATACCTGGAGTCCACCTGAACACCTCCATCAATGCCTTCTCTGGGGCCTCGAGTCACACTTGTCCCTAGAGACCTTAAGTCTTATTATATAGCTTCTCAAATATCACTCCGTTAACCCCATATGTAGAGAAGACTTAACCCTACCCCATTTGGCCACTACAGCTACTTACGGCGCTTCGTACCATCACCGTTCTTTGTGCTGTCCGAGACTTGCTGCTTTCTGATGCTGTCTTCATCGGCCTTCCTGTCTCTTCCTGGGCAAGCACAGATCCGAGCCTCAAAGCAGCGTCGGCCCAGGACTTGCCCACTAGAAATTAGAAAAGAAGGGAGGAAAAAGTCAAACTAAAAGAATTTTAAAAGTCTCCCGAAGTTCTCCCATTTTCATTTCCACTGCTGGCCATCACCAGTCCACCACCACCACCAGCTCAGTCATGGCTGCTTTGAGGATGGACCCAAAAGCACTTGGCACAACACAAAAGTGCTTACATGCCACAAGCAATATTAGTAAATAACATTCCATTTGTTCTGCAAAGAACCTCCAAGCCATTAGCTGAACAGCTGTATTTAGCTACATATTTTGAAGGAAACTTGAGTTAAGCCAGTGGATGTCTCCGGATAAAATCCCCTTAGGCAGCCCAGACTGATTCAAAGAAACTGTTAAATGCCTTGGGGGCCACATGAAAACAAACACTGTCTAATCAGAAACTATTCCAGTTAAATGTCAAGAATTCAGGTATGAAGTGACTTGCATGCCTTCCCTCTGTTTTTTTCCCTCCATGTTTACCCACCCCGTTTTGTCTCCACTTTCTTAGATCTTTTATGTAAGTGTTTGCAGCAAGGATTTAAAGCACAAAAGACAAAATCAAGGGTAGTTCTCTACTGTACAGGCAAAGGTAATGATAAAGCAAACACAATTTCACTTTGCCCTCTGCCCATGTATTTTGCAGAATGGCAATTCTGCGTATGCCACTTACTCTCTGGTTTCCAGAGTAACAATGATTAAAATTGGACGACGGTTCATCCCTCCAACACAACTGCTGTTGCACATGAAATTGTACAAGACCGTTGTGAATTCAGTGCCAACCTGAACACGGGGGAAAAAAGAGTCTGTGTTAACAATAATTTGATCTGATATTCTTCTTTCTCAGTTCTTCCCTCTATTTAAGTCTCTCCACCTCTGATAAAGGGATACGCTTTCTTCTAGGAAGAAAAGCTCTAAAGCCCATTGTAGATTCCTTTTTGCCTTGACTCTTAGGAAGCCTAAGGCTAATATTTGAAACACTGGACTCTATATTAGGTGAAATAGGCTTTAAAAAATAATCATTTTTGACCCTATTAATTTATGAGTTCATATATGTATCACCAAATTCAAACAGGCTTCATCAAATATGTGAATGAATATCACTGTAAAAGGAGAGCTGAAAACATTACTAAAAATAACAGCAATGCTCCAGGGATATTTTCCCTATGTGGATAAAACAGTATAACATAAACATGAAGGTACACTTTCATAAATAACACTCCTCTGGAACTTATATGGTCCTCAGCATTCAATCCAGTCCAAAGTGCCCACTTATGGATGATACAACTGAAGTCCGGAGAGGAAGAGTCACAGCTAAAGGTTCACACAGCAAACCAGCAAACCAAGACTCTGGTCTCACTATGCCAGTGTTCTGCTTTTCCAATCTGCCACCTGTCCATCCATCCAAACTTCAGCTAAGAGATCCCTCTCAGAGTCTCCCATTTGCAGCCTAGTGTAGGACTACTTGCATCCAGTATTGGTACACATTCGCTACCAGTTCAATTGCCGGTTAAATTCTCTGGATGAGATAAGGTCATGTATTAACTCAATTTCAAATTCAATTATTATTAGCCTTTAAGATAGGGACATGGGCACAGAGCCATGTTACCAAGTTAAGTTAGTACACATTTAGAAGTTTTGAAGGAGATAGAAAAGCAGTATGTGAAGAAATGAAGAGAAGAGATACAAAAAGGTTACATATTTGATGACAAGAACTAAGAAACAGACACTGGAAACACATTTGTCACTGAAATTAATCCTCTCCCAACTCAGCCCAGTCCTTATCTTTTTACCTGGGGTGGCTCATAAGGTACCAGCACACTCTGTCTTCCTGTGATAGGGTCTTCTACGTACTGGGCATGGCTGTTCCCTTCTACTCGAATCAAATGACTAGGAGGGGCAACCTGTCCTGTAGAACAGAGAAAGACGAGATAGTTAGTTCTTCACCCTCAAAATAAAGCAAAACAAAACAAAATGAAATGGCATGGACATAATGTTGGTGGCCAAAGGAACAGTTTGTTTAATAGTGAAAATACACATCCTTGAAAAAAGGAACAGATTCAATTGCCAGATATCTACTACATGAAGGTGTCACAACCTTTTTAGCAACAGAAAGAAAGGACTGGAATATGCATGTATATTTCAGAAGACAGTTCTATATTTAAGGTTAATGAATCAAGCTTTTAGAGAACTCTATGAATATATCTCTGACTGGATCCATAGAAGAGATTTTGCTAGCTTATGAAAAATGGAAGGAAAAGAAACAAGTTAATTTAAAAAATCAGCTTGAGAAATTCTATCCAAAAACTGATCAGCAAAAATAAGAGGCAGCAGATGGCAAGGACATCACTTTCACTTTCTTTTCTCCTATTCTTTTCTCCATCCGAAAGTCTCTATCTTTAGACCTTGCTTTTGGTCATCTGTTATGCTGGAAGAGCCAAAGGTTAGAAGATACGAAAAGAGAAACGAGTTTTAAAAAAGTGTGTAGGCGAAGTTTCACAAAACTGCAACACTGGACAGGGCTCCAAAAGGAAGAAGCTGATCCAAGAATTGGGAACCATAAAGGTGTTCTTAACCTTTGACCGCATATTACCATTCCACAAAAAACTGATATTTAATGACAGTAAAAAGCTAAGTGTGTCGAGATGCTCTCTGAAACATCATCTGTTATGGCAAAAACTAAAAACACCTATTATGTCAAACACTGAGAAAAAATAAACAGTTATGCCACCTTGATGGATCAAGGGCAGTTATGGAAACTTATAATGAAGCCTACCTATAAGAAATCATCTTTTTGGCGTATTGTTAAGTGAAAAAAGCAAGATGCGAAGGTATGGATAATGAGGCCATGTAGAAAAGGACTAGAAATTAAACTACATTTTCTCTTTTTAAATTTCTATCCCCTCTCTTTCTTTCTCCATTAATTTTTCTCTACTATCTATTAATTCTCCACATTCACACATTTTAGCTACCAATTTTTCCATTTTAAATATATATATTTTTTTATGCAAAGTATCCTAATTCCCAACCCTCATCATTCTTTGATGAATCCTTATACATTTTCCTGCCCTTTCTCTCCACCTTTTTGTGTTCTTAGATTCCATTTACAGAACCTCAGAATATCGAATATTAGGGAATCCTTGGCAATATTGAGCTCTTCTGTAAAGCTATCATCAGATCTGAGGCTCAGAACATAAACATGGATACAGGGCTTAAACGTGGCCCCAAGAAACTTGCTCCCTGATGCCTTGTCCTTCACTTTACTGTCCCCCTCTCCAGCTTATGTTGCAGATTTCTATTTACCCCTCTTGCCTACTATTTATCTTCATTTCTTTTTATTATTTTCTACTATCTTCTATTTTTTCATATTCCTCACTTTCCTCCTACTCTTCTAGCTCTCCATTCAGTTGGTCAGGCCTTGACAATCACTTTGGAAAGGACACTAAAGCTAGATTCCCTAGCCTGGGCTGAATGTGCCAGATGACCAAATGCTATCTTGTTCTTCTTACACGCGAGCATAAATAAAGAAAAGAAAAAAAAGAGTAAGGAAGCAGTAGGGCGTAGAGAGGCAAGTTCAGGTTATCTAGTAATTATCAATATTAAATTAAATAGTTCAATCGTTGTGAGATCCATAAATTTATTGATCATTATTTTCACTTTATCAGCTAAAATGGTAGAGTGAGCTGCCATCAGATTGCAGAGTTTGGAACCAGATAAATGGGCTCCAAACAAATATCTTCACAGAAGCTTTAGGGGCTAGAAGCTTAGTTGAACATCACAGAATCCTCTTCTTCTTACCCTCATTGAATTCACGGCTCAGCTCATGGTTGGGGCACCGTTTGACCACCTCGGTGACATGCTCAGCTTTCTTGTAGACGGGCATGGCACGGATGACAGCGCCCTGAGGAGGTGGGGTCATCACCTTGATCTGGATGGGGCACGTCTTGGCAATTTGGCAGTACAGTTTCTTCAGTTCAGTGGAATACTGCTTAGAGATGGGCCAGAGGTAGAGAGAAAGAACCAATGGGAGATATTGTTACATTCTGAATCAGAGCAAGGAAAATATGTCCACATTTTACGGCCTTTATAGCTGCACATTTACCATTGGCTAATATATGCATGACATCTAACAATCTTATTAGAGTAAGTTAAATTCATTAATCAAACTAATACATTTTTTTCTACTTTAAATAAAATCCAGTGTTTACAAAAGGTTTCGCATTTATCAAAACACATTTACAGCATTATCTCCTATTCTCTTTAGAATGAAGAAACTCGGTCTCGGAGGGGTTTAAATGATTAATACCATGAACAGCTTTATAGAGTACCAGATGCTAAATGGAAAAAACAATGTTCACATGAATTGAGCTATATTCAACAGATTATAATTAATCCTACCCATACAATATTCTAGAGAGACACACAGGAATTAACGTTTATGGAAATTTTTTTTAAAAATGGAATGTCTGGCAGAGAGTGAGGTGATTTTACCCAAGGTCAACCAGCTACAAAACTGCAAAGCAAAACTCCCCCAAACTGCCACAGTTATCTTCTAATGTTACAGCCTAAGAGAATGGGAAGCGGCCATTTGGTCCTGTACTCCCATAAAAAAAAAAAAAAAAAGGACTGGCTTAATGTAACAGCAAATCATGGCAGCAAAAAGATCAAGATGGAGATCTTTTCACTCACAAGTGAGTGAAACTTTTCCTGCCCACACTTCCTTTGCAGGAAGAGGAAGTTCAGTGGTTGGTTGGTTGTAGAATTGGCAAAATAGAACTGAGAAAGCAGGAGACCTAGAACCTAATAAAAAAAAAAGTCCTATCCTGTGCAGCTTTCCCTTCTCACCTCTGAACCAGTGTAGAAAGTCTCCATTCTAATCCTTACACTATATTAAACTTTAGCACTCCTGTTCTCTAGGTCAGTACCCCGTCACTGCATTCCTACTCACTCTGATGCTGGGAGTAAAGCCATCCAGGCACTAGAATTACCAGCCAAGAGAGGGCACCTAGTAACACTCACACAAACAAAGGTAAACACACACACAGGATGCAATCACAAGTTGACAGCGACATCCTTCCAGGGGAAAGAAATGGGGAAGCAGGAGACAGAGTAGCAAAAGGGAATCATTATTGATACGTTCCAACCCAACTTGAACTAAAAGCGAATGTCCTACTGAAAAGCACATTTAAAAATAAGTGCTTTATTTCTTCCTTTTCAAATACAATATGTAGTTAAATAACTTTCCTTTATTCCCTAAATATTTCAGTAATTGAAATTTTCAGGCAAAATTTTTCCAACACTAGAATTATATTGCATAAATAGTTCTCCATGCCCACAGGTGAAGGATTAAATATAGCAAAAGGGTTTTCAATAGCTTGAAGAAATAGAAAGTATGTCAAAAAATGAACCACAAAAATAAAATTCTACTTGGAAGCACTGATTGAAGTCTCAACAGATATTTTTGCTCTAGTGTTTTTAACCAATTACTTTAAAAACAAAGACATTGTCTTAAGACATGTTAAAAACTCAGTTTTACTGAGAACTCCAAGAAAATAAGATGTATTTTTAGTTAGGAGATGTATAATCTAACCATGAGTTTCATAAGACGCACCTTATGAAAGATGACTGAAAAATAAGTTTGTCAGCTAACACCTGAAGGCAAATAAGGCATCCATCCAAGTATTTAAAAATTGCAAAAAAAAAAAAAAAAAAGAATGATAAGTGTTCAGAGGAGGGCAGTTAAGAGAAACATTCCATTTCAATAATTGATATATTATAAATGAAACTTGACAGACTAAAATATAAAAGTACTAAAAATAAATTTAGGAATTATCAGGTGTTAATCTTTGCTCATTCCCAGGGAAGAGAGAAAGAAACCTAATTTCTGAGCTTAAATAATGACAAATAATAATGGCTTTACCATTTTCTGAGTTCTGCTATAAGAAATTTAACCCTCACATAACCCTATAAGGAAGGTATTATAGGTATATGACCTCTTATCTGAAACCCCTGGGGTCAGATGTTCCAGAATCCAATATTGTTTAGATTTTAGAAAGGGAGTAAAAGTTCCTATAGCATATATTATAAACAGCTCCGGCAAGATTTAGGGCAGTGTCCTCAAATCAAACCTTAATGCTTCTGCAAAATTCATGAATATGAATTTGGGAAAGACTATAAAGCTTCAAATTCAGGTTGGATTTCACTACCAAACAAATTTGGCACAAACTTATAGGACATTAAAACAAAACAAAACCAACTTTTGGTTTTCAGAGCTTTTTGAATTTCAGAATTGGAGATAACAGATAATGGATAGGTATTACCCCCATTTTATAGATAAGCAAATTAAGGCATAGAAGGGACTTGCCTGAGGTCACAGAGAAGAGCTGGTTAGCAACCAGTATATAAGATGATCCTCCTCCTATAACAGCCCCTCATCTTGCTAGTCTCTTGGTTCAGGGGTACAAATTTTTATATTTTCACATTTTCCTAATTCCCAATAACATGGCTTTTTGAGTCAACTTAAAAGGTATGCAATCTTTTCTAACATTAAAATACAGCTCAAAAGTGGTCTACTTAACATTCAAAATTCCTATTTATTTCTTAGTATAATAATGTTTGCTCATTTAATTGCAGCGAGAGGCAGCAAGTGATATAAGTGAAAAATCCTGGACCCTAGTATCAGCTTTCTGTCAGGACTTCTATTACTGAGCTGAGGAATTCACGAATAAGGCCCTTTGCGTTCTGGCACCATCTCTTTTATCCTTTCTTCTCACCCACCAAACACACACACACACTTCCCACCCCACATTCTACCCATACAAACCTCTTAATGCCTCAAACACACCAGAACTCCATCACCCACAATTCAAACATGCTACTCTCTGTCTGAAACATCTATGTTTTTCTTCTGTTCTCCACACCATGCCAGACCAATTTAGCTACTTTTAAATTTTAGTGCTGAGAGTTTCATATTGAACAATTCTAAATGCAGACCAGGGCCAAGATACATTCTGATTACTGCTTCTGGTTAAACTACCAGGCCTGCCATTCATTACTAGAGGGACTGAAGTAGTCTGGCAAGGTCAGTTCTTTACAAAGCCAAGCTTCTGCTTACTGTATTCATTTGCTAATTGGTTCTGTGATGATGTTTAATATATTTCCAGTGCTAAATTCAATCTTCCTGGCTGATAGTGTATTTATAATTCCTTAAACTCCTCCAAGTCCTTATTCCTTACAAAATAGCCAGTATCATTTCCACCAAATTTCCAGGCTTCTGCAAGATTATAAAAAAATGGAAATCTGATTTATGCCAAGACTTTTAAATACCCTAGTGATTCAAGCCAGCAGAAACTGCAAACTGGAACACATCTGGCTTCTTTTAATGTCTCTCTCTCTTTCTTTCTGGGACTTCCAACATTCACCTCTAAAATGCTTCCCAACATTAATTTGTGATTCTTTAAATCTCAGGCCTAAACTTCTTCTTTTGGGTGTCTGTGCTTTATTTTGTTTTAATCAGCTTTAAGGTATAATTTACTATTAGTTTTTAAGGGTATAGGTTGATGACTTTTGACAACTGTACATACTTGTATAACCACTACCACAATCAAGGTATAGACTATTTCCATCCCCTCTTTTCCCTTCCTCCTAACCGCCGCTCCCTCCCTCCGCCCCCATAAAAATGATCTTACTCCCCCTTGTAGTTAATCCTCTCCCCAACCTTTTCCCAATCAGGTACCTGTTTCCTCTCACTGCACTTTGCCTTTTTAGAATTTTATTAAAACAGAATAATACAATAGGATCGTATACAGCAACAAAAAAGAATGATATCTTGCCATTTGCGACAATATGGATTGACCTAGAGGGTATTATGCCAAGTGAAATAAGTCAGGCAGAGAACGACAAAGACCATATGGTGTCACTTATATGTGGAATCTAAACCAAACCAAACAAACAAACAAAAACAAAACAAAACAAAAATAGACTCATAGAAACAGAGACCAAAGGGATGGTTACCAGGAGGAAGAAAGTGTGGGAGGGTTGATGGGTGAGAAGGGCAAGGGGAATAAAGTTAATAATATTGTGATAAGTTTACATGGTGATTATATTGTGTCAAATACATAGGTCATCTTGAGCAGAATTGATATCATAGCAATATTGTATCTTCTAATCCATGAACATGATATTTATCTCCATTTATTCAGAACATCTTTAATTTCTCTCAGGAATATTTTGTAGTTTTCAGTGTGCAAATCTTACACGTCCTTAATATTTTAGACTTTTCCCTATGCATACTAACACACACAAATTTATACAAACTGGGATATATAGAGGTGTTTGACATCCTCTTTTAATTTCACATATCATGAGTATGTTCAAATTTAAAAATATAATTGTAAGTGTTTGTAATTGTAGTATTAAAAAGGGATATATCATTTAATCATGCCTCTTATGTAGTATAAATTTTACTCCAGTTTAAAAATATTAAATATAACATTGCAGAGCACATTTTAGCACAAAAAGCTTTAGTACATAAATCAGTTTTAGCTGGATCTCTTGAAACTGAATAATTCAGTCAATGCACATTTTAGTGTTGTAGAGAAGTCTGAGGTCAATTTGAATTTTCTTCCTTTAAATTAAGTAAACTGCTTATTTCTCCCTGGATCCTTGACAAATTTTGTTTCCTTATTTTGTTTTGTTTTATTTTAAGTAAAAATGTTTCTAAGTGTATTCTTTTTTTTTTTCTTGAAGTTACTTAGAAATTGGTGAGCTCTTTGAACTTAAATGCTTAAACTCAATTTTTCTTTTCTTTTTTTACTTACATTTTTGTTCCTTCTGTTCTTATTAATTTCAAGGACCATGTAAGTCTTACTTTTGATCCCCATTCTCTATCCACCATACATTTTATCTACTCAGACAATTAATTGCTAGCGTCTTTTCCTTTTGTTTGCATTATAGGAAAGCTTCTTGAGTTTGTTTTTCAGATCATGCATATGGTTTTCTGAAATTAATTCTGTTCTATTCCACCATAAATAATTTAATTTCTTTTCTTGCATTTCAAATGTCCATCCTTATCTCCTCTATCTCCTTTTGCCCTTATCCAGTCATCTTTTCATCAGAGCCTGATCTAGGTTTATTATTTTATTCTCCAAATTTGTAATGCTTATTTTTCATTGCTTTGTACTGAAGCAATCATCTAAACATTTTTCTAGTTGCTAGGATGCTTTTGCTTTCTTTGGTTCATTAAAATAATGTTCCCTTATAATTATTTATTTATTTTTTTAAATATAGGCTCTTAATTTGCTTCTGTAGTTTTCCATAAATATAGCAAGATATAATCACAGTTAGTATTTGTATCCCTCATGTCTTTTTGACATTTTTCAATTCAGTTCCATAATCCTTTTAAATAATAAAATTGCTACAGGATTCTGTCAATAGCTTGAGTTTCCAATTTAATTAGGCATTTTTTTTTCTTGGAATTTATAATATTTTAATGGAAAGTTAAGAGTGACTACATTAGAATCTGCTTATTAGTTGCCATTGTAAATGTGGAATTAGATCTATCTCATTTGAACATCATTCAATAATTAGGGAAGAAACGTATACTGAACACATATTTTATGGTTCTAAGTCCTCTGTTCTATACTAGAAGTAGAGAAAAATAAGATTTTAAAAAACCTGGACTATAAGAACTTATGTATCCTCACTGTGTAGAACAGTCCTCAAAACATAAAGTTAATTAAAAGAAAAAATATTCAGTCCTTACCCTCAAGTTACTCAGTTTAGAGGTAGAGTGAAACACAAACACAAATATACTGGGTATAACAGAGGTATGTAAAAAGAGTTATGGGGTTATAGAGGATGACAATTAACTACTAGTTAATAAATTTGATATTTATTGAGCATTTTATTCAAGGCTCTGTTTTAGGTTCAGAAATTCAGCAATGAACAAAGCAAAGTCCATGTTCCAAAGGTGCTAACATTCTAAAATTAACAAATAAAGATGATGCCAGATGGTAATACATGCTATAAAGAAAAGAAAATCAAAGTAAATTTAAAGGAGATAAAGAGTCAAAAGCCAGGAGTTGGGGAGCTGAGAAGGATATTATTTTATCTAGGGTTTTCAGAGATGGATTCTTTGATAACTTATATTTTAAAAAAGATCTGAAAGAAGCACTGGAGTGACCCATGCATATACTTGGAAAAATAATGTTCCAGTTACTGGAGACAGCATGTATTAATGTCCTGGGGTGAGTATGTCTGTCATGGAGGCCAGTGTCACTGGAAAACCAAGAGCGAAGACTATAGTAGTGGAGGATACAACAAGAAATCAGAGAGAATATGGGGCCCAGATCACGTAGATCACATAAGGCCAGTGTTAAAGACTTCAGCTTTCCTTGATATGAGATAGAAAGCCACTGAACAGGTTTGAGAAGGTGGCATGATCTAATTTGTATTTAATAAGATTCTGGCTGTTATGTGAAGAATTGACTTTATGAATCAAAGATGGAAGTAGGGAGACTGATAAAGAAGCTATTGCAAATAATCCAAGTAAAAAATGAGAGGGGCTTAGACCAGCTGTGGAATTGGTGAGAAGCAGTTGGTTTCTGGATATATTTTAAACAGATTCACTGATGGATCGGTTGGAGATAAGAGATAAAGAGAAAAGTAAATGTATTCCACTAGAGAAGAAAGTTTCATAGAAGTAGTGATATTTAAACTAGGCCTTAAAAGACAAAAAAAGGATCATCCATCGACTAGACGATGCATCCAAGAATGGAAGTAAGGGAGAGCCAAGAGGCAGAAAGCAGACTTTCCATGAAGAGAGAACATCATGAATAGAAGCAAAGGGATGTTGACTATGGTTAAAATATAGATAAGCTGGGATGAGGAGGAGGTGTAGAGTAGAAAGCAATGAAGCTGAGCAAGGACAGCAGTTACCAGACTCTGAGGAGCCTTGGATGTTACAAGAGACAGGTGAACTCTTCCAGCAGGCAAAGAAGAGTCACTGGGGATTATAAAGCAAATCTATTCAGTTCTATATATTAAGCAAAACAAATATAGTAGGAATGAGACTGGAGCAAAGGAGGAAGAAGAATGACTTATCAGGGACTATTCAGGCAATAAACCAAGAGAAGTAGAACAAAAAGGTGGAAAGATGGAAGAAGTGTTTTGGACTTAGTAAAAGTCAGTCTTCAATAAATGAGGGTTAGTTTTAACACAGGGCTCCCAATATTCATTAGCAAAATGAGATCTGCCTTAATTGACAAATAGAAAAAAGCAAAGATAATTAATTTTAATTCTAGACAAAGAAAATAAAACAACATGAGGTAACACTGGAATTAATAGTTTCGTTGTGAAAGAAAAGGGCTTAGTTTTCAAAGTCAAGAGCATTGGAAAAGGATTCTTACCCAACAGCAACAACAGTAAGGAACATTTACTGGACTAGGGGTCAAAAGACAAGATTTAAATTCTGCCTTTTCTATTCTTTTCCTATTTATTATTCAATCCCTTGACCTCTCACAATTACAAAATTAAAAAATATACATATTTAATCATACAATATACATCTCAGAATGGAGAAAAAAAATTTCAAAGACCAACATAAAAGCCACGTATTATGATTATTACTGAAGCCTCATATTTCTAATATTCTTCACATAAAGTGTTTAATATAGCTTAAGTAATTCTTGAAAAATTGTGAAAACATTATTTCAACCTGGTCAGGAAGCGGCTGTTGCCAGATAATAGTCTGCTGAAGTCTGAATATTGACCATTTACAGTGAATCACACAGTTCATATTTACCTGCTGGTAGTCAGTTCTAAACCATACAATTAGATTCATTTGTTAAAAATGAATAAATTTGGTTTATATGCTTTTATACATTTTAAAAATACACATGCATATATCCATAAGTGCATGTAATATAATTCTGTGTCCTTAAAATTTATTTAAATTACACTGCTCAAAATTTAATCTTAGTAATCTGCTATTTCCACTTCCCATTTTTTCAAGATTTATCCATGTTTTTACATATAGATGTATTTCATTTATTTTAATAGTTAGAGAGCGAGAAGAGAATGAAGGTAGACTTTTTGCTTTATCTCTATTTAAAGAAAGGATTTGAAGCAATATGGAATTAAAAAAAAAACATTTTGGTAGGTACTAAGACATCTAAATTTACTGTTTTTTGTATGCTTGAAATATTTCCTAATTAAAAATTTTAATGAATAGATTTAGCATGAGCAGCACCAACCTGTAAAATTGTTACAGAGTTATGATTTTAGAAGATAGAGAACATAGAAATAAGATGTTAGAACACAGTGGAACATTAAAGCATGTCTTGTCCAAACCTTCCTCTTTCCTTAATTTTCAGATATAAAACTTAAGCTTAGGGAATAAAACTGGTTCATTGATTCAACAAGTATTTAGTGGGCACCTGCTTTATGCCAGGCTCTGTCCTGGGTCCCAGGGAATAAGCAATAACCCTTACCCTAAGGGAGTTGATTTAAAGGAAATATTGACATTAAATTATTTCCAAAATTGTGATATATATTCTGAAGAAAAAGCAGAGGGAGACTTGGCACAATGTGAGGGTTCTACTTAGTTTGCAGGGTCAGGAGGGCATCCCTGAAAAAAAAAAAAAAGATTTCTAAGGGTTGCACGACTAAATGTAGTCAATGTGGGGATGAAGTCAGATTTCCTTTCTTTACAAAAGCTAATACTTTTACAACTAGATCATGCTCTGGTGACTGAGTTCCCATAGAAAATTAAACTGATATTTTAAACCAAGTACTTGGTCCTATGTTTCTATTATTGTCACCTGTTTCAAGGCATTTTTAGTTTAAGATAATATTGCTAAGCTTTTCTTAGGAAGTTAGACCAGAAAAAGCTTAGAGATCATTTGGTTCAGCCACTTCAGATACAAAGGAGGAATCCCAACGGCAGAAAGGAGATGAGACTTGCTCAAAAATACTCAGCGACAAGGACCATCTTGACCCACAGAATGTTCTTTTTCATGTACCGTGCAGTCTTAATGCTCATGGTATGGGACCAAAGGGGAACCTGTACATTTGGTACTAGAGTAAATTTACATAAACACACAATATTATTAGGAAAAAATTTATAAAGCTCAGAGGTCATCTAAAAAATAAAATATGATCACCAATTTCCTACAGGATTACAAGGATATTCCATTATGCTCTTTGACTCAATATCACATTTTTATTAATTTGGTAAATAAGTTTGTCTCAGATCTGAGGTTTTCTTCCCTAAATTGTAACTATATTCTCAGAATGAGATCTTGAACATAAGAATAACATGAAATTCTCACCAATGGTCTTAAGAACTGATTCTACTCCACCAGGTCCTATGTTTGATGAATCGGCAGTGGATTGTACTAATCCTTTTACATATTTAGGTAAGATAGCACATGGACATGTGGCTCTTTAAATTATACGAATCTTAATGTGAAAATAGAAAATGAAATACTGTGATAAAGAAAAAGTAAAAACAAAATAAAAAAGCAAAAGAAAAAGAAAAAGGAAAAGAAAGCACATGTGAAAGATTTACTTCCAAAGATGTGAAGTAATTGACCTTTCAAAAGGAGTCATAGATTTGTCACTCACTCACTAAAGAATTTCAAGCAGCTCATCTGATCTTCCAGAACGTGAGTTAATCATTCAAAGGGGGATAATGAGAGACCTCTATTAGATGGTCTATGTTTCTTCTATTTTGAATATTTTATGATCTGGCAAAATCTGTTAGAGAACTCAGTTACCAATTTCACAGTGGCAAGGTAAACTCATTAAAAAGAATGTAGAAAACAAAGTGTTGATACTCTTTCTGATTTTTTTATAAGATATAAAAAGAGTAGGAATTGATGTATGCACTCATGTATATGTATTCACATTCATAGTGTGTTTATTCCTAGGAAGTATTAGCCTATAAGTAAGAATGAAGAGCCCATTATTTTGTTGGACTTCAACTAAATTTCCTCTTACGCGGTCTTAAACATCCACATGAACAATGTATTTCTACAGTGGCACAGAACAGAAATGCCTCAAAACTAACACATGAACTAAACTCTTTCTTGCTATACAATATCCCTGAAAAACAGAAAAGCAAGCTTTGCCTAAGTTTGTTTTGTTTTGGGAGGGAGAGGACGGAGTTTGGCATATTGAGTGAGCTGCTCAAAGACAAATATCATGTTCAAATAAAATAATTCCAGGGGATTTTGGAAAACCAGAGTAAATTCAGCTCCTTTACTAATAATATGTTGCAAAGAGAAGAGGGGGAAAAAAAGCATTCCAGTAACTACAACCTCACCATCACCACCTGCCTTAGTAGACATACTCTATTACACGCTCTTGGCTGCCAGACTGGTAATTCAGTATCACAACGCATAGAGATGCCAGCTAATATCAGCACACACCTGCATAATTTTTCAACAGCTTTCTTTCCTAAAGGTGTAACAAAGACCCTCCCTCCTTGCTCCATCAAAAAGAAAAACAAAAACAACTTTAATTTCTCAATCTCTCCCAGAAGAAATGCCATTCCATATGCAAATCTCAAATCGAAAGGCTACCTTGACCTACAAATCTCTAAGAATATAAATGGAATAAACTTCCAGGAAATAAATAAATCAATAATTATATAGCCCACCTCTCTACTCAATCCATCATCAAGGAAAATACCTGTATAGGGTAGTTATAAATCCATCCTGATGCTACAATGCTAGCTTGCAGACAAATCCACATCTGGTATGCTATCATGCTAAAAGGAAATGTTTCAATTTTTTCCTAATGTAATACTATGTGCATTTTGAACTATTGGCCATTAGCCTACAGAATTAACCTTAGCATACAAAACCGGATGCAACAGTGGCCCATTAACACTTAGGGCAATTTACCTATACTGAAGATGGTTGGGTCTTAAAAAAAGAGTAAAACCTATACTAAGGCATAAATACAACAACTTTTCTGGCCTTCTACGTGAATTTGGGTTGAATAAAAATAATGAGATTTACAAATAATCTAAAAGACAACCAGCATTCGTTAATAATTTGTTTTTCTTATTTTCAGACAGTTGAATTATCTTAAAACATGAAGTGACTTATTATTTTTTTTTCTTTTTTAAACTGTATTCTTGGAAATTGTCAAATTTAAAAAAATTAAAAATGAGGATTTCAAAAGTTTTACTTAAGCAAATACACTCTAAACAAACACCAAGTTGATGTTCCATGATGCTATAATGGACTGTGTACCAAAATACCAAAAAATAAAAATAAAAAAGCAGGGGGAATGAATGCATATATATGGCTTGGGGATGAAATGAGGGTGTTCTCTTGAGAAGTCAACTTTAAAAAGTTAGATAAAAAACAAAATATCATTTGAGTGCTAACTATTGATCCTTCCTGTGATCAGATCACAGTTTTATTACCCCATTGCCACACTGTATCTATATAATGGAGCAGAAAACATTCCCCAAAGAATCATGAACAGGAAGTCAAGAGGACAGGACTCTAGCCTTCTACCTGTCCACTGACCTTCTGCAGCATCTTAGGCAAATCATTTCCCCTCTTGAGCTCCAACTTCTTTATTCACAACTAAGGCATTTCACTTAGAACTGTACTGACTTTAAAGGAAGAGGAAATTTACAAAGTGAGCTTGCAAACAGGTCCCGAGCCACCATATACTACTGAATCTATCATAATGATCGGCAGTAAGAGATCTCAAAACTGGCTCCACAGTCGTCTGGCAAGGTATTCACTTCTCCTTGTCTCCCTTCCTGCCACAGTTGTCTAGCTGCCAGACATGTACGAATTGTGTTCTTGATAATTAAAAAAAAAAAAAAAAATCCTTCCTCCAAGCACTTTTCCTGATGGCTCCAGCCAAAGGGTCGCCTGTTGCCACCTGTCAGTTGTGGGGATTAATTACCTGAGCCGAGGCTGGGAGCGGCACATTCTTCTTAGGGCTGCGCCCACAGATGTTGACATCAAGCAAGTGGGTTGTCTGCTACCCACTTACCGTGAAGACTAGCTGGGAGCCCACTGGGGCTGGCAGGTGTGTGTATATGAGAGACCTCTCTGGGAGGCCAAGGCAGCTCTGTGGCCAGCTCTGGTCACCAGCTTGGAGGGGGGAGGGCGGGGAACTAAAGCTTGCCTGCTGGGGAGACAGCATGTTATCAGCGACCTTGCAAAGGGATGGGGGTGGAGCCCACCAGCCTCATTCTAGTTGCTTGAGGGTATGAATTTGGAAAGCCAGGTTAAAAAGATTTGACAGACTTGACTGGTAATTTTGCAACTTTATCTCCCCAGGAGGGTAAAATGACCTTTTATTTAGTGTCTCCTGTCAGTACCACCCCAGCGAACCCTGCTTGACCAGCAATACCATCCACAGTTACCTTCACAAAGTAGACACTGAAAGGCTTTCTTCAAAGTGATTTGTATACAACAGGTGCTCAATAAGTGTTAGGTTACCTTTAATGTTTCCTGAAGTCACAAGAACAATAAGAAGAAAGCTTAGATGAGATGACTCTCCTATTTTACATGTGCAGAAACTGGGGCTCAAACATTTAAGGCCACACTTCAATAAATAATAGAAATGAGAATAGAACTTCAGAGTTTGTTGTTTTCAGTACTGATTAAACACCTACAAACAACTGTCCTGACTTCTGGCCCTACACGTGCATGCTCCATGTTCCTCAATAAAACAAACCTGGACATTCCCAGCAATATGGGAAGATACAATTATCTGCGGAGTAAAAATTTTTCTAGCAGGAACACTGGTGGGCAGAGAACTTCTACCCTTCATCCTAATGAATATATCAGTTTAATTTCCCAAAGAGTAAATGAGAGATCAGACTCAGAGGAAAGGTCACACCAGACAGAAGTCAGCAATAAGATGGGATTAGAACCTGTGACTCCTAACTTACCACCTCATGATCTTTTCACTATAAAACATTCTCATAGCTCATCTCTCCAAGGTGTTATCTGTGGGCAGGATTGGTGGGCACATTGGAGAGCTTCCTGGACACACACACTATAGATAGAGGACAATCTATGCTTCCCTTCCACTGCAGAAGTAGCACGTCTGGCTGACCAGGACACTCTCCGGGGCTCTGAGTTTCAGCCATCATTTACCCTTAAGGGAGAAATAGCATCTTCCTTCCCTTTCAGAGTAACTCACTGTTCCCAACATCCTGCAAAGAAAGCCCTGAGTGCCTACACCTGTCATTTCTCACTCTTTGGGGCCCAAACCTCATGGCCTTCACTGTTTCTTTAGCCTCTACCTTGGCAAATTGAGAAAGCAGCCTTGGACCACACAGGCACCAGTCCTGCCCGTGGAACATGTCCTCTACCCTGGTCCAGGATAGTGCCTCACACGTGGCTCTCAAACTAGAAAGAATTCTCCCTGCTGGCTCTCCTTCTTGGACTCCCCTCGCCCACCTGTATTAAAGTAGAAAGTTACTGTGAATACTTCTACACACACTCTTGTGCTCTCTTTTAATTTTTTTTTAGATGTACAGTTCCTAAATCTCTAGTCCCCACTAAAGGTTGTGTCTTTCCTGTGAACTAAAACACATTTAAAAACTATTCTTTACTGGAGGTACTTATGCCCTTATCTCTATGCAATGGCCCAGGCACCCTTTACAAGACAATACCAAACATATTTGTTCTCTTTCCATAGAATCATTGCTTGTTTGGGAATTTCATTTATACATCAACCCTAAAAGTGAGCCCTATATTCCTGTCATGATGATATGCTTAAATCTGTAGGATACTCTTTCTACTGGAAGGTGAGGTGGGTCTGTCTTACGACAGGAAATGAGAAAGTATGTCTAGGCAAGATGGAGGGTAATGGCGTCTATTAATTTCCATAAATGACATTATCACTCACTTATCTGGGCAGTCTTTACCAACTTCTAGAGCATTTTCATGCATGCTATTCATTTAATTCTCAGCTAACTCTGAGAATTTTCATGCATGCTATTCATTTAATTCTCAGCTAACCTTTTTGTCAACGAAGAATCAGAGGCTCAAGCAGATAAACTAGTTTATTCATAAAATAAGAGTAGAAAACGAGGTCAAACTTTGAATCTAGGTTTTAGCTTCGAATCCAGGGCATCTACTGTACGTGCACTCACATCATATAGTACATTGTACGATGTCTCCCTGTACATTTATGGAGTCTTTGCTGTGTTCAAGTCTCGTACTGCATGCTAGGGGAGAAAGGTGTGGGGATCATTCCTATGCTCCAGAACCTTACCATCTGGGAAAGCTCAATACATATAAATATTGCTGACACACAACAGAATATAAAATTAAGACACAAATATAATGAAACATGAATACCAAAGTATTTTCTGGATTCAAAGTCCCAGAAGGTTATTGAGGGGCCTTAAAAAATGTTTATCACCTCACAAGGATATAGGCTTGTAAATATTGCAATACATACCCTCCAAGCCCTTATTGCATGTGCATACACAAGTAATCTCTGTTAAAAAGAGTTTAATGCTTTTTTCTTTTGAGAAGCAACATTAGGTCAATTCATTCCTAAAACAATTGTACAGCCTCCAACTTCAGGTTTCAAGTGGTAGACTGAATTTTGAATAGACATTTATAGTTTTGAAGATTACTACATGAAAAGGAAAAATTTAGTATGTGCATCTTTTAACAAACCATAGCATTCACCATGCTTAATGTATGCTCAAATAATCTCAGTACTGGGTGATGCAGCTGTAGGAAGCAAGATCCATGTTAGATGCACATATTTTTTTAATATGTCTAGGCACTTTGCTATGTTCTTTATGTCATATAATCTTTGCAGTTACCTGAGAGTAGATTATTATTACTCTCATTTGCCAGATAAGTAAACTGAGTTTCAGAAAGGTTCAATACGTTGCTCAGTTTTCTCCAGCTGCCAAGTGGCAGGGCCAGGTTCAACTACAGGTTCTTCTGATGGCAGCACCATTGGTACAACCTGTATTCCTCAGAGCACTGGGGAAGAGAATAGTCAGACGCACTGCAAAGCCTGTGTGACTTTAGCCATGTGGTGTAGCCTGTCTGAGCCTCAGGTTCCTCATCTCTAAGACTGAGATAACACCAATACCTGCCATAAGCTTGTTGTGAGGGTTAAATGGGATTTATCTTCCAGTGCCAGGTCCCAGGTAAATGCTAGATGAACAGCAGTTCTCATCATTCCCTTACCATGTTTAGTCTTAGTAGGTATTTCCACTGTGCAGCTTTGTTGCTAGACCAGTGACCAGCAAAATTATTTTAATGACACCAAGTATTTTCAGTATAAACTTCTAAAGATTAATCTTTGACTCAAGTACTAGCTAATATTGTATGAGAAGATATGTTTCTAGGGTGAATCAGTAAACAAAGAAAATAGAAACAGAAAGAATAAAATTAGAAGGCCAGTTTTACCTCTAGAACTGAAACCAATATGGCTGGATTCTTAATTCTATTTCTGACATTGATAACGATGCATCTTGTTTTATTATTATTTTTCTGTGTGGGGGCGCAGTACAGATTCCACTTTGTGCTTCTACTTACATCATATAAAGTATCATCCTACTGGACTGTCCTTCTGACAGGAACTAAGTCAGAACAGCAAGGAGGTTTAAATCTCTCCATTAGAGTACCAACAATAATTATTGAGAATCATGGTTACTCTGATATTTTATATCCTTCATTGCTTTCACCTCAGAGAAATGGATGTCCAGGTGTAGATATAATACGATTTAAAAATGAGGGAAACAACTCATAAATGGATTTGAAAACATAAACAGAGGCCATGCGTGTTGATCTCCTCTGGCTTACTCTATTTTTATTACACTTAAGATACCAGGTGCTTTTAAGTGTGCTATAATGAACTTGTAAAAATTTTAAGGGACTTTATGTTTCCTTTAACTACAGCTATTCTAAGGTTCCAAGTGAAGAATGACGAGACGAATTTATTTCAAGGCTATACCACCTTACAGGCAAATTGCTGAGTTTCTTTATTACAGATCAGTACAGGAAGTCAACATGCTGAAATACTGAGACCCTATGTGTATTGTTAAGGTACTGCCAAAATGGAAAGGTGTAACTTAATAAATTAGATCAGATTTGCTCTTTAATACCTTTAAGCCAAGTCTTAAACTTTTGCTCTCCTCCCCCTTTTAAAATAAATCCAGAAGAACTAAAATAATTTTGAGATGTCTCTTTCCATTATTGGTAATTAGGAACTGTGTGGGACAATAATACATATTGGGGGTGAGGTTTAGAGGTGATAGGTGGGGAGAGATTTAAACAAACCTTTTCCTCTACTTGCAACACCTCTTAAAAGCTTATCATAATGTAACTTCCTATTTCTTTACAGTTCATTTGTTTAAGATGGAAACATGCTTCATCTTGCTCCCTTTTTCTTCATTCTTTATAAACTTAATATCCTAATTAACTCCCATGGGGAAAAGTACGTAACATGACTGTCTTAGTTGTACTGTAGAGTTACAGTTTATCTATCAAAATATTTTAACAATAATAAGAAAAATAATAAAACAAACCTGTTAAGAGCAGCTGCACTGCCAACAAATTTGAAACACTACCAGGAAGGACAAGAGAGAAGGAAACAGACATGGCACTTACAAGGTAAAAAGACTGCAGAAAGGAAGGAGGGGAGGGAGAAAGGTGAGAGGAAGAAGAGAGAGGAAGGAGGAGAGGAAGAAGAGACACAAGAGGCTGTGGAAGGTAAATGTGATAGCTCGGCTTATAATTAAACACATGTGCAAACTTTTTTGTCACCTCACTAATGCTGAACTCAGTATGGTAAAAGGGCTGAAAATTTCATTTCTGCTTAAAGAGTTGTTGTTTGAGCTAAAAATAGGAAGACCAGTAAAATCCAGAACATTTAGTAAAAATTTAATTTCAAAAACAGTAACTTTTTTTAGCATAAGTATATCCCAAATACTGCATGGGGTATATTTATGCTAAAAATGTTTTGTTGGTTATCTTAAATGCATATTTAACGGACATCTTAGATTATTTTCGCTATATCTGGCTACCTTAGCTAGGAAGGATAAACACACACACACACACACACACACACACACATGCACGCACACAGAGAACACATATATACATACATACATACACATTTTCATTACTGAAATTTTCAAATTTATTGAATTCCACATACGCATCACCTGTCTTCAACAATTATTAATATTTTGCCAATCTTATTTCAGGACAAAGGGGTTTGGGGCAGTCAAGAATGAGGGGACTATTTTGGATGGAGGGAATAGCAGAAGACCAAGCATAGGGATGAAAAAGGAAAACAAAAAGCATCTTCTGATGACTGTGAAACATCAACTGTGGTGGTGGGACAGTGTGTGTATTTGGAATCACAGCTCACTATGAGGAACTCAATACTCACAGAGGCAGAAGGATCAAACTGGTGTGTAATCTCAAGAAAAGTTACATAACTCTTCATTTGAGAAGTGAGGGTAATACCTACCAACTTGACAGATTTGTTATAGGGATTAAATGCGATAATATGTACATGTGTGTTTTGAAAAATATAAAGTATTTTACAAACAGAAGATTATTGTTATTAGTGGGAGATTGGGCCAAAAAAAAAAAAAACACTTTGATCAGAGCATGACATGCTCAGAGGTCAGTGAGCAGTCACCAACAATGGCCCATCAATGATCCTTGGTCTGAGCTGTGCGTTAGAAAGACTCCTCTACCTGACAATGAAGATGAAGTGTTGGGATGAGCAGGGATGGGACCAATTGCACCAGCTAAACGGGAGGTATGTGGGCTTGCTGTGGGACAGGGATATTGAGGATAGATATGAGAGATATTGTCAAAAGTGAATCAGCAACATGCCAGCGACTCGGCTTCTGGCAGGGCATGGGGGTGGAGTGGGGAGATGAGAGATAGTGGAACATTTTGTTTAATCAATGTCATTACATCTATATCTATAGGTCACAGGGCAAAACATTTTTGGTTTGTCCAACCATAGAACAGGTATGCTTTCCAACTGCCTGCTAGACCCAGTGCTAGAAGATATTTTCTAGACAATTCCATTTTCTTCATTTGAAATTACCATTAAATGCTGATGATTCTTGTAAACCTCCAACACTTTGGGCACATTCAGTTTCATATCATATACCAACTGAAATAGAAAAATTTACTCTTAAAAGGGAGATTCTTTGACATTCTAATTTGCACATGTATTTTTGATTTATCTCCTTAGAGGAACCAAGTAAAAAATATTTCTTCTTCCAAGATTGCCATTTTACTGAATGAGGAATTGGATAGAATCAAGAATGCTACCTCCTGAAAACAGCAAATACTATCCATTTGACCAAAGGTATGTTTATTCTGAGTACTTGCTTCAAACATAGACCTGCTGACAGGTAGGCAAAATCTTTCCTAACCCATTTAGTGGAACACTTTATAATGGTTTGAACCCAGATTTGCTCTGATTGCAGGCGAACGGCTGCTAACAGAACAGGGACTATGTATGAGGTAAGAATGCATTGCAATGCTTTCATGATGCTCATTATACCCAAGACACCAGGAGGCTGGTATACATACATCATAGTCAATATTTCCACTCATTTTTTCTTACTGGCCACCTGATTAATTTCCAATTAGGACTTAGACCAAAAAAAAAAATGTTCAAGGTATTCCAAATCGAGGACTAAGGGGAGAGAGCTGGCGAAGATCTCTTGTTTTAAAGTTCTTCATAACCTACAATGTATTCTTCTCCTTTTTAGTTTGTTAGCTTTAGAAGCTGAAATTTATCAGATTTAACCATCCATCTGTATTTTTTTTTAGACTAGAAATGCATGATTCAGTTTTCCATTCTCAAAGTTAAAAATGTGTATCCTTTAACAGTTTAGCAAAACCGAAAGATAAAACACATTTATAAAATCAACATTTAAGTATTATTTTTGAACAAAATATTAACATGCATATAATTTTTTCCCCCAAAACATGACAGAGATTCAGGTGCAGAGATTTAGGAATTGTGTTTCTGATGGAGAAAAAGGGTGTGCTTGCTCTGTTGCTGCACTGAACTCTCAACAAACCAGTTGGATTATGTTCTTAATCACCATAATAAATGAAAGCAACCTACATATTCTGGAACTCACAGCCAAAATACTAGGAAGAATCTGTTCTGTGGGAACATCAGCAGTATGATCGGGAGACATGTGTGCAAAAAGTACACAGAATAAATGGACTTGTAGTTTTGTTGATTTTTCAGTAGAAAGCCCTAATGGAAAATTCCTGATTTAGACTTTATTAGGAGAAGTAAGCCCATAGATATGAATGCACAAAGCCTACTTTTTCTCCCCTTGCTAGCAAGTGACTAAGCATAAGAATCTATGTTTTTCCAAATAGATTATTAAATTTCCCCCAAGTCTCTCCTCTCTAAAACTTAAGGAAAAAAAAAAAAAAGAATCTGTCAGACTATCAAAGCATTGTGAGTGCCAGTAAAAGACATCATTAAGGTGAGTAATTTTCCTGTTTACTTCAAACACTTTTTTTCCCAAACTCAAACCTGGGCAGGTCTGATCAGGTAAGGCTTTGGAACGAGTAAAAGCGTCCCCAATTTCCACATAAACGCTGCAGGCCATGGGGCAGAGACAAGTCTCAACTGAGCACTCCACAGTAGTCAAGCTTCCCGGCGCCTCTGGTCTTGTCTCTCTCATACCTTACAAGTATCGTCATGTCTCTCAACCTGCAAAATCTGTTTTTATCTGCAACACACATACACACATGCGCACACACATCCCACTTGTTTTCTTCCTTTTACCTGTAATTGATATGTGCGTTCTGAAAAAATTCTTCTTCATAACAATTAGTTTTTTCCTGTGCACCTTTCAAAATAAAATATTTTCCACACTGAATTCATGGTTCTTCATGTGAAGACAAATGGCAGAGTGTAAAAGGATAACCTTTTCTAATTGTTAGTTTTGAAATCGGTGGAGCAGATTTCAAATTTCTTTATTTTTTTTAAAGGAAAATAGGTACCATTGTCTTAATAAAACAAATGTTTCTGGATCTACCCTTTACGCAAATATGTCTACTAAGTAAGTTGTTTTCCTTTTAATAAAAGGAAATTAGAGAAAACTGCAATCTTTGACATTAGATTAATCTTTCAGTGTGGTCTATTTCTAAGAAGACAGGAAACTGGAGTTAGTATTTAAATGTTTAGTCCTGATCTATTTTATCCATGTGGACAGATGAGCAGAATTCCTTGAGCTGACCTCTTAGTCTATAAAATGGGGCATTAAAAAAAGTCCCTAGATCATAGGGGTATTGTGAGTTCTGTTTGCAAAGCACTTTGCATTCTTTGGGTGAGAGGTGTTGGGCTTATTATTAAGACACCGTACTTACAAAATCCTAAAGATGATCACCAATTGGGAAGGCAGTTTTCAAGCCAAAGTCACAATCTTTTTTTTACACTAGAGATAAAGATATTTACATCCTGGTCTGAAAGGCTTATTTGCTCCTACTCATTTGCCCTCTTTTCCTCTTGATGCCATCACTATCACCACGACTGTCCTCCCACACCCAACCATACTTTGTTTTAGGTAGATCAGAGAAATGCAACAGAAATTAAGTAATGAGTGATACAGGGCTTATACTGAATGGAAGATCATATTATTTTCCCACCCCATGGACAAAGTAAAGGAACCAGAATGAGGGAGGGCCTTAGCAAATCTGATTCTCGTTTTACTGTATACCAATAGGGAATAAGAAAAGATCCAGTTCACCTTTGCCCTTGCACTCTTTATCCCATGAGAAGCACTTAAATTTGAGCAGGCAAAAATCACAGCTATAAAATAGTAATAGATACAAAATAGTGAAGGTCAAGCTACTAGTAAGAAGGGCCCTGCTTTCAAGAGTCATTCATTCCTGGACTTTGAGTATAGGTCTGCTATTTATCTGCTAGGTGACTTTAGACCCAGAGAGGTAATTTACTCTGCATCTATAAAATGTGAATATTAATCACTTCCCTTGCAAAAGTGTTGTATGATTCAGTTGCTATAATGTGAAGTGCCTTATGGAGTTCTTGCCCAATTTCATCTCCGTTATCTCAATTTTGGGTTGGCCGCCAGTTGCTATAATACCATACACAGGAGAATAAGCATAATTGATTATACTGACAGAAGTAAAAAAAAAAAAAAAATTAAGTCAAACATTATGTTTTACTAGGAAATGAAGGAAGCGGCAGACAACTTTTTATTGTGCTCTTCATTTCCATGTCATTAGTGTAACCTGTGGCTTTAGCTGCTAAGCTGTCTCTAGCTCCAGCTATTTTACCTAAGGTGTACCAGAGCTACTGTAGCTGAGCTACTTACTCAAAAAAGTTGGCCTGAGCAAACTCCTTGGATTCAGCACTTTGGATCTAACAGCCCTCCATTGGCCAGTCCCTGGGGTTGACTATAAGAAGACTAGTATAGCCCATCAAGCCCTAGACAGATAAGTCTCAGCTAACTTTCATATTTTCCATTAGCCAGTCACTTAGTCAGACCCAATGAGAAGAAGAAATTTGAATGCACACATCATCTGAAGATTCATATTCCTAATGAGAGAATGATAGCTTTCATGGCACACCAAGTTCCAGGACAAAAATTAAAATGCAAGCCCTGTATCTTACAAATTAAAACCTACTACTAATCAGCCAAACACCACTTCTTTAATTACAGTACTCTTGTAATAGAGGAATAAGATTAGAAAGGAAGAGGAGCTCAAACAGTGTAGATTAGAAACAGACTTGCACCGTTATTGTAAAATGAACAGCTGACCAGAAAATGAGAGTCCTAACTCCACCGTCTAGAGACTCAGGCTCCTCACTGCACCTGTGAGCTTCCACGTGTCTATCCTCAACAGGAAGATGAGGACAACGACACTGAACTTTGAATGTTGCGAAGCTCGAATGATAGCGTGGAAATGAAAATAAACACATAAATAAAAACGTTACTTAAATGGCAATTTAAGAAATATCCTCAAAGAGAATTGTGAAACTTTCTGCCTACTTACACTGTCCTCTGTAACAGATTTATATTTAAGTCAATCAATTGGGTGGAAAGTTAATAATAAAAGATAACTAATCAATTCAAGTGGAAATATTTAATAGGCACAGAAAGAACTCAGAAGCCAAAGAACCTCCAATGGCAGATTTAAATAACTCTCTTCCACATCAAAATTACAAGGATTTTTGTTGTCACTGGTAGTACAAACCTGTTCTCACCTAACCAGACTCTGAAATCCCTATCGGTTTTCATTTCAGGGGAAGTTGGCAGCATTGACACTGAAAGAGGAAACCGTTCAGAGAAGAGAAACAGGCTACTCCTCTGAGTTAGGACTTCTGGCCATCTCATTCAGAAAAAGTTGGTACAGGAACTTTCTTTTCTTTTTTTTTTTTTCTCCCATTTCCCTAGTACTGCAGAGGGACAATTTTACACAATGTTTTAAACCATATCGAATTCTACATGACTATTTTGTGTTTCTATTGCTCCAGACCTTGTAGGTGATGCTCATTCTACTTTTATATTAACTTCTTTCTTCCAACAATATTTACTGAATGTCCACATACTCTTACTTCTTCAAAGCCCTAGAGAAAAGTTGCCTTTATTTTTTTTCTTGTGATGTATATTAATTTATCTTTTATTATAATTATTGGTCTCCATTTGTCTTCCCTACCAAAAGGCTATGCAATTCTAGAGGGGGACCCTACCTTATCCATCTTTCACTTAAGTGGTAAGCATAATAAAAAAAGAACAACATAACTGCATGTTATGTAAGAGGAAATGACACTTATTTAAAATAAGTAAAAGGAAAACTATACTTGAGATTAACAAATATATCACTGAGGTCTGTGATACAAACCCATTATTATAAACAGGAATGATGCCAATGTTTTCAACTTTTGTTACTAAACTTGAAGTTTTTCACTCAAATAAAATGAATGCTGACATCCAATTTCCAGATGATTTCAGAATATTTTTTTATTTGGTAAAATGAACTTTGTCCCTAGCCTTTGCCACAAAAATGAGAGTTACAGTAAATCAAATAGAAATGTAGATGGTTTTTTGTTTTGTTTTTCAAACTCAAAAGTTATCAATCCTTTGTATCAGGAACTGTGACAGACTGTTAAAAGGGTAGCTCTTAACTACAATTCATAAAGGTCTAGCTTTGTTCACCACCCAGATTCTTTGTCAGATTTAAAATCCAAACTCCAGATATGCTGAACTATCTTTGTGTCAACAATAGTTTAATATTTTCTAACTGAAGCCCACTCTTCCATCTTACTTAATCTTCCTAGTAAATGTCTACTTGCCTTTCTTTCTAGGGTCCAAGAAAATGAAGGTTCACAGTGTGGCTAATACTTAACCAATATTAACAATGCCTAAATTGTATAAAAACAGATGTCTGTAAAATAAATACAAATTTACCCCAGAAAAATAGTTTATCTTGGTTGAAAAAAGTTAAGGTTACATTTTTGGTTTGCTAATTAAAGGATTAAAAGGACAGATATTTGTAGAAAATTGTCAGAGCAGAATAAAAATCACTGACATTGAATTCAGAACTATAATGAAATATTTTTCAAGGAAGTTGTTCCAAATACTGTCTAGTTATAGCTTTAAAATAATGCATGCACTCTTCTCTAGCTATTCCATTCTCTCTCTTAATATCTGAGTCAGATAGTTAGGTGGAGGAGAAGGGGGAGCAAATTCTCTAAAAATGGTAGTCAGATTCTACTTTGTTTGCGTGGATCTAGCTTTCAAAATAAATGCTTAAAGTTCTTAATCATATTATATTTAGTATCAATTAGACCAATCTCCATAGTATACTTCTCAGAAATAGCATGTTGCAGGCACTAAAGCAGGAAGAAACATTTAATTGATTTCCTGATTCTTCTTTTCATATGAGTCTCCAGGCAGGTTTTCACAGTCTTCTCTCTTGGTCCAGTTCCTATAGCTAGATTTAGAAATATGATATCTGTCAAGCATTTTGAATCCCTCTTTGGGTACCAGGAAAAACAGAAATAGTTAATTAACAGTGAATATCCTTTGTAAAAATTCACGATCTCTTAATGTTGAGCAAAAAAAGAATGAAAAGATTTTATAAATGAAGTCACTGAACATTCACTGAGGATCAACCATTGGTCAAAGAACAAATACATTTTTCTAGTTAACTGATTTTATAAAATAGCATTGCTATTTTTTTATTAGCATATTTTTTAATGCTTAAAGTGAAAGATTCTCCCATTTTCTTTGAGCCACTTTTAGAAATATTATTTTTATCCAGTAAAAGGCCAGAAGTGTTAACTGTATGTGTAGGAGAAGAAACAGGAAGAAGGCCTAAGGATTTAGTCTAATATATTTCTTTCATAGACAAGAAAACTGAAGCCCAAAGCAGCAGAATGGCCTGGCCAAAGCCATTAAGTCAGTCACTGGCTCCCTGGCCAGAGGTCTTCCTTCTTCACTCAAAACTTCTGACATTTCCCCACCCAACTCCTGACATTTCCAACGCAAGGCAGAGCCAGAGAGTACAGAGAGTGTTCCTTTATCTGGCCAACTACAGTCATATGGGTCCTCTCATATGCAAAGCAGCAGGATAAACAGCCAAGACTAATCCTAAGAGAAGAAAGTAAAGCATTGAACCCCAAACTCCCAAACATTTGAGGATATACCATTTGACTTGTTTGATACTGCAGTACTGATAAGATGCAGTTCTAAAATAACTGTGTAGGAAATGATACTATGGTAGAATGATACAAAACAATCCCAATTATGGAAAGTGGGTTTCTCACTCTGAAATATATACTGCAAATCGACTCCTGACCCCATAGTCACCTTCATTTCTCCTTGCCCTCATCTCTTATCTGAATTATTGCAACAGCCTCCCAATCGGCTGCCTTGGCTTTAGTCTTCTTACCTCCACACTGCTTCCAGTTACCTTCCTCCAGTAGAATATGATATCATCCCTCCTACTCAAAGTCTTTCCATGTCTCCTCAGTGTCTGCAAGATTAGAGCCAAACTCCTTAGTATGATTTTGAGTCCTTCTCAGTCTAGCTCTATGGACTTCTCTCCAGCCTCATTTTCTGCTCCTTTCCTGTTCTAACAAGCACTGGGTGGTCCAGGCACACCACACTGTTTCCTACTCCTACATTTACACAACATGTTCATGTCTCCATACTTTTCCTCACCTGGATCCTCTACCCAGAATGTCCTTTCTCTTTTTCCCCATCTTCGGAGAACCAAGTTTAAGTGTCAAGTTCCCTGTGAAGCTGGGTAAATCAGTCTGTTTTTTGTGCTGCATCACATTTTGTTCAGACAAGGCATATTATCTGACAAATATTTGTTGAGAACCATTATATGTTCCAACACTAAGATAGAGAGATGAAAAGACAAAGCTTCTGCCTCAAATCACAGGGCGATAGTGAGACAGGCATGCCATATACTGTGATTCTGAATATATGTACAGAGAGTAATGAACACGAGAGAAGGAACTCCTGAGAAAGTATGTGTGTGTTGGGGCTAGGGGGCAACGAAGAAAGACTTCATTTACAATTAAGACTTCCAGTGACTTTTAAAGGATGAGTCTGAGTCTGCCTGGCAGATAAGGAGGGTGGTGGGTAGGGGGACATTCCAGACAGATTATAGCACCTGTCACACTGAATTACAGCTAAGTTTATCAGTTTGCTCTGATAGATAGTGAGCTCTTTGAAGAAGAGCTAACATATCTATAATATGATTACCTTACAGTGTCTAGCTGTAATAGTAACTGGCATAATTTATTAAGGGCCTGCTCAGTGACTACAAGCTTCACACATTGCATTCTCAATAATTTGCAAGAGTGACTATTTACACCTGAAAGAGTTGGAAATTGAGTCTCAAAGGGTTCTGGTCACTTGCTTAGTCACCCCAACTAGTAAATTGTGGAGTTATGCCTATTTTCTTTCAAAGTGCAACTTTTGGTGCTCAAGAAATGTACTTTGAAACTAAAGGTGCGCGGTTCAGTAAATTCTATCAACTAAGACCAAATGACATGGGGTCTTCAACTCAGCTTCAACAAAGGCATGGAGGAGTATGTGTGCACATGCATATAATACAAAACATACAAAGCACCTGTTGGGGAAATCTTATGAGAGCCATGGTAAGTGTATACTCGGTCATCCCAGTTTGGGTGTATAGTAATCCTGAGGTTTCTGAAAAGATGAAATATTTCTAATTTTTAGAAAAACATTTTGACATACTCTGTCTTCATGTAATTACCGAGTTCCCCTACATAGCTGGTATTTAGAAACAATCCTCCTTATCTTTTTACTGGGGTATTTCCTTCAGTTCTTTACTTCCATATACTTCCTTTATACTCTATTTTATTAATATTTCCCTCAAATAAAAAATTGTATGTATCTTGAAATGCCAAGAAAAGTTAAAAATAGAACAATAAAAAATAGTTAAAATGAAAAATATGCATAGTCTTATTTTCTAGAGAAACAAATTGTTAGCATTTTGGTGTCCATAAAATCATTTTTAAAGTCTATATGAACAAAAGGGAAATTGAGTTTCTGGATGTGAACTAATACCTTTTCCATGAAACTGATATAATATAATCAACCTAGATTCATTAAAATGCCTCTGCATACAGTATTTGTAAATGCCTCAGAAAACATAAATGATTTGGCTTTACGGGCAAGAAAACTTCCATTACACTAGCTTCCCTTTTAAAAACTCAAAAGATTCATTTTATTTAAAAGAACCACTAAACTTTAAAGTTTGGAAGTTTCCTGACAATTTTTCTTACCATTTCCTATGCTTTTCTTGCTTTCTTTGCCTTTTCTCCACTTAGCTCATGTCCCTGACAGAACAAAACAGAAGCAAGAAGGGGAAAGAGGAGGAGAAGACAGGGGGAGCTGCAGGGGTAGCGGAGAATATCAGTCCTTCTTGTGAACTCTGAATGTTTGTTACACATTATAGCTGGGGTCCCCAACTCCAACTCCCGGGCCACACAGCAGGAGTGGAATTTCATCTGTATTTGTAGCAGCTCTCCAGTGCTAGCATCACTGCCTCAGCTCCACCTGAGATCATCAGGCATTAGATTCTCATAGGAGCACCAGTCCCTGGTGCCGAAAAGGTTGGGGACTGCTAAATTATAGCACATACCCAGAGATGTCAAGAAGTAGATCACTGCCATAAAATATCACTACTTTTTAAAGCATTTAGATTTAAGAAGGTACATAAGTAATATCTATAAAACAAGCAAGCAAAAAATACCAGTAGGCTTCTCATTATCTCTCCCATAGAATATTTCCTATTATGCATATATATGATAAAGACAAAGGGCAGACAGGGGTAGAGACGATTAAAAATGCTGTTGTTGAATTGATATTGATAGTATTCAACCTTATTCTCCCTCATACACTTCTGTCTCCCTTCTGTGATTTTCTTTTTGGTCAAGTTTTGAGGAAGACCTCTGAGTACCTGGGGGCAAATATCCAGGTACTTCTCTTGTTATTCTTTGCACACCATCTTTATCACATTTAAAAATTTGGAAAGCACAATTTCTTTTTGCCTATTGCTGGATTAATAAGTACATTCATGAATTACTCCTGACATTCCTAATATTTACACACACTTCATATTGATTTTTTTTTTTTTTTACACACCATAAAAATATACATATTAGCTACCAGGCTATCTAATATATATATACTTACATGAAGAAATAACATTTTAAGGGGAATCCTCTAAAACTTTATATATCTTTTAAAAATTAGACATGCTTGAACAGGCACTAAAACACAAACATGTCTTGGCCCTATCTTATGCAGAATGGGTTGGTTACAGATGTTCTCCTGCAAGCTACGTCTTGCCTATTACAAGAACATTCATCTCCCAAACACATCGTTTCACCTACTCTGCCTAAAGGAAAACAAAACACACACAAAAATAACAGTGTTTTAGAAATATTATTATTAACTCTTAAGGAAACTCTTATGCTCATTCTACATCCTGACGGAGAAGAACCAAATATCTGATTCCAAAATGCCACTATCTGATGACTGTCCTCCCTCTGCACGGACTCATGATGATAGGGGAGTCTAACTGTGTCTTCGTTTTTCTTACAAGACGGATGCCTGGGCCAGCACTGACTCATAAGACTGGAGACATTAGCTCATAGCAGTGATTCAGTCATGAGAATTCTGACAAGGGCCTCTCCCCTCACCTTGCTTTGAGGGGGAAATCAGTCCCTGGAGTGATGGCTTATGACCTAGGCACAGATGTTACTGTATCTGTGATTCAATATTGTAAAAAAAAAGAGAGGCAGCAATGTCATCTGTGTGATGGCAGCCACCCTAACGAGAAAATAACGGTCTCCCTAGGGAAGCAACTGCAACACACCCCAATTAGAAGAGCCTTGAAAAAAAAGGTCTTTATCTCCCACAGCCAGCCATTCCAGTCAGTCCAGGAGAAGAGTGTGAATTCTGTTCTACAGATTACTAGTGTTTCTCCTCAGGGGGAGAGGAAAGGCAGCAGGGTCAAGTGTTTGGGAGCTAATACATTTCTTGCTTTTATTACCAGAGGTGAGAGAACGTGGTAGGAAGTTTTGAAATAGGTTGGATATGAATCATCCCGCTTAACCAGAACATTAGGCTTGGACCCCAGGTGAAAGGATGTGGATGTTAATTTTGCAAGACAGGAAACATCAAGCCTTACCTGCTGTCTCTGTCCCAAGGCAACAGTAGCAATTTGCACAGGAACAGACTTCTGAGTTTACAGACCACTTTCCCTTTATCATCCCATTTGAAACTCACAACAACCCTGCTCAGTAGGCATCACTATCTCCCTTTTAAAAATGAGAAAACTGAGGCACCAGGGAGATTAAACGATTTGCATTGGTCCCAGAAAATGGCTGTCAACTCTTTACTAATAGATCTCCTCTAGTAAGATAGTTACTCATTTCGGTTCCTTCCCTGGCTCTCTAATCCCCCTCTCTACCTTCCTATGCAGCCCCTGGAAGCAGTGACTTCAGCAACTGACACTTGCCTTGTTCCATTTCTGTCCTTTGCATACTGAGTGCACTACATAACTGAGTGACTGTTCAGCCCCATCATCTTGTGTCTGCACTACCGCACTACTGCATTTTCCAAACTGCTTCTCTTACTCCACTGTCTCTCCAACTAACATCCATAGACTACTGGATTAATTGGCTTAATATACAGATCTGAACATGATAATTCCTTTGCTCAAAAAGTATTCGGTGTCATCACACAGCCCGTGGGATATAGTCCAAATGCCTTGACATTGGCTGGCCCCATCCTACCTTTTGAGCCTTACTTTCTACAGTTTCCTATATAAGACCGTAGCTCCAGGCAGAAAAGCAGAGTCACTGTCCTGGAAAGAGTATTGCAGGCTTGCCTTTGCATTTTTACTTCAGCTGCTCCTACTACCAGTTTACCAGTCTGGAAAGTCAACTCTATTCCACACATAAATGACCTCCTGACACAAAGTAGGCTAATTGTCCTCCTCTTTCTTTCTAGCCACAAAAACTTTTCTTCTGGATGCACAGAATTTACAATTCAAAGGGAACTTCAGAATTCATTCACTCATCTAAAACCTGAGTCAAGGGTCTTGCCTGCCTCTATTTTCACACTTTCTAGTAGCCAAATGCTCACTACAACTGGCGGCAGTGCATCCTATCCCTAGAGAACCCTGTTTCTCATTTTGAGCTGGAATCTGCCTCTTTGTGACTTATCCTCTTTTGTGGTAATTGCACCCTCTGGGGCTCTCCAAACAAGACTAAGACGTGGTTAGTTCCAAGGAAGCTGGCAATAAATAAGAAGCTCTGCACAATTGATTAACAATAGCATCACTTCATAGCTTGGGTCCTAGTCTTTTTTGGGTTGTGGCTGTAATAAATAAATACTCCCAGTGATCTCAGATCACATTAATTTGTCTCAAAATTGCTCTTCTTAAAAAATTGAGATACTTGTGCATCAGAAGTATACATGGCAGTGTGCCTGACTATAACTCAAAGTCATGAGATAAATATTACTCATCTTCCTGGAACTTCAATTTTAAAGACATTTTTGAAATGAGGGGAGGAAACATTTATATTTAATCAATATATTTATAATAAAATGCAAAACTGAGCTAATGTTATAGAAAAAAAAACTTATATGTCTTCTATCGAACACTACAGCGTACACCCTCAGGACATCCAAAGTAGACATTCATTTTCCTCTGCTCTTAGCTGGGGTAAAAGTTTTATTTTTTATTTTAATTTAATTTTTCTTTTTTAGGTGAGGCAAACTTTGGTTGACTTCACAGATTGCAAGGACCTTGTCGGCTTACAATCCCTTATTTTATTTATTTTTACATCTACAGTACCTGGTCTTCCTAGGTGGTCTCCCATCCCAGTACTAACCAGGCCTGACCCTGCTTAGCTTCCGAGATCAGACAAGATCGGGCTTGTTCAGGGTAGCATGGTCATAGTAGGGTAAAAGTGTTAAAGTACTGTCCTAATATATCACCTCCTCCACATAGTGGAAGGCTGGGCACTAGAAGCTAAAGTTATTCCATAAGGAGGATAACCCTATTACAGCTCCCAATAACTCTGAGTTGGGGCAGGTTTAGTCTAAATTCTAATTCCTAAATTATGATCCAGCCTAATAGAAACCACCATCTACCAGACATTGTGTGAGGCACTTTACATTCATTATATTCAATCCTACCAATAATATTACTACCAAAGATGTATTAGCTCATTTAGAAGCTGCCCTACAGACAGTGTCTTGCCCAAGGCCACATAGATAGAGAGAGGTGGAATTCAACTCCAGGTCTATCTGACCACAAAGCTTGAATTCTTTCCACTCATCACCTTGCCTCCTTAGGCACTTTTGTTTGTCCTTTAGTAAAAGAGCCACAGTCTCTGCTTTCAAGAAGAGGCAAGGATATGCTGGAGAGCTAAACATTAAGATTGTCACAAAATAACTTGCAGTTCTGCAAAATAACTAAAAAAGATACACTACAAGTTATCACTCATATTTTACAAGACTATACACTTTATATCACATCTTGTTATAATTTAGCAGTTGAAAAAACATTTTCATTTTAATTCAGGAATTTATGAAAAAAAGATCATTCCCTAGTCTGCTTAAATGTTTCAAAGTATTAAATTGCTTGTTTCTGAAGTCTAAAATTCCAATGTCAAATAAATTAAGAAAGCAATAAATTAGGAGCTAATCTATGCCCCATAACCATATGCCCAAGCGACAACTTCAAAACAAATTTCAAACCGTTGAAAAAAGAAAAATCTGTTAGGTTGGAAATGCTTATAAGCAAGTCTTAGAAGGATGTAACCTCTCTAGCTGTTCATATAACAGTGTGGGCAGCAGCCAGGCAAAACATATCCATTCTAATTCCTCCCCTTCTAATTTACTTTGTTCTTAAGTATTTGTTTTCCATATAGTAAGCACGGTTGACTCTCTATTGAGACCAGTGACAAAAGACATCCAAGTAGTTCTGGTCATTTCTTTATAGTACATGTGGATACTCACTGTACAAAGGCAAACAGAATCAAACCTAAGCTCTGTGAGGTAGGTTATGTTTTGAGTTAGTGGGAAGGAAAACTTAGATTTAAAGTAGTTATAATAAAATAATACTTCTAACAGGTAGAAAGAACATTTAGAACAAACAAAAAATGTTCCTACATGAAAATACTGCTTCAGTTACATTATGGCACTGACTAAAGAGTTTAGCTCCACACCTACCAGAATAAAACCATCATTACTAAATAAAGAAAGAGGCCTTAAATTTTTATTGCTTATCTTTATTTCACTAAAATACTGCTAGATAATCATGGAGACATTCTTTTTTGGAAATTCTGAAGCCTTTTAAGAAAGTATATAGAATGACACATTTATCATATTCATTGAATAAGACCATATAGTATAGAATATATTTTTTGGGGGGGAAAAAAGCACAGTTCTCGAAAAGGAACAAGACTTTCTAGGCAAAAGAAAGTAAGAAGTCCCTTTCCTCTCCTTTCCTGAAATATTTCAGTCAATCCTCCTAAGACAACTGAATAAGAACATGTTCTTATACTTGAAGCAGTAAACTAAAGAATGTAGTAATCAAAGCAGTGAAGATTCTTGATTGAATTTGAACATTCTATTTGAACTGGTTTGGCTCTTTTCCTCGAAACTGAAGTTCATGAAAACATACTGTGTCAGAGCTATAAAAGTATCTTGGAAAATACCCAATTTAGATCTTTAAGTGTGCACATTATAGAAAAATCCACTCACCATTTTCTAACAAACTATTTCACTTTCCCCTCTCTTCTTTTGATTATCCTCTTCTTATTCTCACTCTAACCCTAAAGTATTTAAGATGATAATTACACTTATAAAACTTAAAAGAAAGTTGTTCCCATTTCTTTTACCTTTTAACCTATGTCTACAGTGTGTGTGTAAAGAAACTGAAAACAATGGAGTGTTAGGCAAGAAATCTATTAAGAAATATGAATACATAATAGAAACTTATACAAATAGCTTTGTATTTAATTGCTTCTTGAGTAGGAAACTAGACTAGAAAAAAGTCTGTATTTCTTTCTGGTTCTGCTGCTGAGTAAAACAAAACATCTTCCTTTCCCTAGACCTCAAGTTCCCCATCAACTGCCATTCTAATTCTTACACCATAAAAGTGCACAGGTGAGCTAATGTTTTTTTTTTTCTTTTTTAATTATATGATGATTCTCAGACATAAAACATAAATATATGCCAAATCTACATTTATGTACAAAAGTATAAACTGTAGTCTTTGAAGATAATGTAAAACATAATCCATTACCTTTGAGTATTATGAAAGAACAACATAAGCCCATGAATGAGTTATCCATGGTAACTCTTAGAAGTTGATGATTTTATTTTTAAAGAACTGATTAAAATAGTTATTTGCCAAGTATCTTCCTAAACTCAAAAGGAATAAAGTTAGGCTAAAGCATCTTAAAGCAATGTGCATTTATTTGTACATTTAACTTTAATACATTCTAGACATGAAAATAAGCAAAAGAGAAAGAGGTTACTTATTTATGTGGGTTAGTTCAAAAAGAAATTATTAATTACCACGATAGAATACATTTTCTACACATCCATTCTAACTGTGGAAGTATAGAAAATGTTGTTGCAAAATTTTATTATAAAAATACTTTCTATTTTACCTGTTGGTCAATTTGCTTTATCTGATTATCAACTAAACACCATTTTCCAAAGGCCTTACCCATTTATTCTATGGTTTTGTAAAGAAAGGTTAGAAGAGTGGGTGTAGGTGATAAACTCAGATAGTGTTTAAAGGCAAGCATCAACCCCGTATCTAATACAAATTTTGTGTCCTTAAATATTCTCTATCACCAAGGCGAAGGAACAGAACTCTCTCTATTGGCACTTCTAGCCCTTCTCAAAATCAGCTGCCTTAGGGGATGGTTTCTTCTCTCAAGACAACTACTAGACAGTGCAATGGCAGGTACACACAAAACTTATTATTTTCGAATTCAATAATATCCAGTTTTTCTTTTCTTTAGTAAGTAAAATTATAAGTAATACCAAAATTGATTCAATCTCTTAAAAAATGGTCTGTACTATAAATTTTTTCCCCAGCATCATTCTTAGCAACAGGAATAAGTATAAGTTATATAAGTATTGATTCTAATTTCCCTAGAGAAAATTTTGAGAAACATAAAATTATTATACATCAAATGCATCAAAATTCTGGCATGGCAAATGTTAATTAAAATGTTAATTATATTAGCATATCAGTTTTAGATAAGTTTATAAAAACAACGTTAAGATTTTGTTTAAGTAAACTTAATACACATATGTCGAAGCACACAGATACTTAAGCAAATTTTATAGGGCTATGAGAAACATTTTGCTATTTTAAATTATTACAGTGACTTATAGCAGTCAGAGTTTGCTTTTATGACATAGAGTTAATCATATCTATGACTTACTTGATGACGATCCCTTGGTCAGAAATGTAATCTGTAATTACAACATTGTTCTTGTGGGAAAATAAAATTCATTTTTCCGAGAATATAAAATAGTAAAAAAATAATACTGTAGAGGCAATTTATATTATTTAATATCAAGGCTCTCTATTCATGAATGTGAAAATCTCAAACACAAGAGAAAAAAGCAAGGGAAGGGGGAGATAGAAGGAATATCTTTCTAGCCCAAATTATAATTATTGTAAATTAACTCTTCTGTTACTCAACTAGAGTAACATTTTTTATTTATATAAATATGCATAATTATTTTGCATTTTTTTTAAAGTAAAGTTTCCTTTCACGAACCAATCAAAATGATCACAATTCGACTTTATTACTGGTTTGCTGAAGTGTTACCAATAAAACACTGGGACTCTAAGAAAAAAAGTAACTAACAGTTGCAAGACCCAATTAAACAACTTTTAACAAAAAATTATTTTGCATTTAAATATACATATATATGCATACAATATATTATATATTTTCATTTCATATTTGTTTCCCAGGACTTATATATCAATATCGTTTCCTTTAATGTCTGCTTGTAAATGGAAAAGCTTAGAAAACTGCCTGAGTCGTACGCATAGAAATGATCCAGTATTCATGTATTTATGCATGTAAATCTAAAAATAAAAATCCCAGAAAAGATAATAACGTATTTTTAGAGCTTCATCTCTCAGGCTCCCAAAGTACTTCATAAACTTTAAGCCTCACAGGAATTCTGCCAAGTAAATACAGTAAGTCCTCCCTTATCATCGTCATCAACAGGTTTCTTGGAACTGCAGTGAAATGACGTATAACAAAACCAGTCTTACCATAGGCTAATTGATATGAACGAGAGTTAAGTTCTGATGGCATCTTATGAATGTTGTAATGAAATGACTTTGAACGAAATGACATTGTTCAGGGACCTGTTGTATTACAATACCCATTTAGACAGAAAAGACTGAGTGACTTGCCCCAGGATCACATAGCTTGTTAGTACGTAAAAGTTGTCCTTCTGAGTCCTGTGTTCTAATCTATTTCATGAGCCACACTATTTCTGTCAGATGACTTCTCAAATTCAAATGAGAATTCTTAAGTAATCATTATTCTTCCTATTTAATATAACTTGAAAACTACTCAAAGAAAATCTTTTGAAATGGTGTCCTCAGCTTATTTGTCACATTTTCATAAGATTTACGGCAAATTATACTGGTTAAACAGCATAAAAAGATAAAACAAAAATAAAAACTAAATGAGTAACCCATGAAGAAACACGTTTGATGAACTTGACAATTCAGTATTAATTCTGTGTAAAACATTTAGAAATGCTGTTCCAAGTTCTTCAGACCTTTCTAATATAATAATAAGGTGGCAAATTGTACTGTTTTTTTTTTCCCCCACAAAGAAATCATAAGTCTTCATTATTAGATTAAAACTAAAACGAGAAGGTTCACTTTGTTTGTAAAGTGAGAATTCCTCCCTAATTTATCTCACAATAAATTGGACCCAGGGTCGCTGGCTACCACAAATTTTCTTTTAAATTTCAGCTGAGGGGAACCTGATGAAGGGGTGGTAATCATTATTAAGATCCATGGAAGAGACAGCTGCTAAGATCATTATCTTTAGGCTCTGTGTGCCTAATTACAGGACCCCTCATTCTAAAAACCATTCCATGTCTACAAAACATGTGCAGGGCTTCAAAGAGTCTAAGATTTACCTTTCTATTTTATAATAAACTCTTCTTTAATCCCAAAGAATTGGAAGTTGTTGGGCAGAAAGCTATGTTATCTCAAGTATCCGTCTAGTCCCAGTGGCCTGAGTAGACATACTAATTGCTGCTGATAAAAAAAACTACGAGGATTTATTTTATATGCAGTTACTTTTACTCATGACATTACAGCTGATTGCTAAATACCTTTCCTGAGAGAAATACATCTGCCCTTCTCCACCAGAAGGGGTGGGAAATATTATTGCAAGACTTGGTCACACAATGGAAATGGCAAATATTGGGGGAGGCAAACAGGAGAAGGTGCAAAGCTCACACGTGGGAATGCACCAAGAGCAACAATCCCACAGTAAACAGCACACATTACTCAGGGCTAATTTTAAGGGATATCTTGTAGAGCTTAATGATATACGGTTTTTCTGGAGTCATTAAAATTCTTATGACATTATTCTCTGTTTATACCTCAATTTTCAGATGGTTTTTGTTTCTGCACACTCTCTATGTACCAATTAAAAATAAGCCATCAGTTAGTGGGCCGAGAAAATTGATTTGAAGCCCTTTAAATCTCATTGCCCTTTTCTGATTACAGTTTTGGCTAATTTTAGTTAAATTACAGAGATCCATAAATTCTCTAATGACAAAAACAAAAACAAACAAATAAGATCCTTTAGGCAAAGGATCCAATACTGTATACAGTTATTTTTTTATAAAATAAAAATTTATAGAAATGTGAAAGTAAGAAGGTCATTTACTACAAGAAAACAAATTGAGAAAAATCTACATTGATAATGTATTGCTTAGTTTTTTGTAGGAAGAGATTAATTTATAAAACTTTTGAAATAAATAAGTATTATTTCTAAATGAGATGTATTTACTAGTAGTTTTTCTCTTAGGTGCTTGCTCTAGTTTCCAGTTATTTTATTTAAACATTATTTTCCTTGTCACCATTAATATATTGCAAGAATGGCATTCAGTCTGCCTATTGTTTTGTTTGGTCTGTAGTGCTGTACCTCGAAAAATTACTATCATTTAAAGATACAGGGATATTATGTGAAAATCCAGGTGTCTAGCTGTTCTTGAAAAAGTCATCTTTTAATGCCAGGCTTACTTTATCCCATGACAACAGGCTGAGGTTGCAAAGCAGATACAACTGTAGACAGAGTATGTAAGCTCATTTTGCCACCATCCCTGTTCTCACCATTTGACACATCTTTATTGTCTCCTTACTCCCCAAGTGATTTGCTGAACGAAAATGGTCTGGTGATCAGATTCTTGTTCTTGATGGAAATTTCCACAGTGATTGAATTATTTCCCATATTAATTCCACCATTCTGAGAAAACGAAGCTATAGTGAAAAAAACAAGATATTGGGTGGCCGGTAATACCTACAACCCCAAACTGACCACTACTAATGAAAACAGAGTAAAGAAGGAAGAGAAAAAGGAGAAAAGGGAGAATGGGAAGGATGAAGGAAGAAGAGGAAGAGCAGGAGAAAGAACAAGAAGAAAAAAGAAAAAAAAAGTGTTTGCTGTTAACCTTGTAACAGAAAAAGAAAAGCCAGCTTTGTTCAAATTTGCCATTCATGTTTTGGTCGGTAGTTACTTCTTGTAATATTAGATGCAATAAATCAATATAATTTTTTTTTTCTTTTAAATAGAAACTCTAAAATGCATTCAACAAACCACTTGGTATAGTGTAGGAGGGCATAAACATTAGATTTGGTGAAACAGGCTTAACCTAGAATCAATCTAAATGAATTAGGGCGAACATGCTGATTAAGTTATTCTGGCCTGAACTGGGGATATCACCTCTGCAGCATCTCTTAAAATGGAAATTCATTTATAAATCCAAAACATAGAGTTAAGAAAGTAACATGAACCATCACCAAAAATCTCCTGGTATTTTATTTATGACATTCTTCCTCAATATTCTGAACTAAGAAATAGCTTGGATAATAAGTGAATATGCTCAATGTTATTCATCATGAGAGGAACACAAAAAGGCACGTCTACATGTATCTTGGGAGATTTACAGGACAGCTATAGCAAGAAGTGAAAATAACCTTGTTATAATTAACAAGTGTATCAATGGCAGGAGCCAAGTCTACTTACTGACTTTTCTCACAACCTTCATTGATGAAATCTAACAGCCACTCAATTTTCAGACCAGCTCAAGCCTCAGTTAAAGGCTCCAACTTTGAGAAGTGTTTCCTTTGTGAAAGGAAGCTGGTAAATCATATTCATCATTGAAAAGTTTGTCTGTACATCATGTCCTTTGATGAGCTATCCTTAAGAGTCCCAAGATTCCAGTGAGCCATGCAGTGGGCTGGCTTGTGTTACGTTTCTGCAGAGCTGGCAGCCTTATTCTGGAAGTCTTACATTACAGGTAACCTGATGACAGGGAGGGTGAGCCACAGGCACACATCTCAGCCTGTCTGTGGAGCCACGAGGAGCTTACAAGACCCATATGGTGGGATCAATGAAACTCTCCGGGGAACTGGCTGTTCTTTCAAATGCCACCTCCCTAATCTCTCCATTTGTTCAAGTCAGATTCTTCAAAGCTCTATACATGACATGAGGTTGGCATGATTAGGAAAGGCAAAAGAAGAAAGTCAGGGACCAAATTCATGGACAGTTAACAAATCAAGGTTAGAACTGAAGGATACTGCTTGGAACTATAATTGTTTCCTTTAACCATAAGAGGAAAACACAGTTTCTTAATAGTTATTAAGGGCCTATTATATGTTGGATATTGTGCTGGACACTATGTCAAGATGCCTGCTCTCCAAGAACTTGAAGTCTATGAAGGAAAAAAGACACAACAGCAAAAAGTGACCATATATCCTAAGGCCAAGATCATTATCTCAAAGCGAGCACAACAGAAAAACACGAACCTGAGGATTTCACAGTATTTGCACAAAGATAATACTGTGTCCTGGGTTGTGGGGAAAAAAAAAAAAAAAACAGCTCTCAAAACTGACAAAGGTGTACAAGTCTGATAATCAAGACAAACTGACCTATATTCACAAAGAAGCCTCTTCACTAGAGCAAAAGAAAACACTCTACCCCCAGAAGTAGTGTCCTCACCGGCTCTCGATTCTCAAGTAGGTGCCATAGAAAGCTTATCTTTTTCTCACTAGCAATGCCAAGAGCATTCCAAATCAATATTTGAAATTCTTTTAAATGGCCGTAGAGTATTTTGTTATATGGATATGTCACAATTTATCGAACCAGTTTCCCCACTGGTGAGTGTTTAGGCTGCCTCCAGTACTTTGCCACCACAAATTAATATGCTGATGCTTCAGTAAGTGAGGTTTACTGTTATCTTTAACATGTGGAATAGAAAAGGTATCCCTACAGATTAAATAGCAGATTAAAACTAAGAAATAAATGCTGGAAGTGTACAGGTCCTTAAATCTGGTCGGGCAGGCTTGGGGAAGGAGTGCAGCCAGCCTGCAGAAGTCTGTCTATGGGAGAGACCATTATCATCCTATGTCATCTATTCATATATTTAGATAGTGGATAATATCACAGTCCCTGGGGACTGGAGTACACATGCTAATAGCCCAAAAGCACTAAGGAAAAAAAGAAGACATGTCGCTTTGCATTCTTTCAAATTATTACTTGTTGTACAAATGAAACTTTAACAAAACTATAATAAACTCGTGAAACAAAGAGATATCAATTCAGACTCAAAAAACACTTGTGTGCCTATGACTAGCCAAGTGCTAGAAGGTGAGTTTACACATGTCACGTAATCTTCACAAGAAAGTATTAGCGTTCCCATTTGTAGGTGAGGAAAGTGAGGTTTAGACAGATTGAATTCTGTGGGCAGGTCCCGTATGCTGCTAGTAAATTTCAGGGTAGAAATCTGCACCTTAGTTTCTCGCCATTTCCAAATAATCATTCTGTCAACTGTCCTATTACTGATGATTCCCAGCTACAACAGTAGACCAGCACTTCATTAAATTAAAGGGGAGGACTTGATAACTAGTGGCAATTACATTGCAGAAATAAGAAAGTCTGAAATGGAACGTTAAATTCAGTGTTGATTTGGGTGTGTGAAAAGAGAATATGGAACAACATTATCACACTTCACTTTATTTCATTGGAAGAAGTTTAAAATAAATACCATATTTTTATGGAACTGAAAACACAATCACATTTGTTATTTAAAACATAGAGAAAGCAAAGGAAATATGCATATATGCTTTAAATGTATTAATTGTATTTTGGCAGTAATTCTGAGTAAAACCAGAACTTAAAAGAGAAATCTCGATACGGAAGGATGACAAGTGATAAAATGGTACTAAAAAGATTTTTATTAAAGAATCACCAGAAGTCTATGTAGTAACTGTGGCCAACTCCTAATGACAGCTGCTTCTGCTGCTTCCAGTTTGTGGGCAGTTTTAAAATATAGTGTTTTATTTTGAAAAATTGCTTTAAACAGCACAGATGCCTAAGAATTAGGTGTTGTGTAATATGTCATGAAAAAAGGTCCTCCATCAGTTAGACTTCGGCTCCATAGTACTTGTCCCTGTACATCAGTGCCTTCTATTAATCAAGAGGGAAGACAGTCTCAATAGGGCAGTGGAGAGACTTGAACTGGGAGTGAGGGGGGCCTGGGTTCCTCTCTCTCCTTGGCTTGTTATTAGCTATGTAACTAATACGTCTTGATGTCTCTTTATAAGACTGGGATACAGCCTTGGTTATGAGGCTCAAATAAGATAAATATATGAGAAAACACTTTAAAAATGTGAGGCCTACTCATAAATTAATGATATATAATTTGGGTCGAAGAGTTAGATGCCTCTATGTATAAGACACTGGTGTCGAAGGCTAAGAACTTACATCTTGTCAAGTGATTTCAGTAGCTACTCAGATAGAGTTCAAGTGTGCTAGATTTAGAAGAAATGCACCAGGGCCTAAAATAAATGATTGTGAACAAGAAAGAACTGAATAAAAATATAACGACCATGTGATACACTACTAGGAAAGAATGGAAATCTCATTTAATCAGCTTATTCTGTAAAATCTATATGGTAGATGGTAAACAACTGAACAGAAACCCAGGAAAGACAGAACAGCTTAACTAAGGTCACTCATTAATGGCAGGCAAAATACCTGATTTGAACCTAAGTTGTCCTAAAAATGGTCTATGCTGATTATTAATAACATGTGTATAACATCTCACATTAAGAGAATAGGTTTCACCATACTCATTCTTGTCTTCATTAGAGGCAGACTAAACTCTAGGAAGATGAAGTGAAGGTCACAAACATGATCGAGACAAGAAGCCTGATTTTCTGGCTCCCACTCAGTCCTCTTTGCCATTACCATAGTGCTTACCCCCTTTCTCAGGATACTGTTATCACTGTTGCCATAGGTCAAGAAACTTTACCGGTGTGCTCCACAAAATATTTTCTTTTCTTTTTAACCTACCAGTTAGGTAAAAATCTCCAGCCTTTTTTCGTGAGACAATTTACTTCTTTGAGAGAGGGGCTTTGATCAAAGATGGTTGAGGGTTGTGCTAAATTTGAAAAAAAGCCTTAAGATTTCTGTAGGAGGAGGTGGTAAGGAAGAGAGAAGAAAGACCAATTTTAATGTTGTACTTATATCAAGCTCCATCCTTATGGTTCTTAAACCATTTTAGAAGGAAAGTAATTAATCATTAGTGGCCCCAATATTTCCATCATCCTTTCAGATGTGCTTACTCTTAATATAGTGGAGCCTTGCCTGAGTATGCCAAAGAAGAAATGGTCAGCCTTGAAGATCAGTGATTGCAAACATCCAAACTGGTGACTCCTATTCTAAAACACATCGGTGTTCCACTTATAAAATAGTTATTTGATGGTTTTTTCAGCAAAAGATTACTTAGACTGATCAATCTATATTTATTTAAGGCCTATGGTCTCTAAGTTGACTCACCTTTAGTGTCCATCTCCAAGATTATTACTATAAAAGAGACTAAAGATTCTTACACAATTGATAACGCTTAGAAGAGAGATTAAGTTTTAAACTAATACTTAGACTTTATGGTTGAAATATGAACCATGACAGAACTGCTTCTCAAACCATTAACCAAGAGCACTAAAATAATTTTTTAAAATTATTTTTGGACACCCTGACCTGAAATGGTGAAAAGAGGAAGAAAGGACACAACCCAGTGGTCTAGGGCAGACTCAGAAACAGGTCCAACTACACAAAAGCCTCTGTTAATTTTAGGGATGTCACCTAACCTCCACATTCTTCAGCTTTCCTCACTACAAGAATAGGAGTTAAAAACATGTGCTACCAAGGTCCTAAAGAAGTGAGGACAAAATGAGAAATTATGTTAATATGTAGTGTCACAAATGCAGATTATTCATAAATTCTGTTCAACTGTATTAAAGGCTGTAGTGAACTGGATACTGTAACATAAAAAGAGAAATGCTTTCCAAAGAAACCTATTTGCCAAAAAGAGTGAAAAAAACGGTTAAAAAAATTCTAAAGCTATTTTTATCAACGAGATGATGATATTTGGAAGCATTTCTATAATCCATGAAAACATTAAATTGTTTGACAAACAGCATGTCACCTTGGTCTTGGGCATTCTTTGACCAGTTAAAACCAGTCTTGTAGGTCTCCTTCCGCTCTGCTTATATTTGAGTTTTATTCATGTTATAATACATTACAAAATAAACTTTAAAATAGAATAAACATTCTTGTACCTTTTGAAGTTTTGAAAAATTTTCCACATTCTCTTAGAAAAGTTATACATGGAAAAAAAAATTTTCAAATATTTTAAATCAGAACACTTTGGGACTAATTCAGGATTCTGAGATAGTTTTAGAGGCTCTTTTTTGGGGAAAAAATATTTCTAAATGTAATAAAAATACATGTATCAATAAATCATGATTCATGTTATAGAAACTACATGTATAAACAAATTTAGCCCTTGCTTAGAAAATGAGATTTTAATTTCTTGTTTTGATTTTATTGATTTTTAAAATCATACCTTAATGTGACATTTACTTCCTCAAAATAATGACTGGTAACTATTCTACATTCTGAGGACTGCAAGCACATATCTATTATTATGATAATGCTTGTTGGCATAATGCTTTACATTTTTCCAAAAACTTTCACACAAAGGACCTTCCAACAGCACGAAACAGACAAGGACACATCGGCTGAAATTGCTAAGAGCCAGTCAGAATACAGGCCTCTGGTTCCCAGATCCGGGCTTTCCCAAGAGAGATGGCACTTTTTCCATCTCTGGTTCAGTGTTAAATATTCAAAAACTAAATGTCCTTAGAGGACAGGGAGTTTTCCATGATTCAATATCGATCTCTAAGCTTTGATGGTGGAAAAGTCCCTGGGGGATGATGAAGACCCTTGTATTTGGCAGTCAAGTTTAATGGTATATCTATTGGCGCCCAGTGCTCTTACCGTCCAGGTGGCCGACTTGGCAGTGCTGGACTGCTGGAAGGACACGTCGAAGCTGTGCGGACCCGGGTAGTCAGTGTTGGAGGGGATGGCTGGCGACGGCGAGAGGGCGTCGAAGGTGGAGCTGGGTTGCGCGTAGGGCGAGGGCGCCGTGACGCTGTTCTGCGCATGGTCTGTGTTGTACGGGCTGGTGGACGAGGAGCCATTCTGAATCTGCTGGTCCATGCTGTTCAGGAGCCCCAAGTTCGTGTACTGTGGCTGCAGGACACCCAGAAACGCCAATGTTAGCCATTTAAGTTGCAGATCATTGCTCCACAAAATGGCATCATTTGGTGTATGCATTCTGCAGAGCTCAACCTCAGGTCTGTAGCACTTCACATTCGAGGCCAAATGAGCAATTTGTAATACACAGAAACCAGAGAAGTTTCAGGCATGTGTGTTTTGTTACGACCTGCACAGATCACACAGCTCTTATATGCAGCCTTTGGAGAGTGTGATCTTCTCAAGAGCCTTTGAAAGTAGAATATGTGCTTATTCACAAACAGGACAAATGTGTCCAGTACTAAGTAGCTGCTGAGGAATTTTTAGAAATGAATAAATACTGCCTGCTTTTTCGTTTTTTATTTCTTCTACTGTGGTATTCAAATGAGAAAGACCACCTGGTAGATATGTTCTCGAGGGGATTTAAGCACCAAATTATTGTATATAGGACATATAATATATAGTTTTATAATTCTAAATTTTGTCCCAGGGTATCAAGAGTTTACCCCAAGGGCAAGTTTCATAAGAACTGGAGAGGCATGGGTAGCAGGGCCAGGGAGAGGCAACTAAATATTTTAAAAGGAAACATGCGAGTATATCAGCCAAACACAACCACATTTTTTTTATCTGTTCTTTCATTTTCTTTATAGCAGTTTATTCTTTTCTAGAGTAGAACATGTACAAGACATACCATTGAGTTATGAATAAATTCTATATTTGATATAATGCAGAAGTACATTAGCTCACATAGCTCTTCTGCCAGATGCGTTTATATGAATGGGCCCTACCACAGAGAAAGTACTCAATATGATGTTTATGGAAAGACTTAATTAATTTCTTCTCAGCAAAACAACTTTACGGTATTAGTATCATAGAGGGGAAGCAATTTGCTCAAGCATCGGATAATACACAGAGTAGGGATTTTGAAACCAAATCTTCTGATTCCGAGTCCAGGGCCCTGCCCTGCCATCACAACTGCCAGCCTGCTCAGATAATTCAAGTCATTCCTAAACCTGAGTCAAATCGGATACATTTCCTAAAGGGGCAACCAGCCTACGGCACAGTTTTCCCTTTGTAAAACCTTTTGACACATGGAAATCTCATTGTTTCTACCGGTTAACAAAGGGAAACCAAACCAAAAGCAAAGAGAAAGG
>NW_006494611.1:7140298-7160688 GCF_000325575.1 Pteropus alecto | reverse complement strand
TCCTGTGGTACATATTTTATAAAGGAAATGAGTCGTCTGGCTCTTGGACTGAAATATAACTCTTAAATTCCCAGACTAAGTAAAACTACAGAGAAGAACAAACTTGTAAAGAAACGCTTAAAAAATTGAATTAAACTTTACATTTAATGAAAGTATTTTCCTAAAACTTGACATATTTCGCTTTACGTATTTCACTTCCCATGGAGAGGAGAACTGGGCTCTGCCATTCCATTCAGTCCAGAGACCATCTGTCTAAATGTTAACGGTCGCATGCCCATTCCATTACATTTATACATTCGCATTCCACTGCCGAATGCCATGTCCCCATTTGCTCTTCAAATAACTATTAATCTCTTTACACTTATCCCCATGCTGACAAGAGCAGCTGTTTGTCTCGCCTTCTCTCCCTTCTGGCTTCTACAGCTCCTATTCCTCTCCTCTCCTTCATCTCCAACTTCCCCTCTTGACAGGTATGGCAAAACTGCAGGTAAGACAACTAGGGAAGAAAAAAATTAAAACCTGAGGCGTGTTCAAATGCGTCCACACTCCTGGCTAAATTAAAGCTGTTAGGATTCCGAGCCCGCGGCAACTGCCTAGGAAGGGGATTGAAAAGATATTATTTGTGTTCAAGTTAAGGGTCAATATACAAAGCACTCCTGAACGTCCTTGTAGGAATCAGATAATGCTCCCAGAGGCACGTGCTTCCCTACAGCAGTACAATTAGAGAGGCAGCGGTCCCTGACAAAAAGGACAAAGAAACTTGGAGGAGCACTTTCACACTGGCAGTGAAATGCCTGTTGGGCCACCCTTTTACTCCTCCTTCTAACTACACAGAATGGAACTTCAGCTAATTGTAGGCTTGGATAAGAACAAAGAAACAAGGCCCTTTTGAAATTTTTTTCAATATATGTAAAGAGAGAAGTTTTGGGATCCAGGTTTAAAAGCCAGTGAGCAAACACTCAGCGCTTCTTGAAGGACTTAAGAGAAATGAAAACTCCATTTACCTTGGAAGCACAACGGAGACCCCTGGGCTGAACACTTTGGGTGGACCAAAGAAGCAGAAAGTATATTCCCAAAGTCATTAATAGCCCTGTTGGTGATGATGGGTTTGCTTTCGAATGCCATCATTTTTAATTCCATACAGTTCTAGGTGAAATTTTTTACTTAACAACAACAGTATTTGCTTCCAAAGCTAATGCCTCAATTTATAACTTAAAGCTTTCTCAGGTTTGAGCAAAAAAGCTGTTTACTATCCAAGAAAAAAATGGCAAAACATATTTCAATTTAAAATTTTTCTAAATTTTACTTTAAATAAACAGAAGCCAAGTAGTATACTCAACCATCTTAAAAAATAAAAGTGCATAAAACCAACACTACTAACTTTAAAATAATTAGCCTAAAACACAAACAACAAACCCACTAAAGAAAGAACTGTAGTATTGGAAATCTACTTGGACTTTCTACAGCTTTACTAAAAATCAGTGTCATAAACCTGCCATAGTAAACAGTTCTTTAGTACTTAATTTAAAAAAAAACATTTAGTTAACAACAACAGAAGTTTCTTATTTGCTTATTTCTTTGATTTGAAGTGAGAGTGGAATGTTGACAGCGTACGATTGGAGGCAAGGGCAGACCAGAATAGCCACGAAGAACAAGTATTACATAGGCAGGAGCTGAAAAATAATTTGTAGGGCTCGTTGCAGAATGAAAATACAGGGCCTGTTGTTCATAAATTATTAAGAGTTCCAAAATGCTGATAGCAGAGATTTAAACAAAGTATAGGACTCTTCATGATGGCATACTCTGCATGCCTGTGAAGCTAGATTCTGTGCCAGATTTATGTGAATAATATTTATCCTTTATTTTCCACTGAAATGAAGCTGGTGGAATGAAGAGAGCAGTATTGTTCCCCTTCTTTACTGTCAAAAATTTCATAAATACAGAGGGGAGAAACCTGCGTTATACTGGGATGCTAATTTAATGCCTATTTCAAATAAAAACATGACACTTTCCTATAAGTCACAAAAACTGTCCTTGGAAGAACTCTCCAGGGGTTCCATATATCCCACGTGTTTCTTACGTAACAAAAGTATTAAAACATTTGAAATGAAACAGGAAGTAAATTGTCCCTTTCTAACCACAAGGTATCTTGATCTCAGAATAGCCTTAATATATTCTACAGTAAATGAATGAATGAATGAATGAATGAAAAATGTTTTATATCCATCTTCTCACAACTGAAAAAGGAAAGTCTTCTTTCCACAAAATGTAATAGGCAAACATAAATACAATTTGTCTGATATCTGCTGTAAGCCTGATAAACAATCAATTTCCTCTGAATTCAAACAGATGCTTCATTTCCTATAAAATAACTTTGAAATAGAAGACTAACAGACTGGACTCAGAAAAATAGCCAATATCTGTAGCTGAAATATATTAAAGTTCATAATAGATGAGCTGATCTGACCACATAAAAGATGAAACACACCTTAGTCACAGAGACTTAGTATATTCCAGATAATTACAGAACAGCCCAGGGGGTTTCTGAAACATGAAGCTGGTGTGATAAGTATAGGGATACCCAGGGGCTGAATCTCACACTGTTTGCTTTCATCATTAAGAAAAAAAACAAACAAATATAACTACCATTGCCAAATCTAAGAAGAGTATTTTCTTATTATTTTGTCTTTTTCTCCCCCATAAGTCATTTTTCATTCTGATAGCCATCCACGGACTCTGATTTATTTCTTCACTAAAATTCAATTTAGATGCTTAGAATTAAAATAACAAGATATATATTTTTTAAAAAAGCAATATAGAAGATTCGATCTTCCCTGACTGGTCACTGCTTTAAAATTGTCCTATAAATGCAATCCTTTTAGTTTTATTTTATTTTTCTTTCCTGGATTCATCGTTTAATGATCTGAAATTCTGCACATATTGTGGGCCTGAATTTTCATCATCTCAGAAATAATGTATCAGTATATATTGCTGTAAACAAAATTTAGTGTTGAATACCTGGGTTTATACTTATTTAAGGTTGATGGTGCACTTACCTTCCTACAAAAGAATTTAACACCAGAAAAGGATTCCATTCAAGTCATTTGACCAGTATAATGGAAACAGGGACTTAGTTATAATTTATGTTTCTTAAAATCTCAGTCCTCTAATTTATCTGTATAAGGGAAATTTTACAAGTTCTCTTTCCCAGACATTACTATCTGTAATAGCTGATTTATGACAACATGGCAATGATAGCCAGCAATGTATGGCAAGAGGTTAATAAAAAAAAGGAATAAAAGCCAAATCAGGGATAGGAGAGGTTACTCTTGGGATATAGAATCATAATTTATTTACCACAATTTAAATGTTCCCTTGCCACAGAAAATAATAACTTGCCCAAATTTCACTTGGAGGAAATATTTATAACCCTTGACTGACTGCTGATGAGACTAGGGACTTGAACATTCTTTAACACTCCTAACATTCCTTAATGGATCCTAGTCATGCAAAAGAACTCTGAACTTAGACTTGGTGATGTGGGGTCTAAGTCTCACACTAATACTGATGTGCTGTATACCCCTGGGCAAAGAACTTGAACAACTTGCATCTTAGTTTCCCATAGGGAGATTGATTCTGATCATCAAAATATGAAGGTGAGACAATTCTAACATTCTGGTAGATATGACCATCCTCATCCTCAAAGCTCTTTAAAAATGCCATGAGATTGCTTTAAAAAAAAAAAATGACTTTTTTCTTTAAGCCTAGAAATTTAAAATGTTTCACGCAGCATATATAGTTTCCTCAGCTGATATAACCTTTCACCTCAGACTTCGTGGAGGAGCTTTTGTGAACATTCTAAAGCCCCTTCTGGGAAAAGAAAACAGTTTTCTTCATGACCCTGGCTTTACAAGGCATTCATTCGATTATGCTCTAGCAGACAGAACTACATTTTCACCCACAAATATTAGCAGGATAGTGACTTTTCAACAAGCACTGCCTTAGGGAGAAATAGTTGTCATTTTTCAGTCTTCTACCACCTGTGTCACTTCAAAGAATGATAGTTTGTTTTATGCTAGAATTAAACACAATTGACTTAAAGTGCTCCATTCGAGGTCAAGAAGATATTTGTATTATAACGTTAAGTTAGAGTACCTTCTTCCCACCTTAAAAATTTATTTAGCACCACATTTTTCTCAAAACCAGATTTTGTTAGATGTAAAATACTTCTTTGTAGATCAAATGAATCTAAAAGGCTAATGCTTGGAGGTAAAATATATTCAGAATTTATAATAAAATATAAGAGTAAAGCATTTAGGCACACATAAACCTAGAAAGACAGTAGGCAGAGAACTTGCTAGAATATTTTAAGTTCTTATACAAAATTTCAAGATTGCTTTGAGGACCAAGATTCCATAACTTAGGAGAGAGCTTCCTGAAAGCCACTAAGGCAGACAATGGCGAGTGAGACAAATAAATATAAAGCTGGCTGATCAGGCGGAAAACAATGTCAAAAAATATTATACACAGTATTTGGAAAGCCAGGAAGTGTGAAATGTGTTGAAGTTAAAATTCAATCTGAATGTAGCTAAATTACGTGGTGTAGAGCTCAATTAAGGAAAAATAAACTTGAAATTCTATGATTTCAGTGAGTACTCCCTTCCAGTAATAATAATAAATGAACAAAATTATAATCATGAGCATCTCCATTATGAAAGAAATATACCATTACATACCAAGGAAGCATTGAGCTTAGCAGAAAGCATAAAGGTATAATTTCAATATTCAGTAATTCTTGATCCAGATATTAGAAAAAATATACAGTTTTAGTTTCTATAAAATGAACCAAGAGTTATTTATTGAAGTTAGAGCAAAAATATGTTTGAGGATATTTTCTATCTATAACAATCACTGTTTTGATAGATTTATTTAGCAGACATAACAATGTTAAGAGAAGGAAGTATATATATGATGGAAATTTTCAGTGAAATTTAGGCCATTTGTATGGAAAGCATACTACAGTGACTTTAGAAACTCATCAATAATGCTTTATTGGTTTTTAAAGTGAGTCTAAAATATTTAAAAAGAATTTTGATAATGTATCTGTCTAGTCTATATCAGAAATTATGACTTAAAACAATGGGATGATTAACTGTAGTGGACATTTTACCACAGGGGATAGTTTAGCTCACCAGGATCTGAAACTGAAGACATCTAAATTTCAATAAAGTAATATTAATTTTAGTTGTTTACAAGATTTTGAAAAATGTGAAACATAGTTAACATCCATATTCAATCCTTTCTATGAAAAGAATATGAGCTATTACTACCATTACTATTATAAATACTCTTTCTGGAGAACTAGAAGGGAGAGTATATATATATATATAAAATTTTATATATAAGTATATATAAAAATAAATAAATAGATAAATACGCTTTCTGGGTCCTTACTGTGTTCCTCACTTCATGTTAAAGTGTTTGCATGTACTTTCTCCGTTTGAGCAAGGTGGCATTATTACTTCATATTTTATACATATTTTATAGATAAGGAAATTGAAGCTCTACAAGATGAAGTAACTTGCTCAAGGTAGTATGTGACAAAGCCCAAATGTGAAACCAGTAAATCTGGTTGGAGAACCCGCTTTTTTAAGTATCCTCATTCTGATAGCATGTCAATTGGAGTCACTCAAATTTCTGCCTGGAATTTTTATATAAAAGTTATACTCAATGCAAGCATGCCTCTTTTATATCTAAAGAAATGTTTTCCCTTTATTAAAAACAAGATATAAAACTTTAACCATTCCTAGATTATGTGTAATTGCAAAAAGAGACTGAACTCCTTGGGCTACCACCTGAAATTCACTACAAATGTGATCATGTCACTGTCAAGCTTGAATACCTTGAGTGAGTTCCAACTCTCTTAAAATAAAGGCCCCAGTCTTTAAAATGGCCTATTCTGCAGTATATGAAACTCTCTCTTTCACTCCCTAAAGAAAGACCAACTAAGCATTCTTACAGGTTTTTAAAAGCGAAAAACTCCTTCATTCCTCAAGCCTTTTGCAAATGTAGTCTTTCTTCATTCACCTTGCAGCTTTTAGTTTCAACGACATCTCTCAGAAGTCTTATTTGCTCACATAGATATTCTCCTTTGTTTCACACTGTCATAGCACTCTTTCTCTTTACATCATATAATTATAATTGAAATTAATTATTTGTATTAATTTTTAATGGATTTCTCTGCTAGACCATAAATTCATGAGCTATTATATCTAGCATGTTTAGTGCTGAGTCTCATATCTGGAACAGTGTCTGAGACACAGTAGGTGCTCAAGAAATATTTATTGAAAGAATAAATGCAAAATCTTTAAAAATAAAGATCTCTTTCAGAAAGTATCTCTTATATTCTGACATAACTAAATATCGATTTTTATGCTGAAGTAAGTCTGTCTCCAAATTGGATTCATCTCTGTATGTATGACTGCCAGGTGAATGTTACAGTGCATCTCCAAATAATCTCTGTGACCTTTACTTTGTATTTTACATTGTTTTTTGTAGGTGGGAATTGTGCTTTTAGTTTTAGCTTTTATGGGAACTCGTAGCAGAATAGCCAGTCCTGTCACTCACAAGGCAATGAGTAATACTTGGTAGCTCACACCTAGCTGGGAAGTTTATTAATGAGCTTCTACTTCCTTGAAGCAAACACATGCACATTTTTGTGCCAAGGCAGTGTTTTTTCTCTGATGGTCTAGATTTTGTTTCTAATGTATCTAGGTCAACAATAAGAATCTAAATCTTTATGGTCATATAATTATTCATTTCCTATCGATGGTACTTGTGGCCAAGTGTAGGTTGCTTAGGAAAAACACTACCCAGAAAAAAAGCTTTGAGTAAAACATTACTTTTTGGTAGATAGACCACAAATTGGTCCCTCCCTCTTTAATGTCCATGATTTTCTGCCCAGTTAGACAGAATTCAGTTTAGAATAATGCCATAATTAAGGGCTTATGAATGTATGTTTTGAGGAACTGAGATTGTAGTTTATCAGGCTTACAAACCATTTCTTGCAAATGGTCTGAATTTATGACTTCATTTTCCAGACTTGACAACACACTCAGAGGTTGAAACACTAGTGTTTGTTTGCAAATGGAAAACTAAAGCATGAGACAAGGAGTATATTTCTCAGTTTTATATTCTATACATATTCAAATGAGGAGCACTGTTTCATAAGTTCTAATTTGCTTTTGCTTGTCAAGTTCTTCACAGATTGCTACATTTTTTTATTATATTTGAGTTAATTAAAGTTTTTAGTTATTTACTATGCTTCGTAATTAGACATGTTGACTTATATAACACTGGACTGTTCCTTTAAGCTGTCACTTTTAATTGCAAAATAAAACAGAAATTTCCAACTATGCAGAAAACATGCCTTACTTTGAAAGACACTCATCTATTTTTTTCATTCTGTTTAGTCCATTATGAAAGTAACGATCAATCAATCAGTTTAATAATTACAACAGCTCATTAGTGTCTTATTTGAACAGAAAAAGAATGGGACACCGGGGTTAAGAGCAAAATGACACAAGATTTCCCAGACATCCTTTAATAATAACACCATAGAAAATAAAAGAGAAAAGTATTTGCAAATCATCAAGCTATTCGCCCAGTGCAAACCAACCAGATCTCTGGTGATGATCAAGAGACATGCAGGGGAGAAAATGAATCAAGGGAACAGTGTGGGAGCAAATAAACACTTAAAAATGGACTGCAAAGTCAGATAAAAATCTAATCTGTTCAGTTTTTTTAAAAAAATCAAACACATTCTCTGTCCTCATGGGCAATCAATTAAGTGAAAGCAGCACACACTTTACACTGTTTACCTCTGTTAGAGCACAAGTCATTCCTTACTCAAGAAACTGCCCTGTCTTTTAAAAACTTTCTTGCCACTTGAAGTATGGACATAAATAAATACCTGGGCTCATTACAAAAACAAAACAAAAAATCCCTTGCAAGATGTCAAGGAAAACCATATGATTCATTACATACAGGTAAAGACAGGGGTTGTACAATGCGTATGATTGCTTGGCTTTTTGCACAGGTCAGTTACAAAAAGCCATTTCTGTAAGTATTTACAACATGCCATGTTGTTATCTGAAGATACCCCTTCAAGCATACCACACATCCTCTACCCTCTAGGAGTCTTCGGTCTAGAGGTGGGAAAAAGGCATCAGGTCCACATGGAGAGTAATGAGGGAGGAACAGAGAAGCACAGAGTTCAGAGGAAGAAAGGGGAATTATTCAGAGTAGGGGGATCTGAGAAATGTTTAAGGGCGAAGTAACCCCCAAGCAGAGGCTTAAAAACAGGGAAGGATTTGACCCGGAAATAAATATTTGGGGCTTGGTGTTGGATTACAGAAAGAAGGCAGAAAAAGTCTCTTCTCTGAAATCTTACTGTTCTGAATTTCAGCCTTTCAAGCTCTTTGAGACTGTCTATTGAAATGATTTCCCAGGCCTATAGCTTATAAAGGGCATTCTACCTCACCCAGTGTTACCACTCTGTGTGTGTCTTGTGGAGTCCTCAACCTTAGTCTGGTGACAGAGTCTCACATGGTCTATTTAAAAGTAATCAAGCCATTCCCAAAACATCTGATGTTGCCCTTTGAGAGGGTAATGGTTTTCCTTTTAATTCTAACTCCATCAATAGAGTGACACTAATCCAGACTGATTTGAGTAAACAGGGCATATTCCCCATTGTCTCTGTGATCTGAGAAAGAATAAACTTGAGAAAGATCACTGCCTGGATTGGAAATGGCCCCTTTGGGTGTTTTGCTCAAGCTTAAAAGGAAAAAGTAAATGCCTGTACAGAGTTCTTTCCAAGGCAAGCTCACTTTAGGGGTGGTAATTCTCATAGGGGTATTATACTAAACTGCACCTATTAGTGGCTTTAGCACCAATAAGAAAGTAGAACTATTTCTTTTGTAGTGTTTCCAGAAGAGCTGGCGAGAGTGTTTCATAAATTTCCGCCTCTGGCAACACACCACAGTTTGACTCAAAATTTCCTCTTTCAGCTTTTATAAGGATTTTTTTTTTTTTTTGGTGTGGCTATTTAAGAAATACAGACAAAATGCAATTTAGATCACAATTTTTGCACGGGATATCAATTTACACTCTACACTCATCCACTACATTCCAAAAATGTTTTATTCTGGCCAGTTATTTCCTCTCCTGAAACCAACATGTGCTTTATCTAAATACCAGTTACTTAATTTTAAGTTGACAGGTGAATATTATGTGGTGAAGCCATCTTAACTTCAATCTACAGGACAGTCCTATTGTAGTTTGTCTTTGGAAAAGAAACATAAATTGTGTAAAGTTAGTCATTATTAAACATGAAATAAAGAACTATCCAAGATTTTTTGGAGGTCGAGAGATGGAAATGAATCCTTTTAAATAGTATAGGTGGGCTATATTATCAGTTCAAACAAGAAAATCAAAAGTGAGGAAGTATAAAGTACTTTTTCTGAAAAGACTTTACAGACATTTCATTTAACTACTTATTTCTACAAAGGAGGTTGTATAGCGAGGTGGTAGTTTATGGAAATTCATTGTATCTCCTAATGTCTGCACAGAGTTAAAAGCAAGACAATCGTGTGCTAACATTGGATAATTTTCTAAATCCACTTTATGCATGTGGAGGGTTTGGTTGGTAAGAAAGAGGAAGAAATGAGCTACAAGCTTGGACATTCCTTCATTTATCCTAGAGCCCAGTTCTCCTCCTACCTACTCTCTTTGCCTTTAAATCAAGTGACTGAGTTTCCTCCCATATAAACTTACCCTCTTCTACCTCGCTATTATCTCTTTAATAGCCTGAATTTTCTTCCTGGGTGAAATAGAAGTAATGAAGGAGATTGTGAGAGGACAGGATATTAATATGGTAAACACATGTTTTCCCTCAATATTTCTGTTTAAATCTTAAATGCAAATGTGTATCCTTGTACAAAATAAAATTTGAAAAATTTCTGGTAAAGATTTTTATGTTTCAAATACCAAGATCTTGATTTTTGTTGGGAGTCTTATTTGTTTAATTTCAGAGATTGTTTGTTTCTTCAATGGGACATTCATATTTGCTTCTGCTCTATCATTTCCCAGTTAAGACTGGGAATTCTCAATCTTTGACAAACATCATACTTCGTATATTGGTTCACATTTAGCTCCAGGATTACTATTTGGATTTAGAGCAGTGACCAGAGAATAAAGTTTTCTTGTCCCGATTCAAGATGGCTATTTAACAAATAAAGTTGATACTAATTAACACAGAGACTCAGTCTGGATTTTGTTCCCAGCTTTGATTAATTTTAAAGAATGTAATTACTGGATCCCTATGAGGGTAAGTCACCTTATCTGTCTCAACAGAAGTCTAAGGAATGAGAACAGGAAACCCTCATCTTCACCAATGCAAGCAATCCTTTGGGCTAATTCTTTTCCCTCCCTGTATAATGCCTCTTATTATCCCTGGATCACACAGAAAAAGTTTTCAAACTTGAATTCTAAACACTACCCGTACTTTCAAAATATGCACGTGTTCTAGCTCCTACTGAGATAAAAGCCCGTATCATTTTTTGTTGCTCTTTCTACAAAATCTTTCCATTTTGACACATGTATTGAATACGGATCAGTGTTTAAATCAACATTTTCTTTCCAAGTCAATATACCATACTCTTTTATCTGGTCCTATACAGTTCTTGTATTTTTTATTTATTTTCTACCCCTTACACAGAATGACCTTCTTCCCTTCCCCCTGGGCTAAATTCTGATCTTTAAACTATGTGAAATATGACCTTTGCCATGAACAGTTTGAGGCCATTTCACTGTTTTTGAGAATTTTGGTGTATCTTACGAGAAGGTATCTTACCTTTTGGTGTCTTTTGTACTGGAGTCATTCTTGAACACCTTCTATGCACTCTAGTATTGTGAATTCTCAGGGGCCAGTGATCGCAACTTAGTAATTTCAGCATTCTTTATGGTGCCTAGCACCATGACTATACTTAATTAGCTCTATAAGTGTAGAATTCTAAGGAAATGCTTCCCTTTGTGGGAGAAATAATCTAAATGATTTGTGGCTGAGATATCGAAATCACTCTATCCAGTTTACAGCCAAATTTACACTACTTTTTCATTTTGGATTGAAGGATTGGGAAAAATAATGAAATAAAGAGTGGGGTCTGTTTATAAAATGGCCATATACGATAGGAATATGAAACTTTGTCTTCTAACTGAAACACATTTGAAAGTGAAAGTGGTACTATTAATAGTTATATTTGAATAGGACATAACTACATCAATTCATACAAACCAAGACCAATGGTTCCCAAATTATCTTTAGAAGGGGCCACCGCTAAAAAAAAAAAAAAGCTACAGGCAGAGAATACACAAGTCATGTGGGACTTGAGAAATAATCCATTTCTACCCTTCCGAAGGTGGGTAAGGTGTTGGATATTCTTGCAAAACAGGCAACCAGTGTGTGATGCAGAGAAATGCATTTTATACTTCCAGGCAGTCTTGAGCAAAGCCATCTTTTGAGCCCTAGTACAGATCTCATTACACCACTCTTCTGCTCAAATTCTTCCATAGCTTATTATTGCCACTATAGTGAATGTATTATGGCCTCCATGAGCCCACTCTATCTTACATTTCTAACTTCATTTCCTAATTCTTTCACACTTTCAATTCCATCTGAACTATTTGACATTTCTGAGCATACCAGCGTTTGTCCCACTTCAACTCTTCTGCTGATCCTTGATTCTTCACCTGAAATCCTTGCTCTGTCTTAAATTTCTAGGACTTAGAAAGCCCTACCTGTCCTTCCAAGTACAGCTACATCCTACATATTCATATTCATGTTGACTTTCTTGATCCTTCTGCTTTGAGGTATTGTCTTTCTTTGACCTTTATATTATTTTGCTCACACTTCTCATATGACACTGAAGAACTGTCCTCCAATACGACTGTATGTGCTCATTACTCTTAGGAAATGTAAAGTTCATGATGTAGGAACTGTTTCTTACTCATTTTTTATGGCCCATATACCATCTTATATGTAACTGATACTCATTAAACATTTATTTAAAAAGAGTAAGTTGATCCTCCTTCTAACCTAAGTTTTCCTCCTCAATAATACTAATCATAAATATTACAACTCAACTAAAAGGTGTAAGTGAAAATTATAAAATGTTTAAAAATGTAGCAGATTAATAAGCTATGACTCATCATTTTCTTGTGCCTCCAAAATGTGTTCTTAAGAAAAGATTTGAAATACAATTTATAGCTTAACTTTTAGATCAATTATTTTACCTAAATACTTCAATCCATTCTCTTCTAGAACCAAATACACTACCCTATCAGATACTTTTCACAGGCAACATAGTCCCGTAATTGGCACTGGACAATAATGATACATAAACCATCTGACTTTTTTTTTTCTCATTATACATTTGAAAGAAAACTGTGAGTCCATGATCTTGGAAAAATTTTATCTTCAAAATCGTAAGACTTTTATGGAAATAACCATTATTTTTCACTGATATTTTTTGGGGTATCTGAGTTCGTTCTTCCTTACTTATTGACATAAACAGTTAGAAGTTAAAAATGTATTTAACAAGGGAAGAAGTTTAATTTCATAATATTACTATGAAAGGAGAATTTTTTTACCTAGCCACTTCTAACCCACCAGCTCAGGCCCTACCCAAAGGAATCATATCACCTCAGAGAAAGCTTAGGTACATTTATGGTAACATATTTCTCAATGGTTTGACCCATATCCTTCCTTGACAAACATAAAATCTTGTCACCTCAGAAGAACACTCCCTTAATAGGAAAAATATAGGATCTAAATTTGGTATATCTTCACTGTCTAAGAAAATTTTAGCAACTTTGCATTTAGAAAATGTATGTGGAATGATGAAAGAGCACCAATATTTCTTTTTTTTTCTTTTTTTTTGGTTGCTATAGTTAACCCAGGCATTCATTCATGCTTCCTACTGTGCTCTCCACACCCCCGTTGAGGATCACTGCTCTTCTAAAAAACAAAACAAACCAAACATGCTTTTTCCTTATCTAGGTAAAGGATAAGTGATTTATTACCACCACTCATTTTTCCAATAGTAGTGAAGGAAGGTATGACCTATGATCTGTGATCTAAGATCTCTTTCTCCCAGTTCCCTCTGGGCTTGAGGGCAACCAATTGTAAAACAAGTACAATCTAAGACTGCAACGTGAAATAAGGGACACAGTGTGGCTGACACCTAAATCAAACCTGCGGCCTTTGCTTCTTACCTGTGCTTTTTTACTTAAGATGTTAAACATCTCAGAAGCACAACATTTATTAACTATTAAGAGAAAAATCACTCTCATGTGAAAAATATGATTCAGCCCTTGGAAACAGTATTGGGACAGGAAAGACTATTTCCCTTGACCATGCAGGTCCAGAGGACAATTATGGCAATAACCTGGTCTTCAAGAGCTTATACTGCTGCCTTAACTTTTCTTTTTGCTCTCAACTAGATTTGCACAACAGTTATGAAAACTTTTTTGAGCATCTACTATGAATCACAACAGCCATTTTTAGAGTATGTTCTATCTCACGTTGGTATAAAAGAAAAAATGGTTAGGTAAACAGGACTCATTTATACACTTATAGTTCTCTGAAGTACAGAAAGAAAAATCATTAACCTCAATTTGTAAAGAGAGGTGTGTCCATATACGAGCCTTGAAGTCCTGTTTAGTTGTAAAATACTGTAACCCATTCATGAAAGTATCTTTCCTTCTTCGTCTAGAACCCCAAAAGGGAATTTTTAATAAAAATGCCCTTCTAAGGAGTTTGAGAGTCTCTCCTTTCTCTCTCTCGCTCGCTCTCTCGCGCGCGCGCTCTCTCTCTCTCTCTCTCTCTCTCTCACACACACACACACAAACACACACACAGAGAGACCAGTTTTTTGGCAAGAAAGTTGAACTAAAACTTAATCTGTGAAGAATTTCCTTTCTTTTGAGTCTCTCTCTTCCAGTCTGAGACCAGTCCCAGAGGCTGTGTCATTTCAAGCCTGGCACACTGAAGTGGTGATTGCTCGAGGCCTCTCCATTGTAAACCAAGGGTGGAACCTTAAGCCTTGCCTGTTACATCCTGCCCCATGTTCTCCTTCCTTCTGGACCCTTTCCTGTTCATTAACAGCTTCCCGAAATTCATCTCCGCTTGTGGGGAGAGAATAGAAAAGTTACGGAAAGGAAAGTAGAGAAGGAACAGTGTTCTTACACTGTTTTTGAGTTATCAACCCAAAGAAGCTCCTAGCAAATTAAATTGAAAAATTACTTGACATCAGAGAATAGGTTTTGGTTTTAAAATAGCTTTCACTCTCTTAGGGAGTTATATGCCTTTTTATTCTTAATTTGCCCAATTTTTAACAATTCTTATGTGATAATAGTAGATTGCTGTAACCGTATTAACAAGTACTAATAAACGTTACCTTAAAGTGAGTCCCCAAATGTTATAGCATTTGTATTAAGTTTTAGGATTCTCAGAGCCATGTGCTCCCTGGCATTTCATATACTCAAATGTAGAACTGCATTTTTACAGAAGACTAAATATAACCCTATACAGAAAAGAAAGCTATTCTTAAGAATATAATAGAAATCAAGCCATGGAGATAACACATGGTACAAAGACTGGCAGAAGATACAACATTCGTGGTGGCAGTATACAAAAAGATGCAAGAAAGTAGAGAAATTCAGCTGTGTTTTTTTTTTTTTCCCATAGACATTGTCTATACACATTAACAGCACTCCAACAGAAAACAGACAACTGTTGCCTTTTTTTAGCACCTGACTACACATTCACCTAAAGTTTTTAAAAACTCACACCCTTGTAAAGGTTTTTCTTTTCAACATACTCTCACATACAACATGATTCTTTGCCTCCATAAAAGGCAATAATGCCTACAGATATCTTCTAATCACAGGATTTATGCAGCTTTTCTCCTTTCATGAGAAAAAATCATCTCTTTCCACTTTATGTCAAAATTATACTTTTCTTATAGATATCTCTAAACTAACATTTGCTTCTACCCTATTATCCACATAGTCAAATCCCAGCCTGCTTATAAATACTGTGTATGAAATAGTTCATGAACAAATACAAAGTCAGATATGGCGTGACCTACTGATCATTTTTTTAATGATAAAACTAGACAACATTGGATCGAATAGAAACAGCAAGATAATCTTAAAAGTTACCTTATATTTTTTCAATTGTTTAGTAACATTTTAAGCTAACTTTCAATATTAAAGTAAAACAAGGAATTCAAGTTTCTCCGCTGAGAACAAGAAAGCCTGCTGAGCGTTTTAAAGAAAAGGAGTCACTTCCTTTTCCTTCATTAGATGACTTGATATTTCCCCTGTTATATTTACATAGTTCAGTTGTCTAGACAATTGCACAAGGTCAATATGACAGCTCAGGCCCTGCTTTCCTGCCCTTTGCTTGATTCTACCTTTTGCCATCTGCACCAGAATACTGTGCACTTTGTTTTGATTTTTAAGGAGCTCAATTTGAGTACTCCAGTCTATTTTTCCAAGCATTCACCTGCAAGCATTTTCATCTGAAACACTGAACTCGCTCTCTCCACACGGCACCACCCCCCCAATGTGATTAGTGTCAACACAGCTGCCCTATTCTGAGGAATGTAAACTAATATTGTTGTTAGACCTCCCTCAACCTTAGGAAACTTCCTCAAAGTCTTACAGTCTCTTCAGGAGTTTTTTCTTATAGCTTTGCCCAGTGATTTAAATCCCCAATACAAACTTGTTGAGGAGAAATCAGAGGCCGATCATCAATTCTTTAAATAAAATCCTATTGCTATAATACACATTTACATGTATGCATGTATAAATATTTAATAGCGCATCAAAATAACTTCATCATTACACAGTGAAAGTCCAAGTCAATCATCAGACAATGGAGACATTATTGAAGTCCCTTCAGAATTTAGGTGAGTCTCTGGATCGATAGAATTCAAAAAGATGGCTTTAAAAATCTCACCTGATTATTCTGGGGAAAAAAAAAAAAAAGCTTCATTTGCTTTTAGGATGAAGCCTGAAGATAGAACTGAGAACTTAACTGAGTTAAGACACAGTCAACATTTTGTCTTATTGGTATGTGAATACCCAACAGAAGAGTCATTTCAATGTATCTAGCAGAATGTGATCTGCTCTCTCACTTTGTTCTTATAAAAAGTGATTTTATAAACTCCTGAATATCAGGTTTTCCAAATATATAACATCACCTCAAAATTTTTCTTTTCCCTTTCTCCTATTTTATTTCATATTCTACTTAAAGAATAAAAGTCTTGCAGTCACCACAGAAAACATTAACCAAGAAAAGGAGATTCCTATATACAATTTACAAAAACATTATATTGGGTGACCAAGAACCACAAATATGTAAACTTTATTTACAAAATAAAAACCAGAAAGCATCTCTAAATGTAGAGCTAAAATCTAAAATCCTTACCTCACTAAATTGAGTCTGGGCATTATTTTCCAGGTACAACATGTTAGCTGTAAGATTGATCAATGCCGCTGTCCTCTCTTCTGGCTCCAGGATTTTGCCAACCCCCCCACCCCCTCTGAGACCTTTACAATAGGAATCTACTAAGAAGATAACAGAACTCAAGTTCCTCTCTCTCTCTCTCTCTGTACATAATTTTAGGTTCCTTAATATATACTCAACTATAGGCATGAGGGGGCGGGACTCTTCTCTTTACCTGTCCAATCCATCAACTTCCACCTGGACTCCTCCACTCCAATGGAGTGAGGCCTCTCCCATCTCATTAAGTAGTTAGAATTCCTTATCACCAATCTTTAAAGAAAAAGAAAGAAAGAGGGGGAAAAAAAACAACAGGAGACAGACAGGTAAAACTTTCCCTTGTCTCTTTCATAAGAAAGTGCACTCCCTCCTAAAAACAAAACAAAATCTCCCCAAACCACAAACCATACCACGACCAGGATTTACAGAAGGCATTTCAGAAAGTTTTTCACACTTTTACAACTGAAAAGCAAAACTTCAAGGAAAGTATTTAAAAAGACTTTTTTTAAAACCTAGATGTGGAGTTTCAAAAATGATTACACAGTTAGAAATTAGTGAAAAATAGTCAAATCCATGGTTATATTTCCTGAATATAAAAATTAAAATCCACTGCCTGATAGCTGAAAAGTTTTCAACTTATTCTCCCCAGAGAAGTGTCAGTGATTTCATACAAATCTAAGCCAACATAAGCCACTTGATTTTTCAGAGCATGTTTCAGTAACAATTTAAACCATTGGTCCCGTTAACTTGTGAAAACAAACAAACACCCATATTATGTACAGGAAATAGAAATCCTGGGAAATGTGCCCATTTTTTTTAAAGCCTTTAAAAAAAAAAAACTGCTTCTTTCTATCACTATTTCTGGAGACACGGAATCAATACAATAGCTTATCTATTTGAATATTTATTTTTTCTATTGTATTTAGTTTTTGTTAATACTCAAAGATAATCTATTTTTTCTATAAACAAGTAATAAATTACTAACAGAAAGACTAACCTTTAAAGTATGAGAGACCAATTAGCTTTTACCTTAATATGTATTTATATAAATACATAAGAACGTTCATGTAGTATCTGGCTTTGGTTACCATGATTTAGTGAGGATGAAATGCACCCTGATGGTTATTGTGTGAGTCACTAAAATATTCTCATTACTGCCGAGTATTCTATGTAATTCAGTTAGATTTATATCTAAACATCACTTCCCACCTCTGACTCAGGAAGCCAATTCCCTCTGTGCTGCCTGAAAGTTACAATTGTCTAAGATACCTTAAGTGAATATTTAGATTTTTTCTAAAAATTAGAAGATAAGAAAATTAGAAGCCAGAATAGACTAGTTTATAAGATTTATAAACTTATAAACTTTATAATTTTGCAAGTATATTCATGACCTTGGATTTGTCTCCTCTTTATTTCTACTTCCATATCCATAAAATACATGCACATAAAAGATGATGTGATCTTTGGGTGATATTTATTTTAAAGCTTCTGAGTTACTGGTAAGAATTTTTCTTTTTCTTTTTTTCACACACAGATACACACACAAATCAGTAAAATCATTTGATCTTAAGTGCCCAAGAATATAACAACATTCTGTAACGCTGCAAATTTATATCAGGCAAAATGTTCATTTCCTGACTGAAACGTTGGGAAGATGACCTCTTACTAGCTGTAATTAACCAAATGAGCACTGACTACGAGGCCAAAAAAGAAATCACTTATGAAATGCAGTATAATTATTTGTACCGTGTATTTAAATTTCTATTACCTACGGACAGCTTCAGAGTCAGTCAATAGTGAAATATAGATGGTTGCTTCCTTAGAGCTCTACTCTATTCCAGTGATTCAAAACTTGGGTGATGCTGAGAATCATCCAGCATGCTTTTTAAAAACAGATATCTGGATCTGGCCTCAAATCTACGAGATCACACTTTCTAGGCATGTGACCCCTGTATTTGTAGTTTATACAGCAGACTAGGCAGTTCTGAATGTCAGAACTTGAGAATCAATGATCTAGAATAAACACTATTAGTTAGCACAACTGCTCAGAAAGTTATTATTAGATTCAGTTTTTACACGAGTGGGGTAGTGTAACCATTTGAACCCAAAATCTATTATTTGCAGCCTGTTGGTGATATCATATCAAAATGTAAGCAAATTTTACCTCTCTCAAAGTCAAAAGATTCTCATTAGGATTTGATGGACTAAAGAGTCAAATTCAATCTACTACCGCGGCCTTCAGTTTGATAAAGCCTGACTGTGGTCTCTCTCTAACATAGCTATCAAGATTCTGGACAAAAATCTAAGACCTGTATCTTATGTCTGCCATGGCTACTGAGAGAAAAGAACTCTAGGCTGAGAGTTACGGGAGTAACTGGGAGATAGGCTTCATTCTCAGCTCTGCCTTTAGCTAGCTCTGTGCCCTTGGGGCAGGTTACTTAACCACTTCGAATTAAGGTTCTTCATTTATGAAATGAGGGGCAGAACTAAATGGTTTCTTAAGAGCATTACAAAGATAAGAGTCTCTGTCCAGAATTCACAGAAGTTATTGAAAGGATTATTCACATTTTTCTTATTTTACTTGAATGCATGCAACTTAATTTACTCATCTGTGTAAATGGAACAGTTGCATTAAAAAGATACTAAAATGCTTAAATGACATAAAAGATAAGGTACAATGTATTGGGGGTGGGGAACTGTGTTTTTCTGCTTTAAGATATCCTCACAACAACAACAAAAATAGCTAATAATCTATTTAAATTTGAATTTAGCACAAACATTTCCTTCCATAAAAGATCTAATTAAAGTACATCTGATAATGTTTAATTTCAGAATTAAACATTAGCATAAATACCTGATGTAAATATCATGCATTTATTTAAGTAGGAGGTTATTTACTGTACTTCCCACAAAACAATGCTTATCCATGGATCTCAAAGGTTTAGTAATGTGTATGAATTTTCCTAACAACCTAGTTATGTAAGTAAGTATCATTATCCCCATTTAGTAGATAAACTCGAAGACTTTAAGTGGGTTTCCCAAGCCTTCAGAAGTAGAACAACCCTATTTCAGTTCACAATTTTCTATTCTCAGACACTTCCCTCAGAGTTTTCAAATCTTCATGGCCTCACAATTAGAGGTCAGCACTGAGCCCTGGATAAAGATGCCGCTGGCAGCAGAAGTCCAAGATGAGGGATAACACGTATACTTTCCTGAAATACTGCTGTTAACGTTTTGTTGAATATCCTCCTTAACAGTTATTTATATAAGAGTTCTTTGTATATGAAAGATATTAACCCCTTATTATAGTACTCCAAATATTTTCCTGTAGTGCATGTGTATGTACGTGTATATGTGTGTCTGGTTTTTCATGCTTGTATCTAGTTTTGTGATTTGCTTTTTGGTGTAGAAAAATCCCAATTTTTTTTACGGTCAAATTTTCACTTTCCTCTTATGACTTATTACTTTTCAAACATAATTTGAAACTTTTTCCCCAGTCCAACATTATAAAATTCTTCAATTATATTATCATCTAACATTATTATAATTTTTTAAATTTTTTCATATGTAAATCTTTTAACTCTCTGGAATTTATATTGGTATGAGAAACAAATGAAGATCTCCTTGCCCCCAAAGAACTAATCCTCATCATTTTATTTAATATTTTTTCTCTGTGATTTGACATGCCATCTTTATAAATATCAGATGCCGATGGCCCTATTTTATAGCTGTATGTGAGAAAGCTAAGCAAGTATATAAA
>NW_006494611.1:7115350-7140164 GCF_000325575.1 Pteropus alecto | reverse complement strand
GTAAAAAAAAAAAAAATCATTTTGTGCTTCTGAATCTATGTCTTCACTCAATGGTTGGGAGCAAGTGTAGAGGGGAGGGAAATACTTAGGTTTCATGAAGCCACAGAATGGACATAAGTGATTTAGGTGTTTCCCTCATGAAGACCTTAGTTCTACTGAATGGAGAGAAAAGAGAAGTTAGAAGAAGGTTGGGTAAATTTGGCTAGGATTGGGTAGTCATTTATTAAAGTAAATCAGTATTTGTGACTTATTTTTACAGTAGCAGTTGAAGCTCCAAGAAAGAACATGTATCTGGTTCTAAACATATCAATTCTTCTATGCTTTAACCCAAAGTCTACCTGAGTGAGGTACAAAAAAGAATAACCAGAAATGTCTTCACTTTCTCCGCTCCCCTCTGGAGTCCCCTCACCATCACTTTATCTTTCCTAAAGAACAACTCTGATTATGCCGCTCCTCAGGCTACCTCAATGCCAATGGGATAAAATTATTTCCCAGGTGCTCGAGGCCCTTTGCTGTCCAGTGCCAAGATATCCTCTCAGCCTCACCTTCCCTGTGTTTTATTCTGCTTGCTACATGGCTCCTGATGACCATTTCTGTCCCTCTGCTCAATCTGGTCCCTCAGTTTAAAATGCCTTCATTCTCTTGATCTGATAAAACATTTTCAGATTCTTCAAATGCCCCTTCAATTCTACAGTTGAAGTTCAATCTTCTCTTATATGAATGTATATTAAAAAAGTAATAAAATACTACCTGACAATCTATAATTGTCTGTCTCCCCTACTAGGATATGAACTTTTGAAAATTGAGTATATTTCTGTTTATTATATCACATTAAATATCTATAAAAGCTTGATGGATGTAAGTTCAATTGGACAGTTTAATTCTATAAGAAAGAATTAGAAAGTTGAATAGCAGATTTCTTACCCAAAGTATTTATTATGACACAGATGCCTTTCCTGTAGGAATCAATGCACAATACCTAATTAAAATAGAAGTGAAGAAAAGACGATGCTTTCAATCCAAGCACAGTACTTCAAAATCTCAATAACTATTTGTCAGAAAAGGAAATTATAAGCATGAAATAGTCAAAAAAGTTTTGAATTTAATAGAGCATGTGTGAAAGCTAAGAAATATTGGGACTTTCCAGCTGCTGCAGGACAAAATCAGATAATTTTAATGCTAGCTATCATAAAGTTAAAGGATGATCAACAGAACACCCTGAGTAACTTTCAAAGCTCTAATCTTTCCCAAGGTAAGTGATTTCTTTTTCCTCCTGCTTCAGATAGGTGAGAAGAATTAGCATTTGTAGAAGCTCTGAAGGCCACTAAATTAATTCACTAGGTCAATTTTCTCTTTAGTCTAAGGCTAAATCCCAAAGCAAGATATAAGGTCACATCCATTTCAGGTTACTAGCTAAGCTCTAATAAATAAGCCTTATAGGAATAGAAAGGGAGATGAGTTTAGTCTAAATCTTACAGCTGTAGTCAAGATTATATATATAGACATATATTATTTTATATATTATTTATTTATATGTAATTATATGTATATATATTATTTATGTATATATATTTTATATGTAATCATATATATAATACACACACACACACACACACAGAACTTTTGAATAGAAGGTAGAATGGTGGACAGGGTTTATAATATCTTTTTGTATTTCTTATGGGTCAGGTAGTTTTCAAAGCACTTTATATATCGACCTCATTTAATTCTCACAAAAATCTATGATTTTGGTATTGTTTTTATCCTTATTTCAGATGAAGGTGAAGAAACTGAGATGCAGATAAATACTAAATTATGAATTTGAGATTGAAACTTGTATATTTTGGCCCCTAAATCCACACACACAAAAAAAACCACTGTGTTGTATAGGTCAATTGTGTCTTCATATCTCTTCCCACCAATATTTATCCACCCTTCGGCATCAATCATGTCTATAGTAGTCCTGTAGCTCATTTACTAGATACTCCATTGTATGATTCTAATGACAATAGCATTTTAAACACTTTCCCAGATCGAGATTTTGCCTTACTTTAGAAGTGCTCCAAAAACAGTCCAAGTAAATAGGTGTACAAATATACAGAGATAAGATCATCTCACATTGCCTTTCGTTTTACATTTTAAAAATGTATTACAAAAATAAATTGATACTTGTAGGCAAAATCTGAAAAATCAAAATAAGAAATAAATGTCATTTACAAGCACACCATTGAGAGAAAATTCTTGTTAAAAATTTCCCTGGTCTTTCTCCCGTGTTTATAAATGTATTCCATAAACAAAATTAGGATTACACTCAACATAATTTTTTAAAGTTATCATAGTATTATGAGCACTTTCTTATGTTAAGTATTCCTGCAACTAAAAATACTGGGTCAACTGTTATATACTTAACTCACTTGTTAGGTACAGAATCAAGTTATTTTCTAAAAGGACTACATCAAATTGCATTTGTGTGAGGATGAGGACCACAGTATTGAGGATTATCTTTTTCAATCTTATAAAAATATTCTTCTTGTAATGTGAACTCTCTTGATTGCTACTGAGATTACATGTATTTCAGTATGTGTATTAGCCCTTTTCATTTATTCTTGAAATGATCTATTAATGTTCTTTGCCTTCATCTTAATTCCTATCCCATTGGAGTAGCAGTGTTTTCTTTATTAAGAAATTAACCCTCTGACATACTTGTTATAAATTTTCCAAGTTTATTTGCTTTTTAGTATTCTATAAATGAAATAAAAAGTCTGATTACTTTATTACATAAAAATGATTACCTTATTATATAAAAATGACTTCATTTATCTCAGAAGCTAGAGATAATCACTGTTAAAATTTTGGTATATTCTCTTTTAGAGATACACATTCTACACAATGTAAAACATTGTGTTTTACAAACTGTACATATAATCATGTATATGAAAGATATATTTTGTTGATTATATACATATGTGTGTCAGTATAAATAAATGCATATATCTATTTTTAAAAATTAACCTGTTAATATGAGAGCATACTCAGGTAATTACAAATATTTTTTAAACACTGTTTTAAAATTGTCACATAATCTTATTGAATTAATTTAGCCATTTCCCGTTAATTGGCTATTCAATTTGCTTCTATTTTCTAAATATTTTTTTATTTTTCAGTTACAGTTGACATACATTATACTAGTTTCACGTATACGATATATTGATTAGACACTTATATAACTTAGGAAAGCTTGATGGCCTTAATAAATCTAGTACCCATCTGACACCATAAATAGTTATCACAATAGTATTGACTATATTCCCTATGCTATACTTCACATGCCCATGACTATTTTGTAACTACCAATTTATACTTCTTAATTCTTTCCCGCTTTTCACACATCCCCCCATCAGCGCTCTCATCTGGCAACCATCAAAATGTTCTCTGTATCTATGAGTTTGTTTCTGTTCTGTTTGTTCATTTATTTTGTTCTTTGGATTCCACACATAAGTGAAATCATACGGCATCTGTTCTTCTCTGTCTGACTTACTCCACTCAGCATATTACCCTCTAGTTCCAACCATATTGTTGCAGATGGCAAGATTTCATCCTTTTTTATGGCTAAGTAATATTTGATTATGTGTGTATGTATATACATACATATGTATATGTATATATGTATACATATGTGTGTGTATGTGAGTGTGTGTATATATACATATATACACATACACACACATATGTATACATACACACACATATACTTCTTTATTCATCAACTGATGGACACTTAGTTTGCTTCATACCTTGGCTAGTGTAAACAATGCTGCAACGAACATAGGATGCACATGTCCCTTTGAAGTAGTGTTTTCGATTTCTTTGGATATATACCTAGAAATGGGATAACTGGGTCCTTCTTTGTCTCTTGTTATTGCCTTTGTTTTAAACTCTGTTTTGTCTGGTATGAGCATTGCTACATCAACTTTTTTTTATTATTTTCATTTTCATGAAATATTTTTCTCCATCCCTTTACTTCGTCTGTGTGTTTCTTTTGATCTGAAGTGAGTCCCTTGTAGGCTTCATATGTAAGGGTCTTGTTTTCTTATCAGCACCATTCACCCACCCTTTATGTTTTGATTGGAGCATTTAATCCATTTACATTTAAATTAATTATTGATACGTAGTTATTGCCACTTTATTATTAATATTTTTGATATATATATTTTTCTTCTTCTTAAAGAAGTCCTCTAACATTTCTTATAATACTGGTTTGGTATTGGTAAATTCCTCTACCTCTTTCTTGACTTGGAAGCTATCTGTCCTTTGATTCTAAATGACTGCTTTGCTGGGTAGAATAATCTTGGTTGTAGGTCCTTGCTTTTCATCACTTATGGTCTTATGGGATCTCCCTTGCAGGTAGCTAACTCCTTTTCTCTTGCTGCTTTTAAGATTCTCTTTGTCTTTAATCTTTGGCATTTTAATTATGAGGTGTCTTGGTGTAGGCCTTTGGGACTCCGTGCTTCCTAGGCTTGTATATCTATTTCCTTCAGTAGGTTTTCCATCATTATTTCTTCAAATAGGCTTTTGATTCCATGCTCTCTCTCTTCTTCTGGTACTTCTATGATGTGAATGTTGATACTCAGTGTTGTCCCAGAAACCTCTTAAACTATTTTCTTCTGGTACTTCTATGATGTGAATGTTGGTACTCAATGTTGTCCCAGAAACCTCTTAAACTATCTTCATTTTTTTTAGATTTTTTCTTATTGCTGTTCTGTTTGGGTGTTTTCTGTTACCTTGTCTCTCAAATCACTGGTTTGATTCTCTGCTTCATTTAATCTACTGTTGATTACCTCTAATATATTCTTCATTTCAATTATTGTATTCTTCATTTCTGACTGTTTCTTTTTTCTATTTTCTATTTTCATTTTTATGTTTCCTATCTCTTGAAGTTCTCATTGAGATCATTGAGCATCTTTATAACCCATGTTTTGAACTCTGCATCTGGTAGATTGCTTGTCTCTATTTTTAGTTTTCCTTTGAAGCTTTGTTTTGTTCTTTTACAGGAGACATGTTTCTTTGTCTCTTTTCCTGTGTTTGTTTCTATGTATTAGGTAGAGCTGTTATGGCTCTCAGTCTTAGTAGAGTGGCCTTATGTCATAGGTGTCCTATGGAGCTCAGTGGCACAATCTCCCCAATCACCTGAGCTGGGTGTTCCAGCTGTGTTCCTTGTTGGGTTGTGTGTATCCTTCTGTTGTAGGTGAGCCTTGATTGCTGTTGGCATGCCAATGGGAGGAATTGACCCACAAGATGATTGGTTGTGAGGACTGGTCGTGACTACAATGGAAGAGCTGCTGTGCAGGGGTTAACCCTACAGAGCAGGACTTGCTTTAGTGGGGTCTGGTGCATTCCAAATCTGCCCTTTGGGTGTGTCATTTGTGGAGGTGGTTAGGTGGTGCTCTGCTATGATCTGAAACTGGACACTGAGTATGTTGGTTCTGGGGCCTCTCAGGAAGGGCTCTGTTGCTGGTCAAGGTAAGCCGCTGCCTGTGTCCTGCCTAGGGCCACTTGGTATGAGTTACGAAGTCACCTGCAGATAGTTTCTACTTATGCTGGGCTTGGAGGTACCTGGGAGAGGTTAAGATGCCAGCCGGGGCCGGCTGCCACTAGTGTGGGGCTTAGGACAGCTTAGCAAGATATATAGCTGAGGCCAGATGCTGCTTGTTTGGGGTTGGAAACCTTTGAGAGATTTTAGAAAAGTCCACCACATTAACCAAGACAGGCTGTTTGTATGGAAATGCCACTGGGTAGGCGGAGTCACAGGAAATCACCAGGATAGGACTAATTGTATCAGCCAAGTTGATAGAGACTCATATAGGGTGCCCACCTGCATGTGCACGCTGGGTCTGGGGAGGGTTCACCATAGGACAGTGGTTTCTTCCAGCACTTCTGTCTGGGAGAAAGCTACCCCTTTAGCCCTCACCCTGAGGCTAGACAATTTAGTTCATCCTTGTATGTCCCTACTGTCTTTCAAGCTGCTGCCCCAGCACTACAGGTCAGAGTAAGTAAGCCTGTTAGTAAGTCCATGTATGGGCTCTTTAAGTGAAACATCTGGGACTCTGGCTGCCCTCTGTCTCACTCAGCCACAATGGTTTTCACAGCCAGAAGTTATGGGGACTTCTCTCCCTGGCATTGGAACCCTGGGCATGGGGTCTTGCTGTGGGGCTGGGACTCCTCGCTCCTCAGGTGGAAACTTTGAGGCCGAGATAAGCCTCCCGATTCTCAACTATCACATATGAATGTGACATTAGCCCCTTCCTCATCTCCACTCCTCTCACCTGTCTCCATGTGGCTTCCTCTATATTTCCTTAGTTATGGGAATTCTGTTCAGCTAGACTTTAGGCAGTTCTCAATGACAGTTTTTCTGTAGTTTAGTTATAATTTTGCCATCTCGACCCTCTGCTTCTATTTTTTTTTTACATTATAACTTTAAAGCAAAAAGTACTACACTATTAATTAAAATACATAAACCAAAGCTGAATCATTCAATTAAAAGATAAAAATAATTTAAAGGCCAATAGATACTACTAAACTGATTTTCAGGTATTATACCACTTTCTGTTTAGACCAACAATGTAAACCAGAGCTTACTCTACCACAACATCATTACAGCCACTATTATGTAAAAGATGTTCAATATTTTAGAGTAAAAACTCACACAAAATTAACTTTCTCCTATTGCTATTATACGTTATTCATCAGGGTGATCATATTCATCTCCATCCCCACTGATGAATCTACTTTGGAAAGAGCAGGTCTTTAAATCAAACCAGCTTGTATTTGAAAACAGGTGTGTTTGCTTCTTTAAATTTTCATCTGTAAAATCAAAATGTCACCCCATGTTAAACATTTAACTTCTTAACCAAGCCTATAGCAGTAATTAGTTTATGATAGGTTTTAAATAGATTTCAGTGCCCTTTTATCATTTTCTTTATTTATATCTGTAGTTCTGGACATGGCTACTAAATATCTTCTATAAATTCTTATTTTTTAAACATTCAATCATCTAGTATTTCATTAGATAGTTAGATTAAAACTATATTTAATTTCTTTCCTTCTCACTTACTGCCATATCCTCCAAATCGTGTTGCCATAGTAGGCATTCATAGACAATAGTCAATTGCCAGCTTGAAGTAGTGGAAGGAACCCTGGAATCCATATAGAAACCTGGGGTCCAGTTCTCACCTTCATGATTTTGGAGTTAGTCCTTTTTGTTGAATGGATAGATAATGAACAAGTAATAACTCAAGCTAATTGCATAACACATTACTTTCCTTCTGGTTCCATACTAGGACATATTCCAATACAATACCAGCTTTTAAGTAATTTACCGTATTGAATACCATAGGAAAGACAACTAATCTTGCCTTTAAGGATCATGCATGTTCCAAGAGTCAAAGACTTCAAGTTAAGTTCTGACTTTGCTATAAATAATTATATTACTTGGAACAGGACACTTCCCTTCCATCTTGCAGCTTTCCAATCTATTCATTGGACTTATTTTCATTATATATTTGGCATCCTATATTACTGGGATTTGTGTCTCCTCAGAGTTCATGTGTGTCTATTTAAACATGATCTGAATTTAGCTATTGATGAAGACAGACAACATCCCTATCAACTTTATATCTCATATCTTTTCCTTGTGTTATCTTCTTTCTAAAGAGCCTGTGAGGCAATTGATTTTATACACCAGTTGATTTCTACCAAGCTTGTAGTTCTGGAAATTTTAGGCTTTACTTTTAGTTCCTCAACTTTTCTCTTCTCAGCATGAATAATTGGTTGGGCAAGCGATGCCTCATTCTTCCTTAGGGAAACTCAGCTTAATTTCTTACAAAATCTTCTTTTCCCTTTCCACCAAAAAAAATAGTCCCTAGGCAAAATAAAAAGGAGGAGTATTTATTTTAGAGTCCTAGATGAACTCCAAGGGAAAAATATCACATTTTACCTCCTTTAATTCAGACTCTGAGAGAGTTCCAGTGTCTTCTCTCTGTGACAACAGGCCTTGGGAGAAAAAAGACCTATTTCTGGAAACCATTTCCACTCATTCTAAGGATGGATTTAGGGGGCCTTGGCCCACAAAAATAATACAATATAAAAATAAATGGCTCCTTGGTAACATTTTCGTCCTGAATAGAGAAGAGAGTGAAGCATCCATAGATAGAATGAGAAATCAGGGCCTACAAAGTAAGGTTTGAAGATGAAACCTGAGGACTGTTTACCGAAATGGAAAACCAAATTCAAATTCAAGAGCACATGCTGATGCTGTGGTAAGAACTCCATGAATGATTCTAATTTTAAAATATTTTATTCTTCCATCTAGGAGTCTTAATAAAGTACTTTTACCGAAAAAGTCCTATTCATGGGCAAAGAGGGCTGCAATAGTTTGGAGCTAATAACAAGAACATTAGCATATATGTCGTGAATTGCAGCTTAAGAGCATATATAGTTTATATTTCATAATTTTGCAGCCTTGTACACACTGGTTCCTCCAATCTCTCTGACAGGCAAACTCAAATATGTTCTTCAACATCCATATAACTTATTAACTCCATTTTAGTCAACCTTTGAGTGTCTGTTATGTATCTACTATTGTGCTAACATCTGTGAATCAATTTTTGTCTTCCCTAGGCAGCCAATTGCTTTTGCCTCTACATTTTTATCTAATCCTGGGGATACCTATATCATTATAGATCTTATCTCATTACTTTTTAATTCTGTTTTCATAAATCCCACACTGAAATATGAGTTTGAGGGCAAGGGTGACTCTCAAATTAGTTCTGTACTTCCTGCATTTAGAAAGTGTGCAGAATAGGCACTCAAATCCTGTTTGCTAGATGACTATTCTGGTTAGATATGCAAGATAAGTCTGTAAAACAGGCATGGCCTTATTATCCCCAATTCTCAGATAAAGAAATCAGGTTACAGAAGAGTTAAATGTTACATTCAAGTTCACACATAAACTATGCTTAAGGCGGCACACTGTCCTGTGCCACACAGTTGCCCTGTCACACAAGAGATTACCTTCTCACACCCCAACAATGGGGAGGAATTCAATCTCAGAGCAAGTCAATTTGTTTGCATGGTCTACAGGAGAAATAAAAGATCCTGTGGCCACAAATGACTCCCAAAGATATTCTTTTCCCTTTAGTAGCTTTTCCCCCCTTAATGTTGATCTCCTGATCTTTCTACTATTAGAGGTACAATAAACTGACTTAGTTCCAGCTTCCCAAGCCTGATTTGCAACTCGATTAAAAAGTGGTGCAACCAAGTAGGTGTGCCTCTCTGACCTGAGTGGTTAAGCCAGATCTTCTGGCCTACAGAGGCCACTAGTTTGATTTAGTGAGAAAACATTATCTGTATCGATCATTAACTGGACTACTCTGCAACAGTTATCACAAAGAGATGAAAAAAAAAAAGCTCAAGAGGAGTGCTGCGCCTAAAAAATATAGATAATTTCCACCAAAGACTGAAATTTACTTTAGGATTAAAATATATGTTGCTTAAAAGTAATGGGAAACTAAGTATTATAGCTTCCTAATAACAATGAAGAAATCATTTCTTCAGATGGAAACCAACATAGACAGTTGTGTTCAAATCACAGAAAAAAACATGTGGCAAAAAATCTGAACACAAACACATGCTGTGGAGCAGCTGGACCCAACAAAAGGAAAATAAAACTGAAGAATTATTTGTTAACTCAGTTGCTAAGTGAATCAAATGGATATATTACTTTTTTAATCGAGTATTTATGCAATCCTCTTTAATTGTTCTGTTTTTTTCACTAGGTTTTGTAATTTGTGTAGATTCTCTGCAGGGTAAGTGGTTTAAGCTTCAGTGTCTAAGGGCTGAGTCAATGACATATATCCTGAATCTGTGAGTTAAATTATGACCAAACCAGAGCTCAGATGTTTCAGTTTGAGCATTTCCTTAAAAGATACATTTAGTTTCTTCTCCTTCATCTCATTCTTTCAATGGTCCACATCTTTAACAATTTTTATGTAGCAACCATAATAAAATCTTAGTCATGGTCAATAGCTAGAAAACTAGGTAAACTTAAAACTCATGCACGATCCTCAAACATCAGACCACTTTCATTTTGATCTCCATTTTACTCTAAGGAGGGACAGGTCAAAAATGCTTATTGGTTCTCATCACTGGCCTAGTTGTCATTTTTGAGTTTTACCTCTTCTCTCTTCCTAACTGGGAGTACAGACAGAAAAATGAAAACCAAGGCTAAAGTAAATAGTAGCTGATTAAAAATTAATTGATTTGATTTTGTTTCAAGGTCAAATCATAGATTCATTTGGGATATGTTAATGCTAGAAGATATGAGACCATTGATTAGAGAGCATTTTATTTCTTTTTACACATACATCTGCACACATACATATTCAGTATGTATCCTCTGACTTGCTGTTCTAGTGAAAGAGACATATTTAGAAAAAAACTAATACATTTACCATCAAGATGAAATATATATAAAATAGTAACTAAAATAAATGATAAGTGTTACAAGTAACAGTTCTATAGAAAGGGAAGGAGTGATAATTTCCCATGAGGACATAAGGAGCTGAGTCTTTATGGTTGAGAAGGATTTTCGAAGAAGAAGAGGAAGAGGAAAACATTCCTAATATAAAACGACAGCATGGACCGAAAGACAGAGAGATGAAATTACATATTTAGAACAAAGAGGTGAAGTTAGGTGAGCATGGGAGGTGGATATGGGAGATGGAAGGAGCAGAAAAGATATATTGGAATAAGACTAGACTGTGGTGAACTTGAATTCTCTATCTTTTTCATACTTAAGGTAATTAAGCCTTAATGATTTATAATTTATGACTTAACTTCCCCGAAGATAAAGGTCTGAGGTAGATCACCTCTTATCTCCTATGATTCAATTTTTCTAACTTCTTGGATTAAAAATAGAAAACCTTTGTATGAACTGAAACATTAAAAAGACCCTAGAATTCAAGGGACTGTCTTCTGCCATTGCTATCACCAAAGATCAACATCAACTGCTATTCTCTGTCTCATCCTCCCCAGAGATGTGTGCCTGCCAAGTGCATCCAACTGTCACAACAGCGTTTGCCCTCTGACCTTCAGCAAACAATGCATAGAATGTCTATTTAAACCGCTGGATGCTATATCCTTGTTTCCTTAAAGAGTGACCTGTAAGGCTAATTAGAGACTTCAATGTTCTGCCCATCTGGGGCTGACATTTACATTTAGATCCATAGCCTTGGAGGACTCTAACCCAGCAGGGTCTGGCCTATGTTCTCAGGAAAATTTAGGAATTCAAACACAAGGACTCATTTCTTCAACATTGCTCTTCTATGAAACTATAAGTCTCAGTAGTCAGCAACCAACTAAGCATTTATTTATAAATGCTTTTCTCACTATTTCCTAGGACTATAAATGAAAATATTCATAAAGATAGTGTCATTTTCCCTTCTTGTGCCCCAGCAAAAGCAGCAAGGAAAAAGAAAGGGCTTACCATTTTCTCTGGAGAAAAATATGGTATTTTAAAGAAAAGGGATGAAAGAGAATGCCTGGCTTATAGTGATGATAATAAGAGCAGTAATTCTAAGTACTGGCAAAAATAGAATTAAAGAATACTACATCATTAAGAGACTTTAGAAATCATATGACCAAACACTTTCATTTTATAGACAGACAATATAAAATCCAAAAGTGGATAATAAATATTCCAATGCTTTGCAACTATTTTTTGAATATGAAGTAGTTCTCCTCATTCTTAGTATTGTATCTTTATTTGGAAGGACTGTATTACCCATTGCGTTTAACTAAGAGAAATACACATTTACATATGTTGCCAAGGTTTATATTCCAAGAATACCAGAATGGCATCTCAGGCATCCCATTGAGCCACCTCATCTTCTATGAAATCTGTTAAGTTTTGATTGCTAGGACAGGTTTTCTAATAAACTATTAAGGTATTAGTAAATTCTAACGTTTATTTCTCTCTGGTGAAAAGTTTTCAGATCTGAGTTTAGGCCCTTGAAAAGGTAAAAGAAATACGTAAATTAAATGAGAAAGGAAAAGTTGGATATCACTAAAAACTGATACCAAGATGCTTCATACACTCAAAGTATAATGGATACCCAAGTTTATTGGAAGATACCTTACAAAAGCATAAAGTAAAGAGAACATCCCCCAAAATAGAAAGAAAAAAGCAAGTAGAAACAAGGAGAGGAAAAAATGACATTAAGATCTAGGTAGTTGTATAGAAGATAGTTCTGACCGTTACATTGAAAGGCTAGAATTTAAATCTAGCAAGAGGAGCAGCTTCCTCTATGTTTGGGGTAATAAAAGAAAATAAAACTAACTCGGGGGAGAATGAGTTTGGAGTCTTAAAAAACCTTATCTGCCTATTAAGTTAAATCAAATAGATCCGGTTCATGGTAAATGACTAATTTATATGTTGTTTTTAACTTGATTTCATTTTGATAGGGTGTAGACTTGTATCCAAAATGGCCTTTGGAGTTCCTGGGTCTTGGGGATATATCTGATGATGGTATTTACTAATATTTTGTACAGCACTTCATAATAACAGACTGCTGTGATATCTGACACTATATTTGGAAGCATTTTGAACTTGGCTTGGAGAACAGTAGCTTCAAGTCAAAAGGACTGCCTTAAAGCTCTGGTCCTGACAGTTACTAAGTCTGTGGGATTGGGGAAAACATGAAACTCTATTTTCACTTTTATTAAATGACGATACCACCAACAACATCGCCTCGCTTTCAAGGTAACTGTAAAATAAGTGCGAAATAAGTGTTAGCTACTTTCAAGGATTGTCAAATAAGATAAAGTATTTTTACGAACTATAAAGTGGAAGAGAAGAAGAGATTAGAATAATCGATAGTATGTTGAGATTGCTAAAACAGTGATATATGTAGTATCTGTGTGTTCTCCTTATCATATCCCTTCCCATCAAACACACACACATGTATACACAATTTCTTTCACTTTTTATCTTTCATTATAGCAACTTGAGAACTATCAGCTCACAAAAGTATTTACTCACAATGAAAGATGGCTGTGGAGGCACTATTAAGTATATACAGTTCTTTTCTATCTACTGCGAAATATGAAATTTGTTTTAAAGGAAATGCTGTTTGTTAAAAGAAAGCAAACTTGTCTTTAGACAAACCATAAAACCTGAAACAACTACCTATGAATTAAGTAATTAAGTGGTTTTTTTTGTTTTTTTGTTTTTTTACATATCTAGTGATATTTTTCTGATCTTCAGGGAACACAGATTGTATGAATCTGTGTTCTTTTTCCCTCCTAAGGTTGTGTCAGTTACTTACATATTGTAATTATGGAACTAAAGGCCAGACTGATTAGATGGTTAGATCTGATGACCTTTAGGATCTCTCCTAAACCTAACATTTCTATGATTAAAGAAAAAAATAAAAATAATACACCCCCCCCCAAACACATATATATATACAACATAGTTAAACTAACAACAAAAGAGAGGGCAGAGATGGACAGGAGAATTCAACAACATTTTTAATGTCACTTAGTGTTTACATTTGGTGGTTTAATGTCTAGAAAATTATTCTAGTCTTTGTTAAATAAGGAACAAAGTTACTGACAAAAACATGTGGCGGCCAGTGTTGTTCTCTAATGCTACTTAGGAATTGGCTTCTAAATTTTGAGTCATGGTCTGCTAAAAGGAAACAATTTTGGCTTGGCAACTTACCCTCTTTGAATTAACAAGATGTGTACAAAATTAATGAAGGCATACTCAAAGAGATCTCTAACTGGATCCATCAACCTTATTAAACACAGTTTCACTTCACAATGGTTTCTTGGAGCCAAAATGGCCTGAAGCTGTCTGAAAGATTTACTGTTTAAGGACTTTGACCTAAAATAAGACTTACAAAGGAAATTTTTGAGGAGTAAAATAAATGCAAGATGAGAATTACTCAAAGGGAGTGAGTGAGCCTGACAAGATCGGAAGGGATTAAAAAATACAGTAAATATCTTAGTTGGTACAGTAAGAGTTTCTTTTTACAGATTCAAACATTATAGGGGAAAGTGCATATGGAACATTGCATCAAGATCGAGATAACTTTCAGGGTGATTTCTTCATATCCTGGTGGCTTAGAGTCCCAGAAAAAGAAAAAAAACTTTACCACTGGTCTTTCTTTGGAAGCTTTTTCACTGATTTATTGATCATGGAGGAAGCCGCCTAGTAAAAAGAGAAACCCCATTCTCTCTTTACACTGAGGGGCCTTGAGGATTGAAGATACAGCTGCCTTCAGATGCTCAGATAAAAAACACTAAGTGAAAAGCAGTAGTATTATCTACTTATTACGCCACTTATCTGCTTATTTCTTCCTTGAAGTGAGACTTCTGTAGCAATATCAATCACTTCTCCAGCAGCTTGTCTCACTACAAAGGGAGGATTTGATCCCCTGCTTAGCTCTCCAGAAGTAGCAGACTCATGCAGGACTAATTCATTACACCACCAAGGCTGCAAGACTAGATTATCTGGGGACTGGGGGTGGCATGCTCTTAGAGTACAATTCTTGAAAATGACGTAGAAATTCAATCTGCCCTTTTTTCAAACATGATAGTCTAGGCACTAAACTTGGCATTGAGTAAACACCAAACACATTAGAGGAAAAGTCTTGATACTTTCTCCAAGTAAATATGAGCTGCATTAGGCAAAATGACAATGCAAGAGCAGCTATTTAACATTAGCCAAAAAAAAAAAAAGTATGACAGTCTTAAGTCAGTATATGTTGATTGGTGGAATACAGAGTTAGTTTCAAAAGATATTAGATATGAACTTAATTTTTTAAAAGAAGTCTCATTGTGTAATGGATACAATCAGGAAACCTGGATTCTAGCCTGACTCCTTCACCAACTGGCTGGGTAATTTGGGGCTTGTTACTTCAATTCTCTGAGCTTCAGTTTCCATATTGATTAAAAAAAAAAAAAAAAAGCTACTAAATGGTCTCTAAAGTCAGTTCCAAGCACTGACATTCTAAGTGAGTGTATATAGTATCAGGTTATAAATAAAAACAAGCTGGTTTTTCATTAAATTCAAAATTGATGTTCCACTTTGGAAGAGAGACCTAAATGTTTGGGTCAGGGATAAGAAGCAAATTAACAGACTATGTCTATATGAACTCCTAGATTCATTTGTTTATTTAACTGTCTTCATTAGCTGCTCTTAGTACATCAAAGGAGTGTTTCCAAACCCTTGCAATTAGCCATGTAAACAAAAGCACAATTTATCACTTTCCCATGCTCAACAAACAAGGTTTCTGACATATTATAAATCCTACTAAGGATAATATCCCAACTAAAATGTTGAGATTGGGCACGCAAATATTAAACAGCATCTTGTACAGAAAAGGTTTCAACAGATTTTAAAAATAAGTGAATCAATCAATGAATTTGTTAAATGTTGATAAGAACTAACCTATTGATTGACATTAATGGACATTTCATGACATTTTCTGCCTTAGTTGAATGAGAGCCAAGATATCACTGATAACGAAGCAATCAACCAAACAAACCTTTATTCAATCCTAAATACTACTGATACTATGGAGTATGCCCAAATATTCAACTCAGGAGGTTCAAAAAAGAATTTCTAATATTATTAAAAAGAAGACAATCATGAATAATTTTTAAAAAGTGAGGTTTTCTTCAAGGTCAATCAGGCCAATTTCACAGTTATCTTTACTATAAATGTCACCTGCAGGTAGAGTATGACACAATGTTAAAGAACATGGTTCTTTGAGATCCTATACTTTCAACTTGGAGCTCCAGAACAGGAACCATGTTTTCAATTGTTTAACAGTATAAAAATTATGAGTGCCTTTTATTTAGTCATACATACTAACTTGTACACTAATAAAATTAAACGTCTTCTAATAACATTTAATTACACAAAAAATCCAGAGTTAATGTACTTACAATGGCATGAGATATGCATTGCACATTGTTGTGAAGATCGAAGGTGATAACAGATGTGAAACAGCTTTTTTAAATTGCAGAAGGTTATTCAGACAGAAGATATTTTGTTTATTTGTTTGTTTTTGATGCTAGGTATCATTTTCTAAATTCTTACTGCGATTAGTTTTGATTCATTCAAATAAAACCACTGACATAAAACATGATTTATTTGGAGGAAGTGACTGATTCATTTCAAGAGAAAACCTACATTAAACATTTTGTACTGCCTAATCTTCAGAGATGACTTGGATTAGCCTCTTCAAATTTGCATAAACTCAGAGAAAAGTGTTTTTCAAAGGAAAGAAGAAGAGCTTCTCAGCACTATCCCTTTTGATAATTCCTAAATGCCCAAACTTCTGTCACTTAATTCTATTGCAAATTGCTGAATAGATGTCAATGAAGTATTTTACGTGAATATTTACATATTTCACAAAAATATGTAACAAAAAATGCAATTGGTAACATAAGAGAATGGCAAAAAAAATCCAACCACGATGGCAAGAAAATTGTTGGAGGGTTTATGTCTAGTTTTTAAAACGTACATCAAGACGATGGCAAAGTAGAACTGACCCAATTGTATTTTATTTTATTTTTAACATTTAACATCTAATCTTTAGTTTATTCTGAATCATAGATATCATTGATAAGTTTTCAGTCATAGTAGTAATATTTTCTTCTGTATGCTAATTAGGTACCCGCCATGGCATTAGGGAGAAAACAAATTTATTGGAACTATTCGTGTTTCCTCTGTGGATTGATGAAGATGGAAAATTATTTTCAGAAAAAAATAAAGATTTCTTTGACTTCATTACTATAGTACTTGTAAATAATTTTTATCAGCTCTAAAATTTTAAGTCTATACTTTTGACTCTGAAAAGCCGATAGGATTTTAAAACTTTCTACACAAAAGCTTAAAGAAAATAAAAAATGATTTATATAATAAACTTCAAATAGTCTCAGTAAACAAATTTTATTTTTAAAAACTTGCTAGGTAAAGTAAGAAAAGGAAAGCCATTTTAGGCAATGAAAACAGTATTAAAAATAAAACCTTATGTTAAGGAGCCAAGGGTAGGCCAGGAACTAATGTGGGTAGGTGGAGAAATGAAGCTGAAAGATAGTAGCCATATGGCTAAGAGCATTTGTTTTTCAATTATAGTTGACAGTCAATATTATATTAGTTTTAGGTATACAACATAATGGTTAGACATTTATATAACTTACAAACTGATCTCCCTAATAAGTCTAATATCCATCCACCTGGCACCATACATAATTATTACAATATTATTGACTATATTCTCTATTTTGTACTGTATATCCCCATGATTATTTTATGACTGTCAATTTATACTTATTGATCCCTTGACCTTTTTTTAAACAGCTTTCCATCTGGTAACCATCATTTTGTCCTCTGGTATCTATGAGTTTGTTTCTCTTTTATTAGTTTATTTTACTTTTTAGATTCCACATATAAGTGAGATCACATGGTATTTGTCTTTCTCTATCTTATAACTCTTAGCATAATATCCTATAGGTCTATCCATGTTGTCACAAATGGTAAGATTTCATTCTTCTTATGGCCGAGTAATATTCCATTTTATATATGTATCATTTCTTTATCCAATCGTCTATTGATGGACACTTAGGTTGCTTGCATATCTCGGCTACTATAAATAGCTCTGCAGTGAAAATAGGAATGCATATATCTTTTCAAATTAGCGGTTTAGATTTCTTCAGATAAATATCTAGAAGTGGAATTGCTGGGTCATAAGATAGTTCTATTTTTAATTTCCTGAGGAACCGCCATACTGTTTTCCATGGTGGCTAGACCAATCTCACCAACGGTGCATGAGGGTTCTCTTTTCTCCATATCTTTGCCAACATTTGATATTTGTTGATTTATTGATCATGCCCATTCCAATAAGTGTGAGTTGATACCTCATCATGGTTTTAATTTGCATTTCTCTAAGGATTAGTGATATTGAGCATTTTTTATGTCTATTTGGCCATCTGTATATCTTCTTTAGAGAAATGTCTATTCTGATCCTCCCATTTTTTTAATTGAATTGGTTTTTTGGTGTTATGTTGCATGAGTTCTTTATATATTTTGGATATTAACCCCTTATCAGATGTATTGTTGGCAGATATCTTCTATTCTGTAGGTTGCCTTTCCATTTTGTTGATGGTTTCCTTTGCTGTGCAAAAAATTTTTAGTTTGATATATAGTCCCATTTGTTTATTTTTTCTTTTGTTTCCCTTGCCTGAGGATGTATGTCCAAAAAAATATTACTAAGAGCAATGTCAAAGTGTTTATTGCCTGTTTTCTTCTAGGATTTTTATGGTTTCGGATTAAAAGTCTTTTAATCCATTTAAGTCTTTAATCCATTTTGAGTTTATTCTTGTATATGGTGTAAGAAAATGGTCTCAGTTCTTTTTCTTTTTTTTTTTCACATGTATCTGTCCAGCTTTTCTAGAGCTATTTATTGAAGAGACTGTCTTTACCCCATTATATATTCTTGCCTCCTTTGTCATAGATTAATTGTATAGGCATGGGTTTATTTCTGGGCTCTGTATTCTGTTCCATTGATCTATGTGCCTGTTTTTATTCCAGTACCATACTGTTTTGATTAATATAGCCTTATAGTATAGTTTGATATCAGGTAGCATGATACCTTCAACTTTAGAACCAACCCAATTTTAAATTAACAGAGAATTTAAGGACCACTTACTATGCAGTCTCCATAGGTTCTATGGGGCCCTCAGAAGACTCAGGTTGCACCACTTCCTTAAGGAGCAGCAATTCAAAGAAATGCACTATCTCCAAACCATTCAATAAAGATTTGTTGAGCCCTAACTGAAGCCAGGATTTGTAATGTATTTTACAGAAAAGAAAACAATGATTCCCACTTTCATGGAGCTTTGAGCCTGGTGAACAATCTGTTGTAATTTATTAATCAGTTTGTGACTCATTATTAGAATATAATCAATGATTGAAATTTGGGGGCATTAAAAAAATAATCAAAAATGTATTCAATACTGCCAAATTTAGTGTATAAAGTGAGTGATCAAATTGGACAAGATGATTCTAATTCAGAAAAAAAAAAATAGCATTAAAATAAGGACACATTTCTTTATGTTCCTGATAAGCTTTAGTTGAAGGTGAGTGATGAGAAGGTGCAGCAACTGAATTGCCCAAGGTGGCCACTTTGAAGGATAACATATTTGAATGTCTAAATAAGTTTAGTCATTTAAAAAGTTTTATTTCCTTTTGATGTTCCCTAATAGGGTATATAAACTACTTCTAGTATATACTATTTATTATAATCACATTTTTATTCAGAGACCATATTATTTTATCAATTTGATTAATTCTAAACAAATTATTACACTTCAAATGAATACCAACTAAGTGGGAGATTACCAAGGAAGTAACAAACATAGCTCCTACATCCACTGGGCATACAATCTCTAATCCATGTAGATAATAGATCTGGTTTGTCAGACATAAATCACAACAAAAATACACAAATAGAAAACAACATCCATAACATATCCAATATTCTTAATGGACAACTAGAGATAACAGTTAAGGAAATAAAATTTTACTTTCCTCTTTATCCACAATAAATTTTTACTCTTTTTCACTTGATTATTTCATAGAATCAAGGTTTTGGCTATGCATGATTCTTAGTGCTTTATTTACATGGTATGATGTAATACTCACAGTAACCTACGAGGAAGTTACATTTCATAAATGAAGAAAGAAGCATAGGGAGCTGAAGTAACTTGCCATATCACTAAATAGTAGACATGGGCTATGAATAAAGCTTCTATAGCCAAATTAACTTGCTTTTGTGCTGACCATGGAATGAAGCTTCTCTGGCCATCTCTGTGTCCATATCAATATCTTCTTGTAAAAATGGAAGTTGGACATCTGTGTGTTTTTTCAGGTCTACACTTTATCCATTATATGTACTTGAATCTATACATGAATTCTCACTATGGAATCCATATGCCACTGCCAAAAAATTTCCAGTACCTGCCCTTCTCACAACCAAATGTCAACTACTCGATCACAAGTCAACCCTTATTGCAGAGTAAGTGCTATTATATCATAGGTAGTTTTAGTGTGTATGATAAGTTTGGGATTTTTTGGTCAGAATTGTTTATTGTTTATGATAAGGAATAAAAACAATTGTTTGCTATAGTGTTTTATTTTTAATTTTTTAAATTTTACTATTGGTCTTTCAGGATTTTGGAGCAGTTTGAACAATTATCCAGAGGTTGCAAAGAGTTTTTAAAAATAACGTGCAACTACTTATAATCTTTGTAATTCAAAGAATCACATAATAATGAATATAATACTGCTACCAAAATAAAAAAGAAATGGATCTTGAGCCTGGTAAAACACTGTAACTTCTATACAAAACCAACCCTTAAATTGTGTTTATTTAAACAACCCTTTGTGTTCCATGATTGACCTAATAAAAAAGTAAATATTAAAAAAGCCAACATTTATTGAACAATGCTATTGTGATAATCTCTTTATATTTACTATCTCATTTCATTTTTACAATAATCATGCTTATCCTCATTTATAAAAGAAAAAAACCTAAAGCTCAGAGAAGGTTAGTTATTCATATACCCAGGATATTTGAACACAGAGCCTAAAGTACTGAATCCTTGAAATAGCTCTCTATTAATAAAATACTACTTGATTTGTTTTATTTGTTGGCATACTACGCAAGGTTGAAATCTTATAGGTTATTCTAGAAAACCCTTGATATCTAAGTCTAGCTACAAAATATCTACATTTGAATATCAGTCCTCTAGATTATTTTGTAAGTGAAGAAACTGAAACTAGAGAAAGTTAGTGACATTTATCAGATCACTTGGCTAAATGGCATAGAATTTATCACCAAAAATTATGTCCCCAAGCTTCTAAATTAGGATCCTCCTCTCTGTACAATAGTCTATTTGTATGTAGATGGTACAGTCTATAGGGATGTTTGAACCAATAATTTTTGCCTCTTGTTATTCAGTCATAACAGCTTGTTTCTATTGCCTATCAGGCAATTGAATTCCCTAGACTCTACGTGGTAAAAATTAAGACTCATGGTTTTCCAACCATGAGCTACTCTTTAACTGAACTCCTTGTTAGATGAATAAGGGCTAATTTCATCAAATTGTTACAGAGGAGGAATTAGAAATTAAAACAAAATTTGCCAAATCTCAAATGATTCTGGGAACCAGCAAACAAAATGCTTATTTTATCCTTCACCATTTAGACTTCCACCAGATAAAGCCAGGAATTCAATTTCTATAACTCTAGGAATAGCATATCATTTCCACTGCACAAATTAAGAGATTGGCACTTTTACCTTTTTTTCCCCACTGAACTCAAGTCACAAAGTATTTCTATTTAGTTAGTAACTGTACACAATCAGAATAAGAGAATGTTATGTGAATCATTACCACTCGGGAGTTTTGGTGGGTCTAGATGGGCAACTGATCAGAAAAGGAAAAGAAAAAAAAAAAACTTCACGAACATCTCTGTAATTGTTAAGATACAATGAAAGTTGTCTATTATACAATGAAAGTTTTGAAGTATATACTCCATAATTATTAAATTCTTCCCATAGATTAAGACCTTTTTATATGTTTGTATGAAAGCAAGATTTGTTATATGGAAAGATTTGTGCCAATCTGTAGTTTATACCTTGCTTTATGTTGAACTATTTGTTAACTTAAAAATATCAGCAAAAATAACATATACTTAATATTTTCATAAAATCACCCCCAGGCTGCAGGATAAGGGATTGAGAAGGTATGCATATGATAAGGAGGAAAGATTACATCAAGAGAGTTTAATTCTTGTCACCCCAAAAAACAAATGCAACCAAAAAAAAAAAAAGTCTTCTCTTAAAAGATGTAAGGCTACTGCTGTCTTAATTGCTTTTATGGGTTGTTTGTTATTTCAAGGTGGGGTAGGTAGATTTGCTCGTGCATTTTTTTTTTTTTTAACCAAAGAAAAGATTTTGTGTGTACATTTAATGGTGTTTTTTGTTGTTGTTGTTTGTTTTGTTTTTGTTTTTGTTTTTTTTTTAAACAAAAACATGATTCATGCTTTTAGAGATATTCATTTTCATCCAAATCTGAATGAGGAGGCAGTCTGTAGAAAGACATTCCAATGAACTGGTTAGGCAGGTAGTTGCTTGGAAGGAACACTGCCTCCGGACTTGTGAAGAAGATAGAGGTAGCACATTAGAAGAGGGAGTGGGAGAGTAACAGAAGGAGTTAGTTACTTCTCCTTTCACTGGCTCCAGACAGTATTCGTATTTATGACTAATCTTTATGAGTGCAATCCCTCACCTCCCACCTCGCCTCCACAAAAAATCACTGATTAGGAAGTATTCATTTTCTCAGATATAAAAATGTTGCTTTTGTGTTCTAATTTTTGCAAATCCCGCCCCGCCCCTCAGTCCCTTTGCCCTAGAGAATAGGAAAAAAGAAAGATAGTCACAAACTCTTTAAACTCCATGCCACATAGCTATTATTTAGAACAGGTTTTATTATGCATTTCAAATAGGGCACATTGGTGTACTAATGGTTCTGTCAAATGTGTTTGTCATATGTTCCCATCAAAACTACACTAAGACACATGAGGAAACTTAGCAAGACTAAATTCAGAAGCAAGGGCTTCGTGATTTATTCATTTCAGAGGATGAGAGGATTGAGTAATCACCTAGTCCAATTTCATGTTTTTACACATAAGGAAACTAGAATGCAGAGGGAGAAGTCATATGTCCATTAACAGAAAGCCAATTACTGACAGAGGCATGAGGACGAGAAGCTGAGGCTCCTGACTTCCAGGCCAATGTTTTTTCATTAAATTTCATGACTGCTGAAGTTCGAGTGCCTTTCAAAATACAAGGGATAGTATATATATAACACCCCATATTTAAAACTCTAAACTTCCTTCCTATGCCAATGGACTTCCAAAGAGTTTAATTTTACATGTTATGTGTTAATTCTTGAATCTCAAGAAAAAGAGACAATATACTGTAATACATTTTTTAGCCCCAGTGTCTATTACTCTCAAAATAGATTTTTTCCCTCCTTCAGTTTCTTCCTATTTTTCTTTCTAGCCAATCAATTTCAAGTAACTAAATTGTCTCTTTTTCTAAACAGGGTAATGCTGAAAGGCAAATAAAATACCTTGGTTAAGTGGGAAGTGAGCTGCATCTATTTAATTCAATACCAGAGATGGTTGGGGCTGATTCCCTTCATCTAGGGCAGCCAACATCACTAAATTCATGATGCTCAATTAAAGTTTAGTTTATAAAAATTCATCTTGATATCCAAACCAGACATCTAAAAGAGGGCTCTTTTTGAAAGCTGTATTTTATAAGGCCATCTAGTTCTAATTTCAAAGAAGGCAGGTAGTAACATCCATTGGAACAAAAATGTACTTAATTCCAAGACAAATCATGTGGGTTTCATTTCTAATTTAGTTTCTGTTTACTATTCTGTGTCACACAGGTACAAAATTGAGATGTTAAAATGCTTGCTCTCTTTCTACCTCTTTAAGAGGGTGTGGCGAGAAATGCTTGAATAATATCCATTAAGAGCTCTCAGCTTCTTGGAAGAATGAATGATAAGTAAACACGATGAAGTAAGAACTGTTTTTTTTTTAATCCATAGATGAATTATATGTCTATCCTCAACACAAAGGATATATTTGCTAGACCAAAATTAAGCTCACATCACTGCAGACAATATACTTCTGATAGGCACTCCACTCACCTAACCCAGATCTACAAAATGAAAGGCTCATAGTGCACAAACTAAGAGTTTCACACACACACACACACAAATATTTTTTTTTAGCATTTTACCTTTTATCAGTAGTAAACTCCCTAAATCCCTCTAATCATAAAAAAATCAATCTAGCTACTTCTTTTATCAGCCTTGTTTTATATTAATATGCCAGCATTTCATCAGCATGGTCCTTGTTTTCTAGTTAATTGGATTTGTACCTTTATCCCTCATTAGTTTGTAAAGTAAAAAGACTCTCATTTTCATCTCTGGTCCTACTCCAAGAACTGGAATTTAGTATATTCTGAATAAATGTTGAGGAAGAAAAAGAAGACAATGAATAGGTTCTTATCTGAAAAGAATAGTCCTCCACAGAGACTTTATCATAATCCCAACACACCCATTTCTCTTGACAATAAGCAAATGACATGGCGGAGTCTGAGATCATATGCATGTGTAGGCACCTCCAAATCTCCAGCCACCTGTTCTCTAGTTCTGTAACCTATATTCAGTTCAGCATGGCCACCTGGTTAGAATGCATTACTATTTTCCTTGAACTGACCCCAACACAACTATTTATCTACTTCTATACTTCTTCTCTTGCCCATCGGGTTCCAGCCAAACCAAACTTATATTCCTTCCATTACACAATTTATCAAGTTCACCTCTATACTTAAGTCAAAGAAAGGGTCTCAGTATGATAGCCCATATATATGTACTGTGGGTCCAAGGAATTTTTAAAAATTTGCATTACTAGATGAGGGAAATATACTCCAGTTCTCTCTAAGCATCACTATTTCCTGTTCTCATACTGACTGCTTTATGCATATAAGCCTGTTCTTTAACTCACTTAAATGGTTCTCTCTGCCTAAAGTAACTTCTCACCCTTTGCTTTTACATGGCCAACATATTTCCTGAGCTTTCAAATGGCAATGAATCAGAATTC
>NW_006494611.1:7053796-7115339 GCF_000325575.1 Pteropus alecto | reverse complement strand
GCTGAAGTTTATCTATACCCTCCTCTGGTGCTTACCACTTCCTATCTTAATAAAAGTTGTTTGTATGTGTCTACATACAAGCTGAGAGGTCCTTGAAAATAGAATGTGCTCTTTTTCATTCATAAATTCCCCTGATTGTCTCAAGTATAGAAAACATTAAGTGTTAGTTATATGCAGAACCACTGAGCCGCTTCATGCCTTAGAGTTATCATTCACAGAGTATGATGTGAATACTGTCCCCAAAGTTATACAGCCCAGCAGTCATTGCCAATGACTGAACTCTGCTCTGTTGTTCATGATGGATACTCGTTTACTGTCTTCCTATTCATACCTCAATACATAAGCAACAAATATTTTCTTGTGTAATCATTTATAACATTTATAACCTCATTCATTAACTTCATATCTGTTTACTCCTGTCAACTCTAAGTTACAGGTAATGATAGACTCACTTCCTTTATTAAAACTTTGTACCCCTAGCAGAGTATCTTGAACTTAGTAAATAATCAGTAAATTCTTGTTGAATTGGCAAAAACATAAGTTTGAAATTTTAGTCATTCACCAAGAAAAAGATTCTTATGAACCAACTCTACAATTAGAGAAATCCAGGTATGAGAACCTTTTAACATCTTACTGATAAAGACACATGTAGAAACCACTTAACAAATATATTTAATTACTTCTAAAGTATTATATTCTACCTTTTTATATTTCAAATGACATACCCCAACAAACCTTTTCACATGTTTTAAGATGAGTCACAGCTAGAAATACTTATTTTAAAGTAGAGACTGGAGTAAAAGTTTCTTCTCTGTCATTATAGCTATGTACCCTTTGGCAAGACACTCCTCATTTGAAGCCTGAGTTTCCCTGCCTATAAAAACATATATGTTAAATCACTGGATTGCACCAGTGATTCTCAAACATCGTAATCACCTGGAGAGCTTTTTGAAAGATTGTTGCTCTCCCTCTTCAGTTTCTGATTTAGTAGATCTAGAGTAGAACCCAAGAAATTGCATTTCTCAACATGTCCTTAAGTAATGTTGATGCTACTGGCTCTGAGACCACAATTGAGAACCACTGAATTAAACCATCCAGGAGCCTATGGAGCTCTGACTTCATTATCATGTTAAGATTCAAAACGAGGTATATCGGCAGTATATCCAATTCCGAAGCTTATGCTCTTAATTATTATATTGACAGAGGAAATCTTTTATTATTATTATTAAGGTTACTGAATGATACCCAAAAAACTAAAATAAAGTAATATTTAGTAATTAAAATAAAAATGTTTTCTGTGAGTTCTGTGAGACCTAAGAGACATGAGAACATCAGCGTTTAAAAGAAGTCTGCTTCAAAATTTGATCTTAGCTTGAAGAAAAACTCAACTTTATCCAGTTTCAAATGGGAAAGAATGCTCTAGTCAGATTTTACAGCATGCTAACATACTTCAAATCTTATCTGCCTTTTTGGAAATACAAAAATACAAATCTATGTAATTTTTTTTCTGCATAAGTGGTTGTTCTACTTAGGATTAATGATTGCCATTTTCCAGATTTATCAGAAGCTTAACAGCAATAACCATTGCCACTGAGAACTGACCACATGCAAGGTATTGTGCTAACTGCTTTACATGTCATTTTCAAAACAGCTTTTCAATGGCGTGTCACCAACACCATTATCTTCATTTTGCAAATGGAGAAACTGAGACTTAGAAACATACCATAATTTAGCCAAGGTCATCCAAATAGTGAATGACAGTGCTGGATTCAAACACAGGTGCCTATCAACTTCCAGAGTCTAAATTCTTTACAACTATCTCTAATAGTAGATGAAAAGACAGACCTAGAAATCTAGAAAGTTGGGTTAATTCTGACTGATCCACAGACTCTATTGGAGACATTGAAGAAGTCAACAGTAATCAACTTGAATTTCAGTTTTCAGTTTTCCCTTCTATTAAAGTAAGGCTGAACTAGAACTAGATCATGCCTATAATTCCTAAGTATAATATTCTAGAAGTTTTCAACTTTTGTAGATTAAAACTATATCAAATAATGTGGTTGTCAATATAACACGAGTATTACTTCAAACAAATTGGATTCTCCTAAAGTTTGCACACTAGGATTCCAACGTGATGATCAGTTTTTAAGATGCAAGGTCAGAATCAGCTCCCCTGTTTCTGCTAAAATCTCTTTCTGTTTATCTGCCCTCTTCAACTTTGTCATTCTGAATGCATACACTCTGAGCACAGCTTCTTGAGTAACATTGTTGAGGTTACACCAAAGACAGGTGTTAGGGGAACTATTTCCCCGGGGCTATCATTTCCAACTCTCCCTCCTCAAAAACAGAGAGAGAGAATAGAAGGAAAGGGTTTCTTTTCAGATTAAACACAGCAACTGCAAACACCTTCCCCTAGGCAATAAATTCTCTGCCAGTGAGTGCTGTAGTTTACCCAAACACCAAAGCAGAAAGCAAACAGCCCCTTTTGTGAGGGAGGAGCTGTCACCTGTCAACTGATGTTTGTGAATTTCTAGAGAAGAGAAAAAAAGAAAACCCTTTCCCTTATTTTATTAAGCAGACTGTTTGTTCAAGGTTTGAAATGCATACTTGTGTTTAAGGTAATGTCCCTGGTTTGGCAAATGTCCCTTTCTTGAACAAAGTGGTACCTTCCGATTGGCTATGCTGTACAAAGAACAGAACAGAAAAACAATCTGCTCTTCTGGGGACACCTAAACTCATTCTAAACTGACTGGATATTGAGCCACCTTAAAAGCAACATAAGTAACTACAAGCCCATTTTCCAAAACTTAGAGGGTTTTGCTATGTGTAATGTGTTTTCTTGTTTGTTTCATTTGTGTTCATAGAACTACAGATAAACACCTACTGGCATAAACTGTAGTTGAGCAATCATTTTAGTAGTACTAGCTAAAGGGTAAGAATTTTAGGGCTACTAAAGCAAGAGTTAAGTGCCAGATGGAAAAGGAAAACTTATGTCCATTCTCAGGTTCAGGGCTAATCCTAGGGGGAAGCTTGAAAATGGATTTTGTCCATCCTTCTTTCACCACCTCCTTCCTTACATTGTTTTCATCCCAATTAGGCCTGCCCACCACACTCACAGATTCTTCAAAATGTCTTATTCAACTCCAGTGAACACTATCATCCCTCCCACGGATTGTAATCAAAGCTGTATCAAAATAGACTATTTCATTTTAATGTACAATGACTAGAAATTCCTTTAGTTACCTAGAAGCATTTAATTTCTTTTTAAAGAAAGAGATCATATAACCACAATTGATTTTGAATTTGTAGATACTTTTACATGGTTGGTGGGAGTGTAAATTAAGATAAAAAAATGACTCATGAAAAGACATTTGATAATAAGTGTAAATAACATTAGTGTTCATACAGATTTACTCAATAGTATACTTTTAAGTATCTAGCATAAAAATATTTTGTATATATTCTTCTTAAAACCTATAAATAGTTAAACAAATCATTGTGTGTGTGTGTATATATATATATATATATATATATATATATATATACACACACACACATACACACACACACACACACACACACACACACACACAGACACACACACACATATATATAAAGATACAGTGCGGGAATTAAAGTTGTAAAGATTAGTAAATAAGAGAAAAATGTTTACATAAAATGACAAAAGTAGATCACAAAATTTATATAAACGTTATCTAAATATGTTTTATAAAGCTATTCCAGAAAAAAAAATGGAAAAAAAACTAAAATGTTCATATTTATTGTCACTAGATAGAATTATATATGCTTTTGATATCTCTAAAGTTCTTTTCAATTAATATGCATTTAATTTGCTTTTGTAATCAGACATTTGTTAATTTGTATTTTAGTATAAAAAGTAATACATATTTACCTATCTCACAGAGTTCTTAAAAGCACAGACAAGTGATAAAAGTGATAATTTTTAATTGATTATATATTTACATGCCTGGAATTTTTAATGAAACAAATCAGATAATGAAGTAATCATCAGAATTCTCTGAGGCCCATGATAAATATTATGTCTATCCGTACAAATGAAGAAAAAGAGGCTCGTGTTTATCATGTTCACACAGCTAACATTGGTAAAGACAAAACAACTCCATTGCATCTGACCACAAATCTCATGCTGTAATTCTAATATAAATAATAAATTATAAAGCCTTATATTTAATATAAGGTAGTCATCAAAGTTAAAACAAAACAAAACAAAAGCATTTAATCAAATTTTCCTACATTGAACTCTAGTAGTTTTCTGAAAGACCAGAAAAGAGTTCAGAAATGGAGACGGAGAAGTAGGGAACTTGGAAAGAAACAAAAGAATGCACAGGAGAAACAAAAGGAGGGTGGCAGTAGTGGCATGAGGTGGCTCTGGAAGCCTGAAGAAGGCCACATAGGAGGAGAAGGGACGGAAAATCGCTGGAATGACCTCTTAATACTGATGTAAGTCTTACAATTGGCAACATTGTGCATCTCAGGTGCCAGGAGACCAAGACACATAGAAAATAATTGCTGTTTGTATGATATATCAGGCATCATAACCTTTCTACTTTTTGAGCCAGAAGGAGGCATGAAAAGAGGGAGGTTTAGAATGTTTGAGTGATTCATGCAGCAATGCTGTTAGCCAGTGCCATGAAGCCTGACTGGAGTAACTTACTAAAAAACAATTTGCTTGCACAATATAAGCTTAATATATATATATTTAGAGAAAGAAATGTATCAAAGATCTAGAACAATTGACATATCAAAAACTATTATGATGCAATTTTATAATATTTAAAAATATCTATGTGTGTGGGCCAGATTAAGTTATATGTGAGTGAATGTAGGGTGTGTGTGTGTGTGTGTGTGTGTGTGTGTGTGAGAGAGAGAGAGAGAGAGAGTTCAGGAGGAAGGAAAGGACAAATGAGCAATGGAGAGAATATTTATAAACTTTTGATCAATTAAGAATTCAGCAAATTAGAGCTTTGACATGATTTATCATCCTGCTTTGAAAATACATTTATTTTTCTTAAAAAGTTTATTCTGATAAACAAAAAGTGTGTACAGAATTACTTATTCTTCCTGATAATGTCCAATGAAAATTGTAACTTTGGTATAAAGAAAGGGCAACATCAATGACAAATATCCTGTTCAATATAATAGACTATTCCCTTGAGTTCTTTAAAATACATCTGACAGTAGAAAATAACAATTCTAACCTTGTCTTATGAAGTGTTAAATGTGGACAAATGTAATATATACAACAACAACACCACCATAGGGGAGGGTTATGAAACCAATATTGTGGTAAGGTTTCTATATTCCACTTGAAGTGGCAAAACATTGATTCTCAATAGACTGTGAAAAATTATAAATATTGTAATCCCTAGAGCAATCACTAAAAGTACATGGAGACATAGCCAAAACTAAAATAGAACCATTAAAATCAAATACCAAAAGCAGGTCAAATAATCTAAATGGCAGCATAAAATGGAAACAGAAGAATAAAGGGAATAAACAAACAAAAAAATAAATGATTAAAAAATCAATAATTACATTAAATGTACATAATGTAAATATACCAATTAATAGACAAAGATTACCAGAATGGATTAAAAAAATCTAATTATATGTAGTCTGGAATGTATTTCAAATATAATGATAAATATAGGTTAAAAGGAAAAGGATGGAGAGAAGATTTACTATGCAAAGATTAGTAAAAAGGAAGTTAGATAAGTAATACTAATATAAATAAAGACAAAGTAGACTTTGGAGCAAACTACACTACCATGGATAAAGAAAAATATTATATCATGATATAATGATTGATTCAACAAACAGATTTAACAACCTTAAGTATGATATACCTAAAAACAGAGCTTCGATGTACCTGAAGCAAAAAGCTGACAGATTTGAAATGAGAGACAAATCCATAATTAGAGTTGGAGACTTCAACACCCTTCTCTTAGTACTCAATAGAACTAGTATACAGAAAATAGGCAAGGATATAGGAGAATTGCATAATACCATAAATCAATTAATATAATTGACATTTATAGAACATTCTATCTAACAAAAATTAAATATATAGTCTTTCAAGTGACCATGGAATATCATCAAGATAAACCATATCCTTACTTATAAAATAAACTTTAACAAATTTTAAATATTTGAAATCACATAATGCTTTCTGACCTTAATGGTCAGAATCAGTAATGGAAAAGTAACAGAAAATATTTAAACACTTGGAAATTAAACAATATGCTTCTAAATACATATAGGTTAAAGAGGAAGTCTCGAGGGATATTAGAAAATATTTCAAGGTAAACAAAAAGAAAAATACAACATATCAAAATTTATGAGATGTAGCTAAAGCAGTGTTCAGTGGGAAACTTACAAAAGCAAATACTACTATTAGAAGAGAAGAAAGATCTCAACTCAATAATATAAACTTCCAATTTAAGAAACTTGAAAAAGAGTAAAGTAAACACAAAGAAGCAGAAGAAAAGAAATAAAATAAGACCAGAAATAATAAAGTTGAAAACAGAAAGATCATAGAGAAAAACACAGAAGCCAAAAAATTGAGCTTGTTCTTTGAAAAAGATCAACAAAATTAATAAATCTCTGGCAAGGCTGACAAAGAAAAAGAGAGAAGACCTAAGTTACCAATATCAGAAATAAAACAGGAGGATATTACAGATCCCACAGACATTAAAAGGATAATAAGGAAACCCTCCAAACAATTCATTCTACTTATGAAAATTCAAAAACTTTGGTGAAATTAACCAATTTCTCAAAAAAACACAATTTATAAAAACCCAAGATCAAACAGATCATATCAATAGTCCTATAACTATTAAAATAACTGAATTTATAAAGAGCATCTTAAAAAGAAATACTCAGGCCCAAATGGTTTCACTCACAAATTCTACCAAACCTTTAATAAGAAATAATATCAAATATATGTAATTTTTCTCAGGATATAAAACACACTGCATGCAAAGCACAAATACAGAAAGCACACTGAGGATCATGAATAATAGGGTTGCCAAGATGAAAATAACCGCACATCATAGCTACTGATATAATCTCACAGTGGTATGAGGGCTTCACCCTCATTTGCTTTAAACTGTAATTTTTCTTGTTTGAGTCCAAAACTTTAGTCTATAGAATTCTATTTGGTCTTATCTATTTAGTTATTATAAATAATTCTTCAGTGAAGCCTTCATTTCTGCATACATTTCTGCATACATGTGTATAGCACGTCTGTATGTATGTGCGTGTGTAATTGAATCATTTTGTGGAAAACATTTCTAGAAGTGGCACTTATAGACTAAAGAGTGAGTACCTTAAACTTAAATAAATTAAAATGGGCAAGTTGCCCTTGAAATATATTATATCAATTTATATTCCCACCAGAAGTGGAAAGATTGACTGTTTCCCAACAATCTCACTAGCACTGGATATTACCAATCACTTAAATCTTTGCTGACTAGATAGATGATAAACAATCTCATAGTTTCAATTAACGATATTTTTTTATTATTGAAGAGGTTCAACATTTTATACCTGTTAAACACCTAATTATTACCTATATTCTTTGTCAAAGGGTGGGGATGGGGATGGATTTAATCGTCATTAATTTTTCAGTATTTAGTTTATTAGGGCTAGTATACTTATCATGTATTGTAGTTTTTAAAATTTATATTATGTCTTTTTAAATATAAACTCCTTTGCCAAAATTTTCAATCATCTTTCAAAACTTCTGAGCTTTACATTATGGTTTTTTAAATAAATTATTTTTATAACAGTTACCCAAACTTGAACTACTTTTTCCTTTTCCTGTTTTGATGAATTTGACTCATATTTCAAGGAAGACCTAAATAAAAATCATCTTCTCAAATATATTGCCAATCTTTTGTTTGAACAATGAATTGTTCCTTTTTACATGCCTTTAAAATATATATGCATCTGAATATTTTTCATAAGTAATTTTATACACTCTTGCCTTTCTGCTACATTATAGTTTTCTCAAGGCTAGAGATTAAAATTTGTTTATTTGTATCACAAAGAACATAGCATATAGTAGTGCTAAAGAAATGCTTGTGGCTAGACCTAGTATATAAACTTGAAATTTTATATGAATCTTGGGTCATGAAAGATATAGGGCACTATGCTAGGTACTGTGGTATAAGCCTTTCCAAATACAAAACACTATCTCCTCTGTTGAAATGTAGAGCTGAAGACTCTCCATGTATATCTTAGATGCTAAATAAGAATTTACAAAAATAGGTGGGTTTTGACAGTTACCACTCAAATACCTAGGGAAAAACCCAATTCAGCTAAACAGAGCTTCCTTCAAAGTATGAAGAATAAACAACTGCAAAATTAAGAGTTATGTAGTTTTCTTCTAGGAGAACATTTAAGTATTAACATCATTATCCACCTCTTGAAGACATGACAGACATGCTTAGACAATTTATAAGTAATGCAAAGCTGAGATATAGTCATATATCAGACAACAGAATTAAGAGCCAACAAAGGTCTTGCTAATCCAATGCAGCACATTCTTCAGTGACATTAAAATCATTCTAATGAAGAGAGCACACACATTCTCTGCAATCCACATTTCCTTTGTTAATAATTAGAGCAAAACATTATGATCCCATTTCATGACTAGTTGTTAAGTTGAAGGATATATCAAAAATCCGTAAAAATGGGATGACATTCTCAATTTCAAGATCTCTGTCCTTAATAATCTGACATGCTGTTTCCTGTCTACAGATTAGTATTTCTTGCACAGTAAAAGAATGCTTGGCTGAGATTCAAGAAGAAAGGAATTTATGTTCAGAGTTTGAAACTATTAGCTATTAATCTATACACAGAAAACTGAAAATATGCTACCAAATAGTGGAAGAAAAGAATCTCACACCAGTTGCAGCAGCTGTCAGTTTAGAAGGACTAGGAACCTCAGAGGATCCTAGTTCGTACTTTCCAAACGAAAACACTAATTATAACAGTCTGAGTAAGTCCACCATTTCACCACTCCTGTTGCAGAGAACTAATGTTATCTAGTCCCATCTATGTGGCTTTCAGATGTGGACATATATGAGGATGTTGGAACAGTCATACGAGAGTACACCCAGGATTCATATAGAACTATAATTTATTAGCAATGTTTCAGTTCTTTGGAGACAAGAATAAAGCAGCCACAGACAGGCAAGATTTTTTTTTTTTTTAATTTGATCAAGTTCATTCTTATTCTATTTATATATTCTTTTCAATACAGTTGTTTCCAAGTGACCTATCTTGTTCTTTCTACTGGTAAAACTCCATTTCCTTTTGTTTTCCATCTTTTTCTGAATCACTTCAACCCTTCACTCCTTATAAATTTGTCTACTCTGGGTCTTATTTCCTAATTTCTTATTACCCTCAATTTAATCTGGTAAACAATGTTAAGCTCAACGGTGCTAATAAGTGATGATAAAACTATTTCATCATTCCTAATTACCAATGTTGTCATGTGCCACTTCAGAAGAAGGAAAAATGTGGAGATTCTATGACATGACTATTCAATGGGAAAAAGAGTGGAGGTTTTCCCACACAGCATCCCTAAAGCTTATAGAAAAAGAGGTGCTCAAGATAAAATGAAGCTCAAGCTCTTAACAAATGCAATAGCTTAGACTACAGCCATCCCCAACCTTTTTGGCCCCAGGGACCAGTGCTCCTATGAGAGTCTAAAGCCTAATGATCTGAGATGGAGCTGAGATGGTGATGCTATCTACCACTGGGGAGCAACTGCAAATACAGATGAAGCTTCACTCTATCACCTGCCGCTCACCTCCTGCTGTGTGGCTCGGTTTCTAACAGGGCATGGATCAGTATCAGTACCAGTCCGTGGTCTGGGGATTGGAGACCCCTGCCTTAGAGGAAGACAGTTCTTTTAAATGGGGCTGTTTAAAAGACAACTTTTTGACTTCTTAGATAACTTTCAAGTCTCATTTCTTTTGACGTCAAAAATTCCTGAGGACCTAATACATGTCAAATGCTACAATACTGAGCATGGCAAAATGTGGTCCCTATCCCGTTAGAGACAGAAAAATAAACTACTATATCATTGTGTAATAAGTGATGTTCTCAAGGAGAAAATCTCTTATAAAACAAAGAAGCAAGAAATAGCATGACACATTAAAAAAAAAAAAAACCCAAATGCATGGAAATATAATAATAGGAACTATAAAAGAAAAGGCTTGATTCTCAATTTAAAATTTTATAACCTCTGCTTGCTTTTACAAGCCCAATAGTCAGAACAGAAAATCCTTGGAGAGAATATAAAAAGATAGGTTTGCCTAGGCAAGTGCTATCTATCAATTTAAGAAATTATTTGGTGAATTAGGAATATTTCTAAGTCACTGTCAAATCAGAATTTATAGAAATTGATATGCAATTATAATACATTCCAAAGCCTTTAATAACCTGCCCTTTAGATTTATCTGTCAGTTTCTTTTTACTAGCTGGAGGATAATTGAGAAATGGGTCCATATTAGAATAGAAAGGAGCAGTGAGAAATAATTTTCCCTTATCAACACAATGACAAACCATCAGTGAATTTACAAAGTTGCAATTTTTTATTTTTGGTTCTTTCCTCTCCTCTTTCCCCACTTTTTCTTCTCCCGATAATAAAATGTACAATCCATATCAAAACATATATTGTGAAAATATCAGAAAAATCATGTATTAGGCAAAAAAGGCAAGTCATATCAAAACATATACTTAAGTTCTTTCATTTGAACCATTCCTTCAAATAAATTGTCCCCCACCCAAAAAAGGCAAGACATTTTATAAAGCACTTTAATCACATCAGCAGACATTCTGTAACACTTTATCCTCTTTCTAGCTTTTTCAATACTATTTTTCTAGAAATTTTTTTTGGTTTTGTTTTTAATTTTTATAGGAAAAGCAGCAAGTCTAGTGTAGTAAATGAACAATTAAAAAAGAGAAAAAGAAAGAAAGAAAAGAAAACCTACCAGCATTATGGACTGCACAAATACTGGAAATTCCATCTATACATCTCAGAAAAGTGTTATACTATCGTTATGCCATTATACTCTTTAGCTGTCTGGGAGGTGTGTGGCGTAAAAGGTCTTATAATTTTATAGATGAGAAACTAAGGTCATGAATGATTCAGTGGTGGAACCAAAAGAAAGCCTGTTTTGTATTATCGGTTACCTTTTTTCTTCTTATTCTGTTATCAGGTACTTAAATCTGTGTGTTTGCATAGGATTTACTTTATCCTCCCTCATTAAAGAAGAATAGTTCCATGAGAGAGGCAGTTTGCCATAGTTGGAAGTGCTTTGGATAAAATTCAGATCAAGATTCTGGTTCTGCCTATAAAACCTTGGGCTGGTAACATCCTCTCTAAATCAATATAGACATGAAGAGCATTTCAGATAAAGGATGTAAAAAATTATTTCCAATCTTCTTCTCCCACACCAGTGGAAACATGTACATTATGGAGAGTTGAGGCAGGCCCAGAATCTACAAGCTCCTAATTCTCTCTTTGCTGACCACATTGACACTTTCCAAAGGCTTTGCCCATTCAGAGCCACCTGACTTTTCATATGCCATGAAAAAGACAGTTGTAACGGAGATGTTGATACCATGGCTTACAGATTAAAGAGGAAACCCACACCACTCACCCACATAGGGTCACTCAGGTCCGAGTTCTGCATGCGAATACAGTCCATGCTAATCTCAATCTTATTCGTTGCGCCATTTTCTGACGGTTCATCTACAAAGTTCAAGTCAATGGGCTGAACTGAACAGATGGGCCTACCATAAAGAAAAAACAAACAAAAAAGTGTGTTAGGCATGGAAACAGACTCAAACACATTCACGCAGTTGGTAACAATGAGCCCTTTCAGCTTCAAAGTTGGCAAGTCAGAAACCCTAGGTTTGAATCTTAGCTCAAACACTTACCAGATGCATGATCACAGGCAGTTAAAATCCAAGCCCTATTTATGAAATAGGAATCATGAACCTTGCCGGGTGGGACAAAGGAAATAACAAATGTATTAGGGATAGAGTATTTTATTACACAATTCCTTAGGTCCCCAGTGCTCTGATATTCTTTCACCTTCCGTTTAATTTACTTATTTACTAATCCAGACCTTAAGAAAAGAGATAATAATCTTTCTCTTAGCAAGGCATAAATGACCAACAAAATTTAGTGCTGTATTTTCTGAGGGGGTATTTTTACTGTAACAGCAAATAAGAGTCTTTAAGTTAAAAGAACAGATTTTGAGTATCAGGGAACCATTGAGGAAGTTATTTTGGGTTGGATAGAAGATCCCTTCTGATTATTCAAAACTATACCACCTTGGAATAATAATGATCTTTTGATGCTGATAAATGAATAAATCTTCACTGCATTTTGAACACAGAAATACCTCTTGGAGGAATAAAAATTTCCCAACAATATTAACTGATTTTTATTGATTCTAGAAATATACCCTACTGATGCAATATTTTGACTGTTCATAATTACCTATCTATACTAGTTCAAGTATAATATATATGTACATATATACACACACATATATATATACATATATATACACACACACACACACATATATATATCTATATTTGCTTATATGATACTTACTGTTCCAGAAAATCCCAGATATGCTGGAAAACCTCTGGACTGAGGAATTCACTTGTCTGTGTACTCTGGGACATAGTGGATCGATAATAACTTTCTTTCCAAGAGAAATGAGCTGGGGTTTCTACAAACCTTAAAAGAACAAAAATGAAACTAGATTATAGTTTTTGTATTTATGATACAAAATATTTGTTAAAGCATACTCAATCAAGAAGAAAAATGAAGTGAATTCTCAAAATTATGCAGGTATATAGAGAGCAAATTTTATAAGTTGCACAATTGTGTTTCTTCAGACAGTATTATGGATCCCATTTTGCAATAAAATCAGACAATCATGTCTCCTATGAGAGTTATTCTTTTTAGCTACACTTCTACTATACAACATCTATGTTCTACAGATTTTTAAAAGAAAATAAGCATTCCCTCATTAGATCTAACAATGAGTGTGACCTATTATTAAACCCATTTTATAAGTGTTTTAACTGATTATCTGTCCATTTATCCTCCAGCAAGTAAAAAAGTAGAAATAGAAAACAGAAGTAAATTCAGAAACTTAAATTTCACCCTCAGCATAATCACCCCTCTCAAAACTACCATCTTGACATCATGCCCAGAGAAAATAAACTCAAGTTTCTGGACCTAGATTTTTTTTCTTAATCACCAGTTACCTACCTTGATGTGTGTGGGTGGTTTCTAACTGGAGTGTAGAAATCTAGTTAGAATAAGGAATAAGCAAACGTGTATACATTACAAATGAATTCTATTTCTGTTTGCTTTATTTGGTTGCTGGATCCTCAAGTTTTATGTTAAGAAAAAAAATAACCCTGATTCTATATACATGAAGAAAAATGTCAACTTTCTCAGGTGATGCTTTCTCCAAATCTGTGTATTACCTACACAGATCATCTGAGTATGTGGTTCATTGTGATTATCAGTAGACTAATTTTACCCCAAGATAAAATTAGCTAAGCTCTTAATAATTATTTTTATTATTACAGTGTTAAATAGTATACTAGAATAGTAAATAATTTATAATTTGTGAATGGATGCTCTGGTCTAGTTATACAATAAAAAATAATGGCATTAAATTTATTATTGGTAATTTCAAAGCTAGATGGAGAAGCTCTTTTATTTATGCAAGCCAAATATATAGAGAGTATCTATTATTTGCTATAAGTATACTGGGTACTGGAAATAAAAAGTGAATAAGATACTCTCACCCTCTAGAAAGTCATGGTGTAGAAGGTAAGACAGGAAAACAAACCTCTAATAAATGTGTATAATACTATAAAAGAACAAAAATGAATATAACGTCTTGTCTGAGGCATCAAAGAAAGAAACTTAAATGATGAGGAGAAATGAGCCAGGCCAGGTAAGGACTGATGGTATGAGTGAGCGGTTTATGGCAATAGCATAAACAAAATACTAAAATGGAAAATAACTTGACATATGTAAGAAAATTACAAGCAACTCTGTTAATATGGTATAAAAATTTTAGGCAGAAAATCTGGAAGAATTAGTTTAAGAGGGAAGTAGAAACTTATATGCTATGTTGAAATAAAAACTCAGATACTTCAATACTTCTAAAAGTAATATTAGAAGAATATTTTTTGCAAGATACTTTTAAATAAACTTTTATTTTGAGATCAAGGTAGATTCACGTGCAGTTGTAATAAATGATACAGAGCAAGTCCATGTACCCATTACTCAGTTTCCCCCAATGGTAATATCTTACAAAACTACCATATAATATCATAACCAGAATATTGACATTGATATAATTCACTGATCTTATTCAGAAATTCTTAGTTTTACTTATAGTCATTTGTGCATTTGTATGTGTAGATCTATAAAGATTTTTATATGTAATTCAGTGTATTCACCTGTATAGTATTGAAGAATTTGAAGTATGAGATTGACACAGTCAGAATATGTTTTATATTGATACCTCTGAAAGTTGGGTGAAGGAAGGATTACAGCATATTAGTTTATGGGAAAAAATGGTTATTTAGGGGGTTCCTGGGTAAGTCCAGGTAAGACAATAGGATGATAGCAGAAGTAGGGATGGAGAATATGAGGACAAATTCAATTGTTAGTGAAAAGACTAAATCAAATATTGTTTGTTATTAGTGGAGGAGAAGGAAGAGTCAAGGATGACCAACTTTCTACCTTTCTTGGATGGGGTGGTTGATGACTCCACTAACTAAATCAGTAAATGCAGATGGAAGATCTGGCTTAAAGAGAAAGGAGAAAGAATGAGTTCCACCTTAGCATGCTGAGTTTGAAGTACCTACAGGACGGTGTATATAAAAAGTGAAGCAGACAGTTGAATAATCCTTAAACTCTAGAGAGAAGAATGGATTAGAAGTTTAGAAGCAGAAATTCTTATCATAGAGTAAAAATGAATTCATGAGAATGAATACAATGGCCTCTGCAGAGAAGGTGCAATGAAGAGAGGAGGAGCCCTATTTGGAGAATCTACAAACTAAAGAAATTTATGAGAAGACACTGAGAAGTTTATGGCATCTTACAAGCCAATGGAAAGACATTTTTAAAAAAGGATCGACAGTTTTGAATGTGGCCGAAAGATTCAAGAAGATAAGACCTAAAAATTGTCTACTAGGTTTAATCCAAGGAGGTCACTGGCACTCTTGACACTAACACTTTCCATAAATTTATAAAGACACAAAAAAAAATTTCAGAGGTTTGAGAATTAAATAGGGGTGAAAGGTAAGTATCCTTTCGATATATTCCAAAGAGAAAAACTTAAATTGTACTTAAAAAGATAAAGCAGAAAGGAAGCATCTAGTAGAGAGAGAAATTTAAGATATTGGAAAAAAATGGAAATGGCATAGAGGATGGTCTTGGAAGATGCAGACAGGAAGGGGTCAAGGGCATAGGTAGAGAGGATGCCCTTGAACTTAAGACCCTAAACACCTTATTCCATGATGAAATTAAGAAGACAAAAGTAAATGTGGGTTTAAATGTGTTCACAGAACACAGAGGTCATTACTAATGGCCTCAATTTTCTCCATGAAAGAAGACGTGGAGGTATCTGTTGAAAATGAGGGAAAAAGGCATTGAGTAGCTAGTTGAAGATAAAAGATGAGGATTTAGAAATGTGGGTGAATTTTCCATGGTCCAAATCTGCACAGTTCTGTGATTCTCTGGTTTATACCACCTGAGAATGGCAGGAAAAAAATAGGTGAAATCACCATTACTGTTGCTTCACTAGATAGGTCATGGTGGCAGAGAACTGAGAGAACTGTGAAGACTAAATTGAAGTCCAAATTGAAAAGAACAGGAAAAGGGGCTAGGAAAGGGATAAAAATGGAGGAGCGAAGAAATTAAATGTCTTTATCAGGTCAAAAAGCATATACATAGAGGTAATAAAGTGAGAAATTTAAACTGGTGGAAATGAAAGCAAAAGTGGGCAATCAGAGTTTATGATGTCCCTGATGGCCGCATCTAAAAAAATTACCTATGTTTAGAAGAACATATTTATTTGTTTGTTTGTTTGTTTGTTTTTGGAGTTGGGGCAGATTTGGTTTGTATACTCACAACTAGTGGGTAGAAAGGAAGTGAAATTTAATGAATCTAATACTGAACTGAGAGTTATGGAGAATAGTTCCACGGATGACACCTTTGGGCATGTTTGACTTATATTAAACATTTTCTTTAGCTAAAACTAAAGGACAAGAAAGTAGGGAAAAAAATAAGTAAAAACAATTCCTAAACGGTGACAAATATGGAGGTGAATGAAAGAATTATTCAAACCCTGAAATACAAATAAACTCTCTTGTCATGTGCATGAACCCACAAGTACCTTGTGAATATGCAAAGACTTAAACGCTATGACTGGTATCCTGACAGCCAGGTGAACACTAGAAGGTAAACACAGAACACAAAGTAGATTCATAGCAATAATGATATTCATTGTGCGAGAATCAATATTAAAAAAATGTTTTTAAGTTGACAGAAATTTAAGTAGTTTCTAAAGATATTGGTAGTTAATGTGACCTGAATTTTGAATAACTGAAATTATGAGACTGATTCAAAAAAAAAGAATAAGATGGAAGGGAAAACACTCACTTTACCTAAAGCAGAAGAGAGAAAAATACTGTTGTCTCCAGACTCATCATTTACTTCTATTTCTTGCACTATTTCTACATGGAAATTCTGGTTTCTCTTTGTGCTTACACTGGCATTCCTTTGTTTTACATTCTCCCTTTAGTTTCTCTCTGACTCCTAAAAGACCTTCCCTGTATTTCAGATGCTACCACAAATCAGCTGCAAAACCTTGGGCAAGCCTTCTAGCTCTTGGAACTTTAGCTGCCTTGACTGTGACCTCTGCTCTGCAGCCTCAGAAACCTACCCAAACCTCAGTGCTCTCCTGCCCACAAAGTATTTCATGGTCCATAGAGGATTTTAACTAACTTGAGGGCAAAGGTCACATATCTCATCTTAGCATTTATTACAGTTTGATAGTTCGTGAGGTTAGAGTGGAAGGAAAGGAACATCAGTTGGAGTGAGATAGAGTTGGGTTCAAATCCTTGCTCTGCTATTAACATACTGTGAGGCTATGACCAAGTTACTTATCCTCTTTTTACATTAGTCTTTTCAACTATGCTTCCTTCATGGGGTGGTTGAGAGGCTTACTTGTAATAATGGTGCTACACATTTTCTATACGGTGCCTACTAGTCAATACATTGGTCCTATTTATATCAAGTACGACAAAATTTATATCCAGAAAATACTTACTGAATCAAACTAATTAAATAGTGTATTTGAAAGGTCTGTTAAAGATGTACAAGTGTCACACAAAAATAATTATATTAAATCTGAATTATCCATTTCTTTCCAATTCAAACCATTCTTCCTCTATTGGTGTCCTTGGACCAAAACAATACTCCGATCACCTATAACTTTCTTCTAGACCACCTTTGTGTCAGACTTGCTACATTAAATTGGGCAAATTCCCTCTCAGAGACTCAAGCTTCAAGGGCGCTGTATTATAAAAGATGGTGGTGTGTTTTTGGATAGATCAATGGTGTTCAAATTGTGTTTCATGAAACCCTAAGGTTCTCAATGCCTCAATGTGTTCCCTAGATGTAAAGAAATGGCCATACCATGAAGTTTGGCTTTTGCTTGTCTCAGAGTTCTGAACAAGATTTCATTTGAAGAAAGGGTTTGATTAGAAATCAATGGTCTAAGTTAGAGGACCATAAAAGTCTCTTCTATGCAAACTCAGCTTCAATTCCCATTTCCTGAAGAAATATGTAAAACAATTTTGAGAGAAAAGAAGGAAAGAAATCAGCCCGTAACATAGGACAGGAAGAGTCAGGTAAATCCCACCTAACTTCCAAGACTTTGCCGTTAGGTGAATCTCAGTATCAGTTTACTCATAGAACAATCACTCTGTTCAAATGGTTTTGTCAAACCAGTCAGACCCAATAATAGGAAGCCTGAAGTGATTTTTTTTTTTTTTTTTTACTTTCACCTTACTTTTCCTAGATTAACTATCCTACATTCTTTGTATTAACTCAAGGGAAAGAAAAAAGGAAGCCTATTCTTTATAGAAATGACCTGAAAACATGAAGGGGTATCTGCTAACAGTCTGTATTCCCTCTCTTGCTTTTCCTGTTCTGTCTTCAAAATCACCACTCAAGTTTGTCTTACACGTAATTTCTTTCAGCACTCCTGAAAATTTCCAAATCTCTAAAATTTCAGAGTTCAAAACAATCTTAGGTTTATTTTGCATTTTAGAATTAAGAGATCTCAGAGATCATCCAGCTCAGTTTTTCTTACATATAAGAGAGAGAGGGCCAGGGAGAGAGAGAATGTATTACCTGGGAGCTATGTAGGGGATTTACTGATGAATAAGACATGTTGCTTTTCTAAAAGTTTTACAAGTTTAGTGCTAAAAAAAGAACACCTTTCATGTTTGACTAATTTATACCTTTTTTCATAACTTTTTGTGCTCTAACTCTAAATTTCCCACTGGACTGTGTGACCTTATAAGGGCAGGAAAGCCAGCATAGGTTATACATTTTGGTTTGTGCTCTATTTGCTTGGTGATTGGCAGAAAAGAACTGCCATTGACTGTGACAAGATTTCACTTCAGAGGGCTTGGTTTTTCATTTTACATATAACAATCTTTAGGCTCAGAGAGGATAAAGATGTCTATCATTATTCAGCTAGCAAATGATAGAGCTGGAATTCAAATTTAAGGCTATATGGCTTCAAAATATATGCTTTATTAAGTTACATATATGACTTCTAATTTTTATTCATCATAAAATTTGGGCAATCTGAAGTTTTCATAGTTAGATCTTTCTTTTTCTGTAAAAACAAAACAAAACAAAATATCCTACTAATTATGTTTAATCAATAGTTATCCTTTCCCTTCAAAATAAGAAAGAAAATGACATGGGAAAAGTAGTACCAATCACTGAATAACATTACAGAATATCTGGCCTTTCTGCAGATTCTCAATGTTGCCTTAAGTAGCTGACTCTCAAATGTAGCTGTCAGACAAGACAGCCGACATCACTATCACTCTTCAAGGGGGCTAGAGCACTCAAATACTCTGGCTGTATCTCTAGTTCTCAGATAAAAGTGGTTCAAAACTCTGAACATGGATTATCTTTCTTTTGTCTGCCTGTCCGTCCATCCTTCCATCCATCCGGCCACCCATTCATCCATCCATCCATCCATCCATCTATCAAATTATTGCTTCAGCCTGGTTTACCAAGCTCTCTGGATCTTCCCCAGAACAAGTCTTTTGGCTGGCCTCAGGAACATTCTGTGTCACACAATTTCTTCTATATTTTTAGTTCAGAAACATTCCCACACTTTGAGTTTACTTTTCTACTATTATAATGATTATCATTATTAATTGTTATGCTTAGTTTTAAGGATGCCAAAGAGCATCTTGATGCCTTTTAGTAAATGGCCTGTTTATTGCCCAAGGGCCCTGGAGGAGTGCATTTATTCATAGGCTTGAGATAAATATCCCTCCAGAAAATAACTCACACAATCTAAAGCAGGCCCATTAACAACTTTCTTTTGTTAGATGGAATTTTATTCTTTTCAACTTCATGTTGAAAACGACTAGTTTGTTCCTTTACTTTGTATTACCCCAAAGTCAAACCCATATTCCAGCTTCACCCTTGGCAAACAAAACTTAAAAGAGTAAAATGCACTCAGCACATTTTATGCCTTACCATTTTCAATTTACTGTAATTAGAACAATAAAGTTTCATCACCAAGGAATGCCTTTCTGTAATGTTTTACTGAATTGATAAACAAATTCTTAAGAAAACTTATTTTGTATCTTTCAACATCAATTTCTCCTCCATTCTACCGTAATTAACTTCCCTTTCATCTTCACAACCTTTTTCCTTCCCACTATACCCCGTGTCTTAAAACCTGATTGCCCCCAGCTTGTTTCTTCCATAACCCTTTACCACACATCCCAATCCCAAAATTCTCTCATCAAAGTTCTGAACATCTAGAATCAGTTCACCAGTTGTTAATTCTGAGTGATATTTTTCCTCTCTCAAGTACCAAATCCTCTGTCTCATATTTTGTGCCCCATCCTCTATTCTAATTAATTACTGCCTGAAAGGTAATGATTTCTCTGATATAAACCCCTTCTCTCACGCTGAACCTCATTGTACTGAACCTTCTTTCTACCTCCATTTCATTTGTCAGTATTCTCTCTCCTCACTTATGATCAGTCTGCCTCCAATGGCATTTTCATTAGGTTATTCCTTCCTTGACTTAATTTACAATCATTTATCTTTGTGTCTTGGACGAAACCTAATCAGACCTTGTCCCTCATCTACTCTATTCCTTTGGTAAGATCTTCTCTTCGAAATTATTCAGCCAGCTATATCCTATACGTTGTTTTCAGCCAAGAGACTTTTTACAACTATGAACTCTTACACTCCACTGTTTTCCTCCAGTCCTATATTTAAAGTGCCAACACCCTGAAAAAAACTCAGCTCAACTAGAAAGGCTATTGCAATATACTGAATGTTTTTATCTCCCCAAAAGTTAATATATTGAAATTTAATCCCCAAGGTGATGGTATTAGGAGGTGGGGGGCCTTTTGAAGGTGATTAGGTTGTGATAGTAGAATCCTCATAAATGGGATTAGTGCCCTTATAATAATGCCCCCAGAGAGCAACTTTACTCCTTCCACCATGGGAGGTTACAGAGAGAAGACTATCATCTATGAACTAGGAAGTGAGCCTGCACCAGACATTAAATCTGCCAGTGTCTTGATCTTGGATTTTCCAGCCTCCAGAACTGTGAGAAATAAATTTCTGTTGTTTATAAGCCACCAGATCTGTGGTATTTTCTTAGAGCAGACTGAATGGACTAAGATAGCTATATTATTTTTTTGTTGTTTGAGTTCACTTTCTTAATTTGGCATGCTTTAAGTACTCTTGTCCTTAGTTAATTCTAACGTAATTTACTAATGTTGAAATGGTATTTTCATTTTGTCCACACAGGTCTGATGTTTCAACTGACAAGTGAGGGACTAGGAGTCAAAAATCATTATTATTTTGCTGGTTCTTTACAGCACAGGGTTTAAAAGCTGGAAATGGCTTTATTTCTCATTATCTCTACTTTCTTTCTATAAATGAGGATCCACAGGGATTTTATACAGAGTGCCACAGGATGTGCTCTAGTGCTAAACCCCAAATATCCTGGATCCTACTACAGTGCTCTGCAGAAAGAAAGTGTACAATAACACTTTTGACAAAATGAGCTGTCTCTCTAAATCCATGGACATAAAAAATGTTATCATCAAACATCAAACATCACTCTTCTATAATGAATTCATCAGTCATACCTTGCTCCATTTCAATCTAGAATCTGACATCTGGTAGAAGATAGTACTGATTAGAGAGAAAGGAAACTTGAGTCCATCTTATAGTGCCATTTTTAACACGATAGCATGCAAATATAGATACATGCATGCTTACACACAATATACTTATCTATAAATTGCCCCCAAATCAGAATTTGGAAGACATTTGAATACCACGACATCAGGCTTTGAATATGGTAGAGCTTTGCACTAATATGAAGATGTGATAGAGTGTTCAGGTAGCATTCATGCCTCAGATATATGAACATAGAGTTTTGCCAGGACTATGGAGAAAGAAATTTACAGAAGAGTTTTCTTAGGATTAAGGGATGTGCTAGATTGAATTTAGAGAGATAAATAATCTTAAGAAAGTGGAGGGAAATAAAAAATAGGAGATTTTGGAGAAAATTATAAGATCTCAGGGTTGGAAGTAACTTAATGGCATCTAGCCCACCTAGAGAATAGAGATAGTGGATAGAAAGAGGTCTATTAGTGAGAGTGATTTTGCAACGTCACTGAAATGGAAATAATCACCACATTGGGCTACTCATCCTTTGACAGACAACTCAGAATGTTAAAGGAAGTGTTCAGAAACCGAGAAAAGATTCACTTCCTTAAAACCTCCCCAAATTGGTCTGAAATTCATTCAGAGAGTAATCTGTTTACAGTGGCTTTCAACCTTTTCTCATATCTATTCTGGGAATCTGATCATAGTAATAAACAGTCTCGTACAATAAAAACAAACAGAAAAAAAGAAGAAAAAAATGCACATACCCACATACGAAATATACATAAATGATTGGGTTTGATTTTCAAAAATTTTATAAACTGCCTCCACAGTTTCAGCGCAAGCCCCATAGCCAGAAGTCAGGCAAAAATCTACAGTGTAATTTTTCATTCACCTCGAGTGTGGGCAAGCTATCACCCATGGGTCAGATCTGGCCCACAACATGTTTTTTTTTTAATTATTATTTTATGCCTATAGCACCTGGTCTTCGTAGGTGGTCTCCCATCCAAATACTAACCAGGCCCAACCCTGCTTAGCTTCTTAGATCAGACATTGGGCTTATTCAGGGTGGCATGGCCATAGACCATGGACTATGGCTCCACTGGGGCACAAACCCAAGACCTTCTGTGTGTAGAAAAGACATGCTGATCACTACACTGTGGAACCACGTCCCCACTATGTGTTTTTGTAAAGTTTTTTACTTGGACAATTTTACTTGTTTATTATATGTTGTATATTGCTACTTTTGAGCTATAATAACAGAGTTGATGGAGTTGTAACAGCAATCATGTGGCTCACAAAGTCTAAAATATTTATTATCAAGTTCTTCACAAAAAAAAATTGCTAAGCACTGAACTATATGAAAGACTTTCTATAATTTTAAGACAAATTATAGTTCACATTGATTAATACTGTATAAAGTTAGATAAACTTTCTCTTGGACAATTATTGAGGAGTATAAAATAGGGAGGAAATTATAATTTGCTCATCATAGAACTCAGGGAGTGATAAGCAATTTGGAAATCAGGGGTTTGACCTGGAAATAAGTGACCCTAGACCGACAAAAATGAAGAGAGAACTCAAGGATGTGTTCCCGACTCCGGATGCTTACAGACTACTATCTGATTATTTATTATATTTAAACACTAGAAGATGATAAATTATCATCAGATCCAGTCAACTGTTCTCTTTTCTTGCCTCGATGCACACTTTGCTTTGTACTGTTATTACACATGAACTTTCTTATCATCCCCGTTAATATTTTAGCATTTTAAATATGGGATGGTAACTCAATTTGCAGAGCATATCTCCCACACATAATATTCAATATTTTATTGCTAGATAATTCAAACATGTTATATTTTAAAATGAAATTACTTTCACATATATCTCATTCGAAAGTCATATTCTGAAGTTTCTATCATATTGAACTATATGAAGTTATTAATTTGTAGGACTAACATCGTCAAACACTAGCAAGTTAGTATGGTTCATATTCATAGAGTGGATATTGTTGCCAAGATTCTACAGCTGAACAACTGATTGGAAGATTGGTTAAGATCATACATTCATACATTCTATCAATAAGTGGCGCTTCCAGGTCTTGAGCCTCATTCTTAAGAATGATTAGATGAGCAGCCCACCAAAAGAGTAATACTGAGTGACATTTGTATTGAATACCAGGATACATATATACATTTTTTAAAAATATAATTTGTCTAAGTTGTGTTTTATTATAAATATTCTCTTTAAATTATAGCAAAATAATTTTACATTTTTATTGGCTATCTACAGTAAAATAGAAAAAAAAAGAAGTATGACAGGAAGCTGAGAACTCAAGGACAAACTCTTTGGAATAGAATGTACTGCTCTCCCCACCCCAACCATTTGCTAAATTATTTTATGTGGTTTCCTCACTTTAAAGGGAACCACATATATTTTCACCTGTTCTGGTTCTATTTGTTCTAAGTCTTGGTATTGAAGTAGCTTAAATTAGAATTTCTAAAATGTACTTCTTTTTATCATAACAGGAGATAAGATTTTGGTGGTATAAAAATTGAAGTATTTACACATTAAAAATTAATTATCTTGATATTCATGAACAAGTTTCTATTACTAGATTCATTTTTATGTATTACGTCTATGTAGTTGATCCTCACAAATTCCTTCATTTTCTCTGTTATCTTCATTCTATTTCCTTTTGATCATACTTTTACTCCTTTTACAAATGGATTTTACAGGGTCTGTCTTGTGTATAAAGTTCACATTAACATGTTTATCTCATTTCTTAACTTTTGATATAGTAATTATTTATATAATGCCTATTTCAATAATTTGTCCTGGTCAATTTTATCCTAAATAAACTGATTTAAGGGAGGAAATATAGTTTATGTAACAAGAAACCACAAACTTTAGAGATTTTTTTTCAGAATGAGATCTGACACATATTAAAGGATAGTACCTAGTAGTAATGTCTCCTATTTAATTAATGGGTTATAAGAATTTATTTATTAAGCAACATATTTGTGGACATCATTGTGCAAAGAACTAGGAGAAAAGAGAGAGACCCTCCCATCTCTGATTCATTTTCTACATACTTCTATATATATTTTTAGATCTATTATCTGAAAATGTATTGCATATTTACTTGTCTATTGTCAGTTTCTGCCACCAGAATGCAAACTCAGTAAGATCAGACTGCTTTATTCACTGCTTCATTTCCAGGGCCTTGAATAGAACCTGGAAGACTCTATAATGCTTGTGAATAAAGAATGAGAGCATGGGATATTTTGTGGATTGGAATCTTCCTATGTGTATTTAACTGTCTCCTTCTTTTACCCCCAAAATAATTCCTAATACTTCAATGTTAATTATTGCCTCAGCTCCACTTGAGATATGAGGAAATTATAGTTATGAATGATTAGGAAAGTTCTGCATTATAGCCTCTTGAAGACAGAAACATATATGTATACAGCTTTGTATCTCTATAAATAAAAAAAAATGCCTGACATAATAATGAGGTATTCATAAACATTTGTTGGATAAACGAATCAATGAATGAATGGCCATAGTTCACTCAGACTAGCAGGGTTAGTCTACAAATACAAGTTGGATTGACTCTTAAGTCTTTATTCTTTCTAATAGATCACAATGACTTCTGTAGGGAGGAAATGGATATTTTGCAATGGTGAAAGAGACAGAAAAAAATTTAAAAGCCAAGCACAAGAACAAAGAGACAGGTATACCTCAGAAGCTCCTGAGGATTTTGATGTGACGACACAACCCAGTAAATAAGGTTCCCAATGGTGATCCTAAGTCATTAAGAGGAGTTTACATGGCACACACTATTCTTGGCTTAAAAAGATAGAGAAGTAGGACTAACTTTCAGAAATATCTATGTTTCAATTTAAAAAGAAAAATAAAATGCTATTTAAAGATTTTATGTTTATCTAGAAAATTCAGCTACTCAAAACAACATATTTCCTAAGATCTCCTTATAGATAAGTTTTCATTGTGGCACTTTTTTTTTATTTCTTTCTGATGAGGATCATAACCTGTATTATAGTACAGTTTCTTTTTTTTTTTTTATAATTGCTACTGAAGTGGTGGTTCTTGGAGAGAAGAACCTCATTTATTTCAGTTTCTGGCCTTTGTGGCTTCATAGTCTACCATAGTACCAAACACCATGTGGGTGTCAAGTAAATGCTTGTTGAAGGAAATGTTTGTAAAGTAGAGTAGAAATAACAATATCAATATCCATAGCAGAAACAACAGTTAATATTTCATTGGTTCTATGGACAAGTACTCTGCAGTGTGCCTGACATGCAATAATTTTCACAACTTCCTATGGTGTCCCATTTTACAGGTAAGAAAACTGAAGTCTAGTGGTAATTTACTTCCTCAAGATCACATGGTAACTGTTGGCTTAGAGTCCCTAGTCTGTTATTTACAAAGTTAATGACTTTGGGCAAGTTATTCAGCCTCTCTAAGGCTCAATTTCCATATCTATAACTGTGAAAAAGAGAATAGTACCTATCTCACATGAAGAGGAAAGGCCTTGGATCCTTAACATACAAGATTACTCCACTTCCCTAGCAAGGTGCAGTAGGCATCACACTTTACATCTCAACAAAATCAACTGGCCTGCATTTGGAAAATACAGAGTCCCTGACCTTACCTTCAAGAGGTTCCTGTTTTAGGTGATCTGAAGTAAGACTCAGGAATCTATACTTTAAAGAAACTGCATGAGAAAACATGGCTTTGGGATTCACTTAAATGTAATACCTTTGGAGTTTTTATCAAAAATAGAGCACCTTGATAAATCTGCATTTTCCCCAAAAAATCCATCCTCAAAAAGGCTAGGTCATGTTCACTAGTATGTCTTTTTATCATTTGAATAAAACAGTGTGGTGCGATAATTACAATTAATATTATATAACACATTATACATGCTAGGCATTGTTCTAAAACAATGTATGGATATTAACTCATTTAATCCACCGCACAACCCACGATAAATCTCATTTTATAGCTACGAAAACTGAAGCACAGTGAGTGCAAGTAACTTCCTGAGAGGGCCATACTCGGTAAGTGAAGACAGCAAACCCAGCATGCTGGCTCCAGAGTTTTGCTCTTAACTATTACGCTGCACTGACTCCTCCAAGGATGAACAGAGAGTCAGAGCCCTGGTTTACAGGTGATCTGGGCAAGTCCCTGCCCCTCTCTGGGATTTGAACTTTTCCTCTATAAAGTGAGGGAGCTGACTCCAGTGATCTCTAAGGCTCTCTGATCCAAAGAGCCTATCATTCATTTTACAGGAGATTTTGGCCTTGCTATCTGAGGAATGAAGGCGCTAGGATTGCTGACAGTAAGACACATTCTTTCTTCTAGAACTGCCCCATTAATACTTTTTCTTTACCTGCCAATTCAAAAAACTTCCTTCTGAGTCATTTGTCCTTTGCCATTTCTTCTTGCTGAGGAAACTAGATGTACTTCACCCTGGAGACGCTAGATCTTGTCTTCACAGATTTCCTTTTAAGCCCTGCTGCTTTCACCTGAGGCTGTCTGAACTTCATTACTCTCTCAAAGAGGCCCACCAGCTTCTTACTCCTCCTTTTCTACTCTCCTCTTGAGCAATGGCACTCTTCTGATCTAATTCATCCTTAATAATCTCTCTTCAAACTGTTCTCTTTACCGCTCCACTTGCTTGCTACTGTCCCTTGCCAGGCTTGACATCTCTCTCTCAGGCTCCTTGTAGCCTCATATTTCTCAAACCTGGCTACACATTGGAATACCTTGGATGCTTAAAATACAGATGCCTCTTCACTACCCCAAACCAATGAAATTGGAATTTTGAAGAGTGGAATCTGGGCCAGAGTATAATTTAAAAATGTAGAAGTTCCACAAGAGATTCTAATATGTAGCATGGTTAAGAATCATTGTTGTCTAGCTGTGTGATACTCAAGTGGGAAGAATAAGCAAATCAGAATCGCCAGGGAAGCTGGATAAAACTCCCAGAGCGGAAAGTCTGGGCATGTGAAGCAAATAAGAAGACATTTCCCAGGTGATTTGAAGAAGCCCCTTTAAGAAACAAAGTTCTAATGGAACTTCTAAAGCAAGATGGATCATTACACCCTCCTGTCACTCACCTTAGCGGAATAACCCAAGATTTCTCTTGGTGTCCTGCACCAAGTTATTATTTCTAATCATGAAGAGCAATTCAGAGGAAAAAGGAATTGACGGTAAGATCCATATTATTTTTCCCTGCCTAGACTAACCAGCCAGGTAACTTTGGGGGAATCCCTTTTCTTCTCAAAGTTTCATTTTCCCATACATCTAAAAAAAAAAAAAAAAAAAGATTGTCAAATTACTAGATGATCACTAAGCTTCTTTCCTATTTTATTATTCTACTATTTTAAGGCCCCAAATCTACTGTTCCTCAACTATTACACAAGCAGCCCCAATTTTTCTACATTCAGCTGCCACCAGACAATACATGTAGGTAAATTTATTGCTGGCCCTTGGTGAAGACTGCCTGTTGCAAGCCAACATCATTGCTGCAAAAACTTCTTCAAACTTTCTCACTCTACTAAAACTATCATTGTCCAAACTTCAGTTTAGGCCACTGAATCTCCACAAAAATATTCTCTGTCAATGCCCTCTGATAGCAGCCCCATCTGAAAGCAATCACCTTCTGCATTCTGGGCTTCCCACTTCCTGTAGCAAGGCTGCCTTTCTGAACATGGCTCAAGAGCATTGAGCACTGATTAGAAACATGAATTTTGGAATCCTGGTTTGCCACACTACAAATGTTTGACCTTGAGCAAATTACTTAAGTCCTCTAAACTTCATTTTTCCTCATTTGGAGAACAGGGATACAAATACCTAATGCATTATGTTGCTGTAGAGTAAAGTGTCTAGTGCAGTATCTGGCAGGTACTCAATAAAAGGTAGGTATTTGTTATCACCATTCTAAACTGTGTCTTACGTTAAATCCCCATCTCCCTGCGAATGAGGAGGCACAGGAGTTACAGTGAGGAGCATGGTTCAGTTCCCAGGAGCTTCAGTAATCAAGGAGACTTAGGGTCGATTCTCAGACAATTTTATGGTCTCTTGATCTTTTTAACTAAAGAAAAACAAACTAATCATTGCACAGAAAGTTGTATAATGATAAATCTTGAATATTGCACCCTAAGATTCACCACGTTTATGTGTAGTACTCAAATTCTTCACATGACTGACTGCTCTAATTTTTAGCATCAGATTTATATACCATGGTGGCTGGATCCCAAAACACCAAAGGGATGGTCCCAGATTCAATATTCATGACCTTATTAAGGGTATAAAGTCGTGTCCTGTCAATGGCAGTAAAAAACTGCAATAATCTTTTGCTGACATGTACATTCCTAGTAGGTCTTTATGTTGATCAACGCATTTTTCCCTAGAACAAAAGTAGCTCATTCATAGAGAGATCCAATATATCCTCCCTGAGACCTTCTAGTTGACCAGAACATACCCTATGTAATCCCTGTTTTAGAATAAAAGCTAAAACTGAAAAATAAATGCCATAATCTCAAAATGAATGCCACAATCAAACTTTATTTCTCATTCACACAAAGTCTTACAGGGGTGTTTTCTTTCAGGTGGCTCTCCTGTGCAGCTTTCATAAATGTAGTGACTCAGAGATCTAGAATCCTTCCGTCTAGTGGCTGAGCTATCCTCTAGCACTCAAAAATTTCATCTGGGTTCTCTCTATACAACCTATAAGTGATGAGAAGAAAAAGTGGGAGGGGTGAGGGAGGAGGAGAGCAAGAAAAGAATGTACGGTAATTTTAGGAATTCTGGAAGTCGCATATAGCACTCTTGCTGGTAGAGCATTCATTAGAACCAATCTACCTGGTGACATGGAACTTTAAGAGAAGTTGGAAAATATAATCAACTGTGCCCAGAAGAAAAACAGTTTGGTGAACACACATCAAAAAACCGTTCTTGGACTTTTTTTTTTTTTTTGGCGGGGGTGGGGGAGTGGGTTTGGATTTTTAGGTAGCACTTAAACTGCCTGTTATATACATTTATCTGTGTGTGTGTGTGTGTGTGTGTGTATAAAATTGATTCATTAATTCTGAGATGCATGCTGAACAAAATCTTTGGCGTTTTTTTTGTTTTTGTTTTTGTTTTTTTTTTACCTCTTTCACACTCCCTCCTAAGCACCAGAGACCTCTCATTTTTTTAAGATACAGTACTTTGGAAAGATGTAAAGATGATCCCCAGTCAAGAGAAAATTATCAGTCTGTGGTAAACACAAACGAGAGAGAAAATTCTTGAAAGAGAGGTCTCTAAAAAACAAAAGAAGTCACTCAAATAGCACTAAAGTGAGCAGAAAGGAAACTTTTCAGGATTTCCAGGCACTGACTACAAACACATACCTTATCAAACCTCTGCCAAAACAGGAATGTTTTTTTCTGTACTTATCCTTTGAATGTTGATCTCTCTGCATTTTTCTCTGGTATATTATGTGGTTTGGGCAATGAGCCTACTTTATCCGGAAGGGACCAGACTGAGACCTAATCTCTTTGCATGTGTCTCTAAACTTTCAGGACAAGCAGAGCCCCAGGGTTAGGAGAGAACACTAGAATATGACCACCTTTCAAAATGTCATGGCAGCAAAGAAATGAGCCTAGAACCTGAACGGAGAACACTCAGAAATTTAATGAAGCCTTTTCTATATTCCAACTTATGATTGTTCTGTATTGTCATACATCACATATACACAATGCCATTTACATGGTGTCTTTAATTTGCCTACAGGTAACAATATACCAGTGAGCATCAACGAATAGCTGATATAAACCAGAGAGTTGGAAATTCAACTTTATCCAAATTGTGTTTAGGTTTCAGAATTATTAAGCAAAAATAAGAGCTATTAAAAACACATTTTGGAGAGAAGGAAGATAACACTTTAATCGCTCTTTCCATAGTGTACAAAAACTTTTCATTTGATCAAATATTTCCTAATTAGTGATTTTTAATGTCTCTTAAAAGAATTAGAAATTGATTTGTATTTATTATATTATTTCTGCCTTGTTATCAACACAATGTGCAAATGTAAATTTTATGAAGGCAACAATTGCAATTATAAAAAAGAATATAAACTTTTTTCCTGGAAATAATATATACCTGATGTAATATTAGAAAATTAATAATTGGCTCAGACAATTAATTCTGGATTTGGAATTATAATTTAATTATTCAACTGTGATATTTATAAGAGTATTTTTTGAAATATATTTAATGACCACTTTCAATTTCTGATTTTTTAAAAAATTCAATGAGGAAATAAATCATCAAGATATGAGGCTTAACTTTCTGAAGTTGGAACTGATCAATCCATTGAGGGTGGAGCACATTTAAGACTGCCCCCTAATGGTTCGGGATAAGATAAACTTGTTTCAAATGAAGGAGATGCCTCAGGAAAATGAGCTGTTTATCCAAGCACTCAAGGACCAAAAGGAAAATATCAAAGGCTAGTTTTCTGTCCTGCTCAAAACCAGATGTGCATGTGTAGATTGTTCATTCAAGTGCTGGTAACTGGGCTCTTCTCCACTTGTTAAAACAAGTTAGTAGTTTTTCTGTTCATTCAGCAAACATTTGCTGAGTACCTATTACTTGCCAGGCAGTGTGTTAAGTGTCAGGAATACAGAGAATAAATTAAATGCTATGAGAGCCTGCAGGAGGGTGTGGGGATGGAGATGGAGTGGCCATTAAACCCATGTTAAGAGCTAAGTTTGTGCATTTCAGTATATACACAACCCTTAAGCCAAATAATCAAGAATTCCAATTCTGACCTATGTCCCTATGCCACGGTGGTCTGGGGAGTTCTTGGACACACCTAGCTCTTTCTTGGAGCTGTAAGATGTGTCAATGATGAAACTCCCAGCACCCCAGAGTTTATGCATAGACCTGACTGTCACTTTACATCTCAGATATCTTTAATGGCTCCTGATCAAGTTTGAAGTTCAAACTCAATGTCTTAGCTTTGAAGATACTCACTGACTGACCCTAATCCCATTTCATGAAAAAATACAATTCATATCCTAGTCTTAATTTCTAAAATAGTTCTTGCATTTTATAGCCTCTCTCTTTGCTTTTTTCCTTTAATCAAAAATACATTTTTATATGTGTTTACTAATCAACGACATAGCTAATCTTTACATCTTACCTCAAATATAATTCTTCAGAATGTTTCTTATCCCTTCTCAGTCAAAATAAATCTGTCTTCCTTCATACTCCCATGGCAAACTGCTAGGTCTTACGGAATTCTACCTTGTGCAATAGTTAGTTGCTTACATGTCTGTCTCCATTCCTTGTAATTGGAGACGGGGCAATGTATTACTCTACCTCAGTACCTTACACTGTGTCTATTATAGTGACTGAGCAAGTACGTGCTAAATAAATGCATATTAACTTGAATTGCTTTGTTTTCCTTTTCTGGATTCGGTACTGAAATTCTCTAGAGGAAGGTAGCCTCAAGTTCTGCCCACCAGCTAGCTATTACTTTTCTTCCAGGGTTCCCAAGACCCTCTTCACTTTGATCCTTTATACTCTTCCTCTTCCTCTGTCTATCCACCCATACCCAGACCAACAGCCTCCTATGACAGGCTCCATCAATCTACCTCTCTTCCTTTTGTTCTTTATTTAATCTCAGGGGTCACAAATTCAAATGCCTAAAAGTGCAAGGCACTTAACATAAATGCAAGTATCCAGCTGGTATAAGATAAGATGTAGATGGGCCTAATTGAAGATAATATGCCTGCATGAAGTCAACCAGGTTATTATTATTTTTTAATTGCCAGACACACTGTACTGTATTATAATGCAGTTGTAATGCTACCACTTCAGCACAAAGGCAACACACAATCTGATAAACTGCTAAACTCATTTATGTATCCTTGTTTACATTTTTTTCCTCCACCAAGTTGTCTCTATCCTTGAAGGCCTGGAGCCAACGTTACTTCCTCTTTGAAACTTCTTCAGTTTCTCCAATTGGAATTTGTATTTTTCCCCTGTGTTCCCATTGTGCATTTTTAACAACTCTAGTGCACTACTCATCAAAGTTTTCTTCTTACTAGTCCTGTTAGTGTATATTATTAGCCTTTTCTTATGTGTCATCCTCTACTTTACTCAGACAGTGCTTTGTACACATAAATTATCCATATACATTGTTGAGTTAAATCCACATCCCTTTTATCCATTCCCTGAGCAGTAGTGACTGGGTTTTTGGCCCTAAATTCTACAAGGCAGGTTTTTGAAAAGCGCTACATACAAATTGTGGATGGGAAAATCTGTTTTAAATGATCAGGGAATGGTCCCTGACTCAACTAGAAGACTAGCGGCAACATCAAGGTCAAAAGACATTGCTGCTGAAACAAGACCCATATCATGTTGCCTTGGACATGGGTACACTTTTCAATGTGTCTACATAATATTTCAAACTCTCCGAGAGAATCGAGAGGCACTATAATTGATGAATACACTCCTGATATTGAACTTATTTATAGTTTTTGGAGGGGCGGGTGGTAGTTTGGTGAGTGTGCTGTTAAAACTCTAGGAACTTGGCAGCAGCCAGTGTACAGGAATTCCCCCTGCTCCGCATTTTAACACTGCTGTGATTTGTAGACGTCACTATTTAATGAAGCACACAGCTGTGCAAGAAGAGCAGGAGGCGGAGTTTGGCAATAAAGGACCAGCAGGAAATCTGGCAATCCTTGTCATCTGGAATTTCCCTAACTCACAAGCAGCCCCTCCTTCCTTGGTCCTCCTCTAACTCAACCTTCAGTTACTCTCTGAAACAATCATTTTAATTACATAAATAACCAAGCAGAGAAATTGCAGTATAAGTCTTGCCCTTTAACATATCTTTAGCAAGTATATTTTTGTAAGTCCAGGAAATAGAGTTGGGCAAAGGAGCAAGATAAAATAAGAAATGATCCACATCTTCAGCTAAAACTGTAATGGAAACATTGAGGGAAGCTAAAAAAGAAATCTCTTTGAGTAATATAAATGATTTATTTTAATTAAATTAGCCCTGCCCTTTCCTATTTTAGCTGCAAACAGCAGTTTCCAAAGCAGTATTCTGAAAAACCTTGTGGTATCCTGTGAAGCTGAATTTTGCAGTTGGATTTAAATCCTATTTCAGTAATTTATTCATTATCAGACACGTAGAAGTTATTTGGCTTCTTTGAATTATATTTTCCTCCTCTACAACACAGGAATACCCAATGGGGTTGTTAGAAAGATTACCTGAGAAAGTATATTTATAAGATCTGGCACCTAGGAACATTCAGTGGGTGTTTTCTGTTTTCCTTTTCTTCCTTACCCCTTGCCTCCAACACATACACAGATCCCCATGACTTAATAGTATAGTGCAAGTCCAATGACAAATAGACCACTTTTTGAGACATAATAGATGGAAGCGCTTGATATCTGTGCTATTACATCTTTTTGCTATTCTTCACACAACACATTCTGCTTGGTATTACTAAGTAAATGATATGATAACATTGTCTTTATTTCAATAATTCAAAGCACTTATTGATACATATGTTCATCCATTTCCAAAATATTTCTATAAAGTATAAGCAAGGCCACAGGCACCTATCTTATGGGTAGGGAAAATGAGAACAAAGTTTAAATTATATGATCCAAATCTTTAAAGGAGAACTACAAGCCTTGAGTTACATATTTTCTTTCTGTAGCTTTCCCAAAAATACATTGCCTCAAATTCTCCTCTTTGGAATTATTAATTAAAAACAAGACCGTTGATCTACAGAAATATTTACTAAAGACATCGTGAAAGAAACAAACTATAATTCTTAAACAACAACAAATCAATGATCTAGTCATTATATTTTCCACTAAGAATAAATAACAGAAAACTCAAGTAAAGACAAATTTAGAATCAAAACAAATTAAAATTTTAACATAATACCTCAGCTCAGTCCCCATAATGGAAAAAAAAAAGGAAAAATAATAAAACAAAGAAATAATGAAAGCATTAGACAAAATACAATTGTAATGTTTGCCAAAGGCTTGTTAAGTAAAGCTACAAGTAATTTATGACTTAAACTCTTTGGGAGAAAAAAGTCTACTTAGATTAAAAGTAGGAAGACATCACAATAATCTGCTATAAAAGCAAATTTAAAACCCTACTAAAAGGAGTGAATAAGAGTTCATTTGATATTATATCTTCCTTGTTTTCAATAAAGCCAAATAATAATTACTGACTTATTCATGTGATAAATATCCACATGTCCGCTGAATTTCAAATTTATATTACATATAAGATAAATAACACACTATACCATAATTAATTAAAAGTGGTATGAAAGAAGAAAGACAAAACAGGGCTGAAAACTAAATAACTGCACGGGGTCATGTGACTACATGGGGGAATGTAATAACATATCATAATAACTTACATTTTAGATATGTGAGATAATTGCTTTTTGTAGAAATGTGTGAAAAAATAAGCTGGCACTCTAAAATTTATTAACAATGGAAAGGTTTATAACTCTACTGTTTTATCAGTGTCTCTGAGCCATAGAATGTTTGGTGGGTATAAGAAGCCTTTGAACAGTAATCATGTTTCAAGTACTTTAAAAATTGAAAGTTCTCCTTCCTTTGCATATTCTGTTATTTTCAAGCAGTTTAAGCAATATTCATTATAGTCTAGTAAAAGAATGAATAATAAAAGTCTCATTGAATGATTCTGCATCTTTGAGTGCCAGGTGGTCTTGGGGATTAAAGCCTCTGGCCAGTCTGCTCTAAATACCCTTGAATGTGCTCCCTTTGTAATTTGTTCATTTGTAGTCAGCAAACATGCTCTAAGGGACTACTTTACGTTAGCCACTTTATTATAGTAAGCATATGCCATCTGAGTGAATCCTCAGAGATTAGTCAGTTCAGGCCAGAGAAGATATTTAGCAACCAAAGTGAATACTGTTATATGCCATAGTCAGAATTTAGATTTTGATATAAAATGTACAAGTGACAGAATTGAAAATTAGATTCTAGCTAATGAACAAAAGAGGGAACAGAGAACTAGTTTGCGGTTTCTTTTAGACTTTTGTTCGCAAAACAACAAGTTGATTTCCTTAAGTGAATATTTCTCATGACTACTACCCTGGCAGAGAAATTGTTTGCTGAAACTGGTTCTAAATTTTAAGTTAAAAGATAGTACATGTAGTTATTTTAATTCAATGTTAGTAAATCATTTTTTAAGTTCTATATATTGTCAAGGCTGCTTTAAAGGTATATTTATCAAGCTACTGATCAAAATCATGAAATTAATGTCATGGACTGCATTTAGCTTAAGAAAGAGAGACAAATAGAGACACAGAGAGAGGTAATGGGGCAGACAGGCCAATAGATGACTCTGGAATAGAATAAGTCACAATGGAACAAATGGGATATATCAGGTTTTATTGCATATAGTACGGGCAGTACTGTTTTATGAAATTTTGTGGTTCGACTTATAGATATTTATGTGCCTATATATGTAAGTGTGCATGCAGAGCGCACATATACTACATAAACAGCATGTTTTTATTATGGCTAGTGATCAAAAGTATTGGAAAGCCACTCTAAAGAACAGTTAAGATCAATTTTTAATTAGCAATAAGTTTCTACTTGTATAAGTATACAAAATTATAAAAACATTTAAATATGGTCCTTAAATTTGCCTTACCAGTTTTTAAAAATTTTATAATTTTTATTGAGACATAATTGACGTACATTATCATATTTGTTTAGGTGTACGACATAATGATTCGATATCTGTATATATTGTGAAATGATCACTACCATTGTCCAGTTAACATCTGCAACCAAACAGCTAACAAAACTTTTTTCTTGTGATAAGGACTTTTAAGATCTACTTTCTTAGTAACTTTCAAATATGCAGTACAGTGTTACAAAGCATATTTTAAATAAATAATACAGTATTATTAACTATAGTTGCCATGTCATACATTATATCTCCATGACTTATTTATTTTATAACTGGAAGTTTGTACCTTTTGACTCCCTTCACCCGTTTTGCCCTCACCGCCACTTCATCTCTGGTAGCTGCACTTCTGTTCTCTGTATTTATGAGCTTGGATTTTTTTGTTTTTGTTTTTCTAGATTCCACATATAAGTGAGATCATATGGTATTTGTTTTTCTCTTTATGACTTTTTTCACTTAACATAATGCCCTCGAGATCCATCCACATCATCACACATGGCAAGATTTTATTCTTTTTTATGGATAAATTAAATTCCATTGTATATATAAGAACATAGGAGTGTATACATATTTTCAAGTTAGTGTTTTTATTTTCTTTGGGTAAATACTTAGAAGTAGAATTACTAGATCATATGGTAGTTCTATTTTTATTTTTTTAAGGAACCTCTGTACCATTTTCCATAGTAGCTGCACCAACTTATATTCCCAGCAACAGTGCACGAGTGTTCCCTTTTCTCCACATCCTCACCAACACTTTGTTGATTAATTGATGATAGCCATTCTGACAGGTATGAGGTGATATCTCATTATAGTTTTGATTTGCATTCTGATTTTTAATTTATAATATTAGTAGTTATAATATTAGTATTAATATTCGTAATATTATTATACTTCTTAAAAGTAATAATTTTCCAGGATAATGATCTAAAGTTCTAATTGTCAGCATTCTATTTAATAAGTTTTACTGTAATATTTGTAAAGAGCATAAATTTTAATATGCTATAGCCATAAACATATCCTATGTCACAGGAAACCTACGCCTGGAGTTGTTTCTAAAGAAAAAAAATTCAAAACAAGGAAATAGTTGAATGTACATAAATGATGACTACATTATTAATAACAGCAAAAAGTATATAACTCACCTAAAATCAGCATAAAAGACTGGTTTTTAGTATATGCCAGCAAATCTATATAGTACAATTACATCCAGTCATTAAAATGATCACTTTGTGGCAAATTCGGAAAAATGCATATATGATACATTTAAGTAATAAAATTTTATTTGTGCTGTGGTTATAGCTATTCAAATATTATGCAAACATCTAGTTAGATATGGGAAGGAACAGGAAAATATGAATGTTTAATTTGCTGAACTGATAAAACAGTAGATGTGTTTTAAAGAATTCTGTTTTTAGGTAATGTTATCATAAAACTATGCTATTAAAAATTGTATCTTAGTATGGTTATAATCGATCAGTGCTGACAACAATTATCAGCAAAGCCAAAATGCTTCGCCCACATATATATCACTAAAATCTTAGGAAAGTGAGCTAGCAAGAGAGCGCTTTCAAGGAACCAGAATAAAACAAAATGTCGTGAGATTTAGTATATACAGTTTGTAGATCTTTTTGCAGGTATAAAAAAGTTATATTAGATGTGAAGGATTGGTCTTCCTGGGTTTGAGGGCCCTTTTTTGGGTTTTCCATTGAAGCAGCAGGGGTCTGGGGTCAGTACTACTTCTGCTTTAGGCTATTTTTCAAGCCTTCCCTTTGGTTCTACCTTATCTGTTAAACAAAGCTTGTATAACCTGTATTCCCTAAACTTAGATACCTTTAGCTTTCTCCTGGCTGAATTGTAGGATCTAGGTAATTATGGGTCTGATTTATGGGTGTTGGATAGAGGAGAAGTAAGCCAGTGTCGGATGTATGGCTGGACGTTATAAGATTCTGAAGGCCCACAGGCAGAAGAGTCTTTGGGGCATAAAACAGAATTAAGAACTAAGGTCACAGTGACAAGCTGATCTCTCTATTTTCTTTCCAAAATAATGTTTGCCATGATTGTCATCCTGTGTGTCAATTGTTTGTATTGGGGAAGGGTAGAGCTGAAACTAAGAGAACAATTTAAAGATGTTACAAAGTGATACAGAGATTTTCTCCATATTTAAAAAACACATTTCAGAGCAAGGTGAGAGAATTCCATGCCTTGGTAGACATCATGTCTGGATGGGCAATATGGAATTAATAAATTCTTTCTTAGTTCTGAAAGCCAGGACATCTTGGCCTTTTCAGGTATTCTAGGCCCTGACGTGTCACAGCTACTGTTAAAGAGATGAGGGCATTGCTAATCCACAGTACACGGCTATTTTCTTCCTAATATAAGCAATTTAAAGTAACAAATGATCTCCTTTCAGGTCTAACCCAGTGTTCCTTTATACATTTTGACATTAAAAGAATTTTTCACATATCTAGAGAATGCAACATAGCCCCAAGAGGATTTTCCTTTATTGAGGGTCTTGAATGCAATAGGATTTTTTTCAGTTTTTTAAATATAAAATTTTATCTTATATTAATCTGTTTTTATAAACTCTACATGCTCTTCAGCCCAATAGTGGTTCTGGTTCAATTTGAAGATGAGAGGCATGACCCCTCCAGCATTGCAACTTCCTCACAATGATGATACTGCTTTTGTGGTATTGATATTCCTATTACAAATTAAGATGTCGCCATATGGAATCATTTTATAAAACAGTTCATTATTTGATGTAATATTGATTATTTTAAGAAATATATATACATATATGTGTATATATATACATATATGTATATATATGCAATATATACATGCAATATATATGCAATATATATATATACACATATATATATTGCACACTAACTAGAACTAATGTTCTTAACACTTGTTGAGAGAGGTGACTTACATTTGATTGACTTCATAGTCCTTTTTCCTGCCTCAAAGTCCTAAAAAAATAGTTACTTAATGTTTTAACTAATAAAAAATCTGAAAACATTTTTTTAAGAAATCAAGATAACTAGAAACTTTTATTTTATTAGCTCAAACTTATTCATCACTTACTACTACATACTGGACACTGTACATTATTAATCCTTAGTAGCAATTAACCCTTATTACACAGATAACTCTTATACCAATCCTATGAAGTAGGTGTCATTATTATCCCCACTTTACATATGAGGAAACTGAGGCACAGAGTGGTTAGTTAATTTACCTGAAAGAGACACCCAGAAAGTGACAGACCTGGGACCATGACCCATTCCGATAACAAACTCTAAGCTCTGAGCCTACACTATACAGCTTCCTGGACAGCTTAGGGATGGAAAACCTGGGCTATCAATCACTAAATAAGATTTTTAATGACCACATATTATATATAAAAACATTATACTAATGTGGACAATAATTCTGGGAAATCATACGAGTAGGTAAATATAAATTTAAAAATCACAATATTTTACAGATATTTGGAACACTAGATTTCTGTGATTTTTTTTTTTTTTGTATTTTTTCCTCAAAGAGAAAAAAGTCATCCCTAAAAATTTTTCTAGCTGTCTGGATTGATCAAAATTTATAAAACTTCCATGGAGAAGGGATGTTAGCCTATTTTATTCATTTTACTCTTTTAAAACTTAAAAAAAAAAAAAAAGTATTAGCATTTTCTAAATGCCAACATTGTACTAAACAAAATTCAATGATAGTGCCAGAAGTATGAAAAGTTCTGTATAATACAAACGGACACATACTACTCATTCAATAAATATTTATTGAGTTCCTCTATGCTGAGCACTATACCAAGTTCTGAGGAAACAGCTCTGGGCAGAAGAGACCTGTCCCTCTTTAAACTTAAAGCCTAGTGATGGCCACAGACATCAATCACACACAGTAATTGCTCTTACAAGACTCTTGACAAGTACGTGAAGAAAAGAAAAGAGGTCACATTGAATGCGTACATTAGGAAGGCGTTTCCCAGGGAAGCGATGAGAACTGAAGTTTGAAAAGTTAATTCAATATTGTCATATGGAAAGCCAGAAAAAGAACATTATGGGAGGAATGAGCCAATATGACCTCACAATTTAATCTTTTAAAGGTCAAAGCAGTACAGAAACCCACACACATGTATCCATACAGTCATCTATATCTATATATATACACACACACACACACTCCTACTTACTGACCATTTCTTGCTATCACTGTGGTCCTCTTTTCTTCAACTATTGCACAGAACTAACCTAATGCATAAGTAAAATCTGGTTGATAAGTGGAAAAAGGATATGTGTGGCTTTGTTTTCCGAATATAAGTCCAGAGAATTGTTCTCTGGGACAGGTAACAACAAAGTACCTTTAATTCACATTAAAATGTGATTCTACCAGGTCTTTTCCAGTGAGTAAATTTTTATTAGGGCTATCCATTGATTGTGGTTCCTCCATTAGAGGCTAGGTTGAAGTTGCACATGACGCAGTAGATTGATGTGCTGGAGACTTGTGTTTAGGCCTTAGCTCTTCCAATAACTGTCTTGTGTGCCTCTAGATAAGACACAGCCTGTTTATGAGTCTCCACTTCCTTCTCTTTGGAGAACCAAAACAAGTGGCAGAGCTCTAAGTTCTCCTATAGATAATTGATGACCGTGTGACCAAACTACAACGTTGGTACACTTCCTGGCCTTAGGATTTAAGGAATTGGATTTTGAAAACTACTTTTATTTAAAGCTATAACCAGTTCTGCCCTCTGCCTCTTCTTTCAAACTCATCATATGCAAACCCTACTCAGACTGGAACCTGCCTATTCTTTCCCTTTTCATATAGGCAGATTTTTAGATTGGGCTCCATAAAATGGCAGCCGTGAAAGGGGTTAATGAGTATGAGGTCTGCTTTGGAGTCAGCCCTGGTTTCTGTTTGGGCTGCACCACTCGTCAATTGGCTGGAAGAAAGTTACCAAGTCTAGTGTTCCTCATCTGCCAAACAAAATGACAATAGCACTTGCTGTGTAGACTGCAAGAGGATGGAATGTGAAAATATATAGCACCATGTCTGGCACACACTGCCTCAGTCAGTGCTCAAAACCTATTGTTAATGATCTGATTTATTAATGTCCTACTATTCTTTACACATACATTATTTCTGATATCAAAAACACTTTGAGATAAAAAAAAAGTTATTTAGTACACTTTACAAAAGAGAAAGAGAAACAGAGTTCATTGTTTCCCAAGATCACATTTCAAATGACAGAGCTAAGTCTCAAATTCAGGTCTGTGCTTTTTGCTCTACTCAATTCTGATTCTTTTACCTAGTTAAAAACAGAGTAGCAGCTCTGGAAACACCCAGCACTGCACAACCTGGGCTCTTTCCTTGTGGCATCTGCCCTACTTATTACACCCTTGGCATTGCACAGGCTGATTGCCTTGATACCCAAGGAGGGGAGAAAGCTTTTTGGAATGCATTGTCAGAGTCCTACTTATCTTTGAATGACTAAAGAATTTAAGGCCCTAGGGAAGAGGTGACTTACCAATCAAATCTTCCCCTCGACAAGTCAAGAAACAATGGAGAGATAATCTATGATAGCACTGAAAAAGCTCCCTAATGCTCTAAAGTCCCAGAGAGGCCCCTGGAGGGCTTTGAATCTGAATCATTTTGGCTGAGAAGGAAGTAGGTTTCAAGTGAACTTTTGGTAAATTGAGATTCATTGTCAATAAATCATCTCTACAGTTTCTGTCTGATGTTTCACATTCAATTAAAACCTTTAATTCCTCCAGGGAAGCTACTAAACCAAGAGACCCACTGAAAGCTTAGTAATCAACACACTAACACAGCTCCAGAACCAAGGAACCCAAAGGCCAATTTTTTTTTGACTAATCCTCAAGCGCGGGTCCCAACTGCTAACTTAAGGAGAATTCTTTGGCCAACTCTATACTGTTATGGATGTCTAAGGCACCACAAAATAATGTACTCACACTCAGGAATTTCAAAACTAGAGAAAAGTTACCCACTTACTCAACTTATTATGGGTAAGCCATGTATGTGGTGTTGATCTGCATGGGAAAAGAAGACAAAGAAAGAAACAGCACCAAATCAAAAGATCAGATTCAAAGATGAATTAAACTAATATCACTGAACAAGGCTGTGTGCCAGTGTATCTAGCATAAAGAATTGAGGACTTTGGACTTGACATAATGGATTCCATGGGAGCTATGTCAGTAATTTCAGCTTGCATATAATAGGAACACCCTTAGGGTGTGACTTGAAAGCCCCAAATCACCTCCCTGATAACCTCCCTCCATCGTGACTGCAGGAGCTGATAAGCATAAGGATTCTACCTTATAAGGACCATAGAAGCAGAATATCTCAGACAGATGATGCTCAAGCCTGACCTGACAGTATCATGAATGCGTATGCTGACAGTTGAAGACTGACCCATCGAAGCCACTGGCTTGGGACTGAGGCAAAACCATCTGCACTGCCAGACAACAGAGCTCGCTTTGGTGACACTAAGGACTTTCATCCCTTCACTCTGCCTTGTAAGACTCTATACTTAACCTCTCTATGAGTTGTGTTAACCTGCCTGGATACCTGATTGGTTTATCTGAGAAGGTTCTACTCAATAAACCTGGCATTGTGGAAAGACACAACGTGTTCAAGGGTGTTACTTCAGTAACCACTTTCCTTGTTCACAACAGCCAGAAACTGTCACCCCTACTTGCAAATGAGAAAAATAAGTATAGAGCCAATGAGCAACCTGTCCAAGGTCACTTGTCTAGTAAAAGACAGAAAAGGGATTGGGCTCTATATTGACAAATTCACACCTAGACTTCTTTCCACTGGGCCTTGTGAACTTGTGCACCTTTGACAATTAAAAAAAAATTTTTTTATTCTCTATAGAAGTAAATATTATCTAAATGATTACTGGTTTATACATCCCCTGCTCAGCTTAAAAATTATATACGTCCACATGTGACTGCAAATCAGTTCTCGTACACCCTTGTCCCTGGCTTCCTGAAAAGTGTTTCCGATACTCAATTGGATTTTCTTCCAATCTCTCATTCATGTTGAGCATGCCTCGCTTAAATTTCTGTTTTATCCCTTTCCTTAAAAGACTCAACCATTTATTTATCGTGATTTTTTTTAGAAATACCTAAAGAGGAAATTTTTAGCCTTCACATCCTCATTGAAATAGACAAATTCTTAATTTCCTTTGGTCACGTGTAACTCATTAGAGGTAGTTATTGGAGTCCTAAAGTCATCTCCCTGTAATACAAAGGCTTTCTTGGAGTACAATACCAAAATAATGATCGTAATAGCAATAACAATAACATTTACTGAGACCTTTTTTGTGCTAGACTCTACTTTTATATACATTCACTCATTTAATCTTTACACTAACGATATGACAGGCACAGTTTATTTTATCTTTTTGACAGTTGAGAAAAATGAGTCCTGGAGAAATTTAATAGTTTATTCTAAGAAGCTAGTAAGCTGGCAACAGGAGGGAGCAAGTGGTTTTAAACTAAACTCTAGAGCCTTTGCCATTTAATCTCCTTTGTTAAACTATGAAAAGAAAATAGCTCCGAACTTCATTTTACCATTATATGTAACACAGTTCTGATCTCTAGATTCAAAGTCTATCTCGTTTTAGGAAACTTGGAAGCCAATCTTAAATGCCCTTTATAAAATCACAAATCACAGATTTTGGGGAGACCTTGATAGTCTGCCTAACCACAATTCGTTGACATCACTTCTGTGTGGCAGAACATATTAATATGACCCAAGTTTTCTTATGTTCCTAGAATGGAATAATATAATTATTACATCACCATAATCATTCCTAAAATTATCACTAGAATGTTTAAAGCATATAAAAAACCTCACTATTTAACTGCAAGAAGTGAAGTCAGTGCTACTAGACGATCCTGTTTCCAGTTCTCTGTATATCAACTCTTTTTATTACAGCACGTCAGTATTAAGATAAAAATAGCTTTATCCTGACTACATCAAGGCACACAAGACATGTTATTGTGTCATAGCTGCCCTACCAATAATTCCCATGAATCTCTGATCCTAAATGGCCACATTCGAGCATTTACAACAAGAAAAAACCTATGTTATTTATTGTTCTTCACTATGTGGGGCTTCCATTCTCATCTGTAATTGGGGATAAAAATAAAGCTTAAGCAGTAGTCCTGTGGTGAGAACTGAATGAGGCAGAGTACTGGGGAATACCAAACTCTGTCTGACCCAGAGTAAGAGGTTCAGTAAGTGCTTGTTGAAACAGAATTGCGAATGATGGCACCACTTTTTCATAAAATCCCTATTACTTAAAATGGAGACATATCAGAAAAGCATCCTGCTTGTTTTTTTATGCTCAGTACAGTGATGTTAAAATAGTTGCTGTTTAACAACCTCAACTAGAAAAATTAAAAGGATCATCTTTAGCCTTTGAGCAGGCATTTAATCTCAAGTTATTGCACAACCTGTTGATCCACCTTTTATCAGAGCTCTCCAGACACTTCAAATGTCCATGCAGATTAAGTTACCGAGACTCCTAAAGGTACAAGAGGATTTATCCACTTATCACTGCAATCAGACAAGTGTTTCCTAGCCACCATACAGCATCAACATGTATAATTCTTCTGTTTCTAAAGCAAGATCCTTCCCAAACTGGAATGACTTAAAAAAAATTCTTTTAGTAGCTAAAATACAAGTTGGTAAACATTTGTGTGAGGTATCATACCTCAATCTTAATCAACTACTTAGCATTAAAATATAAAATATGAAATTAGTTTTGCTTTTCTTTCTTCTTTCAGGTCAAGGGATAAAATTCAAATTCTCTATGTAGTAATGGAGATGACTTTCAACAAAATCAATGCTGAGTTGCATAAAGCTATGTCCCAATATCTGGATTTATAGTTTTGCAAACTCTAGAATTTTTTTTCACATATATAATAAAACCATTTTTTTTTTTAAACACGAAGATATCAAAGCTATATTGATGAAGCATGGCTATGTCCTACTATCCTAATATTTAGTCATTCTGAATTTTTTACATCATTGCTGTGGATAAAACAATGATCAACTGAATGATTAATTGATGGCATTTGCATTCAAACTCAATGTTTTAGACTCACTGGAATGCAGTCTCCAGCTTCTCTCCTATCCCAACACAATAGGAAGGATATGTCCAAACTTTGAATTTGGATTTTTTAGTGTTAAAATTTCACATGCATAAAATTAATAAAATATTTTTTAGACAACAAGATAAGATGTAGAAAGTGGAGATTTGTACACAAAGAGTAATGACTGAATCAGAAATGAGTGACTCTAAATCACTTCTTGGTATTGTGACTTGAGGCAAATCTTAACTTATTCTGCTTTAATTTCTTCATCATTAGGATAATGGTATTTTTTAAAATTTTCAATTATATCTATTGGAGTTATATTGGTTAATAACATTATATAAGTTTCAAGTACAACTTTATAATACATCTGTATACTCCATTGCATGCTCACTATGCAATCTCATCTTCTGTCACTATACTATATATTTGACCCCCTTTACCCTCTTCACCTTCCCCTCCCCTGGTAACCATCATTCTATTTTCTGAGTTTGTTTTGTTTGTTTGTTTGTTGCTTTTTATTTTATGTCCCAGACATGAGTGAAATTATGTTTCTGGTCCTTTGTATCTGATTTATTTCACTTAGCATGATATTCTCAATGAATTAAAAGGTAATACATCACAACCAAGTGAGGCTCATTCTAGGAATGCAAGGATGATTGAATACATGCAAATCAATCAATGTGATACACCACGTTAACAAAATAAAAGTTAAAAATTATTTATTATGTCAATAGAAGTGGAGAAAACATTTGACAAGATACAATATTCATTTATGATAAAAACACTCAATAAAATGGGTATAGAAGGAAAGTATATAAAATAATAAAGGCCATATATGACAAACCCTTAGCCAATGTCATACTCAATTTTTAAAAACTGAAAGATTTTTCTCTAAGATCAGAAAGATGACAACGAAGTCCACTCTCACCACAATTATTCATAGTATTGATAGTCTTAGCTAGAGCAATAAGATAGGAGAAAGAAATAAAAGAAATATGCACTGAGAATGAAGAAGTAAAACTGTCACTATTGCAGATGACATGATTCTAAATACAGAAACCCCTAAAGATGCCATCATGAACTATTTAAAACAATAAACATAGTAAAGTTGCAGGACACAAAACCAATATGCAAAAATCCATTGTATTCCTATATACTAAAAATGAAATATCAGAAAAAAAGGAGAAAAATCCCATTTATAAATGCAACAACAACAAAAAAGGATAAAATAGGAATAAACTAAACAAAGGACGTGAAGGACCTTTACACTGAAAACTACAGGACATTGTTGAAAGAAACTGAAGAAGACACAAAGAAAGGGAAAGATATTTCATGTTTATGGATTAGAAGAATTAACATTGTTAAAATGGCAATATTACCTAAAGTAATATACAGATTAAATGCAATTTTCGTCAAAATCCCAATGGCATTTTTTACATAACTAGAATAAATAATCCTAAAATTTATATGGAACCACAAAAGACCCTGAATAGCCAAAGCAATCATAAGATAAAAGAACAAAGCTGGAGGAAACACACTCCCTGACTTTAAACCATACTACAAAGCTCCAATAATCAAAGCAGTATGGTATTGGCAGAGAAACAGACATACTGACCAGTGGAACAGATCTGAGAGTCCAGAAAAATATGGGTATTAAGAGCAACTTCAGACAGAGGGTTGCTATGAGTGTTAAAACTGGGCAATAAGAATGGAATTCCTAGGACAGAAGAGATGCTGTGATTTGTGAAGGAATTTATTAATTGGAATAAACAAACAGAAAAATTAGTCTTTTCTATACACTGTAATCTCTGTGAAAGCAGAAACCATGTTGGCCATTTCACTATCGTGTGCCTGAGACTCTGCATTGGTCAGCACTTAGTAGGTATTCATAAATATTTTAATTGAATCTACTTGTATTAATATCTATTGTTTCTTTTTATCCCAATAGAATTTCTGTAAGGCAAGTATAATAATTACTATTCTTTATATTGTACACTGTCATTTTTTCAACACTGTAGTCCTATTTCTAAATTAAACATGATATCAAGTATTCAAATATTATTTAAATATTTAGGAGTAATTTAATAACATCAAAAAGAGAGAAAATAGTTATAAATCTAACAAAATTAATATAGGATCTTATTTAATGTGATTAATTTAATCTAATCTAATTTGATCTTAATATGAAGCAAACTATAAAACCAATGAAAAATCAAGAAAGATCTAAAAAATTGGAGATATAGTCTATGTTCAAGGACTGGAAAACTCAATATTGTCAAAATCAATTCCTCTCAACTTGATCTATACATTCTACATAATCCCAATCAAAATAATAGCAAGTCATTTTTTAGATATCGGCAAATTAATTCTGAAGTTTATGTGGAAAAGCAAAAGATAAAAAAATCAACACAGCAGAAGAACAATGAAATTGGTGGTCTCACTCTACCTGATTTCAAGACACACTGTAAAGCTACAGTAATCAAGAAAGCATAATATTTGCAAAAGAATATACATATAGATCCATGGAACATAATCGAAGGTTAAGATATAGACCCACAGAAACATCATCAACTGATAAAGTAACTAAATGGAAGATGACTGGGAGCCAGGTTTCTCGGGAAGTATACAGATTAGCAAGGGGAGAAAGCTAGAATGATCATGCAATATTCGATAAAAATTAAAGACATCAGTATAAATTCATATTTAGCTTAATATAGATACAGAGTTATATATAAAAATAATTACAGATATGTGCATATATATGCTTTAGTATATACTCATATATAACATCTAGTGTCCAGATCTTGTTTTATAATATTATTCTTCAATAAAAAGAACCAGGGATCTTTGGATAGATAGCCGACTCTAAGACTGGAGAGTAAAATACATAAGAAGATGCTGGAACATACTGTAGAATCACAAATTAAGGAAGAGTTTAAATAAACATTTTGGGAGAATGGATGAAGGGTTAAAGAAGTACAAATTAATAGTTGATAGTTGGTCATGAGGATGGGGAGCACAGCATAGGGAATGCAGTTAGCATTAATATGATGGCTAGGTGGGGGGCCAGGGGAAGGAAGGTGCAATTGAGGGGATCGTTTTATGAACTATATAGATGTCTAACCGATACTTGAAACTAATTTAAATAAATAAATTTTTAAAAATATTTAGAAAACCAGTAACACACACGCATAACGAGAGCATGTCAACAAGACACGTGAACTAAGTGAAAGAGTTCCCAATGTCCACAACTGCAGTAACGTGAGCAACAAAATGAACAAAGTGATATTAAATTACAACCCAAAGCAAAAAATATCTACAGGTCCATAATGACATAAATAAATGATTGAATAAATAAGTAAATGTAGGAGAAATTTCCCATGCAGAAGAATTCCAAATAATTTATTTAAGTACTCCATTCTCGAGATAGAAAATAACTCCCCACTCCTAAAGTATATGCTGTACATAGTAACTTCCTTCCAAAGGGTACCATATAGGCAGGGAGATGAATAGCTTTACAATGGAGAAACCTGATAAACAATACCTCAGCCAGGTGATTAATATTAACATTGACAGTGATTATCAAGTTGATAGTATGTACTCTAAATATGATGTGATAAAAATGTCACTTTACCTCTGTGGTCTTTCTCCCCCAAACCCATATCGCCAGTCTTATCATGACAAAAAAAAATCAGACAAATTCTAATTAAAGGGCACTCCATAAAATATTTGATGAGTATTCCTTAAAAACCATCAAGGTCATCAAAATTAAAAAAAAAAAAAATCTAAGAAAAATGCCACAGAAAAGAAAAATCTAAGGTGACATAATGATAAATATAATGTGGTATTTGATGTGATCCTGGAAGAGTAAGACATTAAATAAAAACTAGTAAGATCAGAATAAAGTATAGACTTTAGATAAAAGTAATATATCAGTATTGGTTCATTATTGTGGCAAATGTATCATAAAAATGTAAGATGTTAGTATAAGGAAAACTGGATATGAGGTTTACGGGATCTCTCTGTACTATCTTTGCAATTTTCCAGTAAATCTCATACTATTACAAAATAAAATTATTAAAAATTGCAAAAAAAAAGTAATCACAAGAACTGAAGGATTTATAATTATGTTGATTTTATTGAATTCTGTAGCCAATTTGTTTCTCACTTCAATATTCCGGAACAAGTAATATATAAATGTTCCACAGTCCCAGACACTCTGAGATATACCTTTCTTAAAGCTCATACAGAGTTTACATAAATAAATAAATATTTAATATATATAGAATATATATGTTCTATATATGTAATATATGTATATAGCATCTGCAAGCCAATGGGGCTATGTAATAAGGTTAAAACTTCGAAGATGTTGTTTAGGTGTCAGAAATTCTTCTAAATGATTTTCAGATATTCATTCATTGAATGCTCACAACAAACTTGTGAGGCAGATATGTACTATCATTTTATAAATGAAGCCACAAGGCATAGAGAAGTTAATTAATCTTTCCCAGACTACATGGCTAATGATCAGAGAGTTATCATTTACTCTAGTTTCAGATCCTGTGTTCTTTACCACTATATTGTACTGCTAATCATTTTTCTATGGCTTCATTTATTCAACAAAGCAAAAAGAAAAAAAACTTAATTTCTATGAAAATTCTCTTACCCTTAAATTAGTACTAATTCAAAATAATTGTCTCTATCCAAATTTCATTCAGTGATTCCTTTTTTGACATACATAGCATTACATGCTTTGTCAAATAATTTGTTAGTTACTAATGCAAAAGCATATTTAGATTTAGGTATAATCATTCCTCAAATAAATGCTTATATTTCAGGTATTTTACCAAGTTTAATTCATACAAAAAAACTGCCAGCCTTATTCTCCTCCCCTTTGGTTTTAGTTAAGGTGTACTTTAAGGGAAAGCATTTCCTTGTATGTCCATTCCTGAAAATCCAAAATTGTTCTGAGGATTATGAATGAATTAAAGAGTAACAAATATTTAATGGATTAGTTCAAGTAATTTGAATAGTTAGTTGAACACTAAAATGTATATACTAGCAGTTTGTTTACATTTATAGCCTTCATAAAAATCTCGAGTCAGAGAAGCAGCCACCTTGTCTCTTCCTATTATTTTACCAATGAAGCCATGCAAGTGGATGCTTGAGATAGAGCTGTAAGTCAAAGATTGTAATAGGTAACAGTTGAAAGTAATGATTGTTGTTTTTGTTTGTTTGGTTGGTTGGTTTTTGTTGTGAGGGGGAGGGTAAATTCAGCTATTCTCTTTTGTACACATTTTTTGATCATTGGTCTTGAGACCATATTAAATAGATTCTAATATACTTGCTAAAACCTTGCCCTGTAATGATCTAGTACATGTTAGATCTGCCTGACAGAGGTACAGATGATGAGCTTGAGTTCAGAGACAGGTCAGTTACTCATAGCTCTGACAGGATGCTGCTCCCAACACCTCAGTGTCTTTGCCTCTTGCAGCTCTAGATCTTTTCTGATCCACTGACTCTGTGGTAATCATAAACCGTTTCTCCCATTGTTCAATTGTCCAAAGTCTCTTCTCTCTCTCAAATTTAGAAAGAAAATACATTTATATATCATTTTATGCTTTTATTACGTATAATTTAAAAAATAAGATAGAATGTATTTTCACTTATTGAATGAAGAAAGGCTCTATTTTTTTTTTTTTTTTTTCCATGACCACTGCCTATTTTTAGCCTATTGCACTGTCACATTCCTTTTGGAATGAGGTGTAACCTATATTAAGAGATGAAAGCATAAAGAGGAAGAAGAAATAAATAAATAAGACAAGATATAAATAAAAAGAAAATAATAAAGATGGGCAAAAAAAGAAAGAAGAAAGGAAAATAGGAAGTAAGAAAGAAATGGAGAAGTGGAGGAAGGAAAGAGGGAAAACAAGAAAGAAAGAAAAAATAGCATGTGTTCTAAAAGCAAAACTAAAGTCTTTCAGAAGTGTTTTTACATTTGATAAAGCAAATGTCAAGTCCCTAAGGAAACAACTTTAAAAAACCAAACTCATAGAAACAGACATCAGATTTGTGATTGCCAGAGGTTGGGGGTAGGGTGTGGAGGAATTGGGTGAAGGTGGTCAAAACAAATAAATATCCACTTATAAGATAAATATATGCTATATATGTAACATACAAAATGATGACTATAGCTAACAATACTGTTTTACATATTTGAAAGTTGCTAAGAGAGTAGAACTTAAAATTTCTCACCATAAGTAAAAAAAAAAAAAAAAAAGCTTAATTATGTGAGGTGATGGATACTAACTGAACATTGTAGTAATCATTTTATAATATATACATGTATCAAATCATTTTATTTATGCATTAGACTTATGCAATGTTATATGTCAATTATATCTCAATAAAACTGGAAAAAAGATAATACTACAATATAGAGATGAGTTTGTTAAATATTCGGTTACCTCAGTATCAAATCACAGCTGGTATTTATCAATCAAATAATAAAGGATGCTAAAAATAATGCTCTATGGTAAAATTATAGATGCTTCTGAAGATGACAACCCAAAGCAACAACAAAAAAATTGAATTGTGGCAGAAAGAAAAAGTTAAAAAAAACCCTGTGTTCCAGTCCTGCTTGACCTTGAGCAACTCATTTTCCATCCCTGTCTCAATTTCACACTAGAGCAAGAGGGTCCTGGGCAAGATGATCTACTTGAGTGGTTCTAGCTCTAATGTTCTACATTTCTACTAGTTATTCAATTTAAAAAATGACCGATTTATATAGTAAATAGCAATTGAAACCCAAAGGATGACAGCAGAACAAAAAAACATCTGGAGCTACAGACACCAGAGGACAGTAATACAGATTCTTAGACTTCTTGAGTGGAAAGTCTTTTCTTTTACAGATGGCAACCCCGAAGCTTACATGGGAAAGGAATTATTTAAAGCAGTGATTCTTAACCAGGAATATTTTGTCCCTCAAGGAACATTTGGAAATATCTGGAGATATTTTTGGTTGTTATAGCTTGTGGAATAGGCATATTATTGGCATTTAGTGGAAAGAGGACAGGGATGCTGCTAACATCCTATAGTGCACAGAAGAGCCCCACAACAATGAATTATCCAGCCCAAAATGTTAATAGTGCCTTTCTATGTGTCTGGCAGTAAGGGAAGTTATATCACTAAATATACTGTGAATAATTTTTGAAAAGATACCACAAATACTTTAAATCATTTTATATTTTGCTTGTAGTAATGGAACAGAGACTGAAAATTCATGACAGTGCCAATTCTAGTTGACTTTCTATTATATAACAGACTGGATTCAAGAGTCATCAAACAGACATCATCAGGACAAACTTCAAATCTGTGGAACTGTGCTCCAACTTTAGTTGAAAATGTAAGGGATCATACAGAAGAATTAAATATACCTCTAAAAATAGTTGTATAATCATTAGAAACTGCATTAAAGAGGGATTCTGCAAAAACGAATAATACCTGCATTGAGTTAGTCAATGTGGTAGGGAAGTGGCAAGACAGAGGAAAGGAGGCAAAGATTACCATTACATTGGAGATGAAAAACTCAAGGACTTCCTCTAACAAAAATATAAAGATACAATATATAAAAGTTTAGAGAAGAAAACTGCCTCATCTGTTTTCAATATCTATCCTCCTCTCTTTCTATCATAAAGTAGGTAATAATATCTAAACAAACCATTCACATAAATATTACTTTAATAAGGAGATGAACTATTGGAAAGAGTTTTCTAATAATTCAAGACAGAAACTCATCCTGTGTATGACGTTAAGATATTCTTTAAAAATCATAACTGCCATGAAGAGCAGGTAATCTAGGACCTACTTACCCTTTTGGGGTCATAACTGTTTTGAAAATCTAATGAAAGTTATTGATGCTTGTTATTGATGCTTTCAGAAAAATGCAGACATTTGTACATAGTTTGACAGACTTTCACATACAAACAATTCATGGAAATCCATCTTGTGTTATCATTGATGGATCTCATATTCTTTTTTTGTTTTTTTGTTTTTTTAATTTTAATTAGTTTCAAGTATACAGTACATTGGTTAGATATCTATATAGTTCATAAAATGATTCCCCCAATTGCTCCCTCCCTCCCCTGACCATCCACCTAGCCAACATATTAATGCTAACTGCATTCCCTATGCCATGCTTCCCATCCCGTGACCAACTATCAACTACTAATTTGGACCTCATATTCTTTAGATGAAAAAAAATTTTGGTTTCAGAACAAGCTCTATCACTAAGTAGATGTATGACCTTGAACAAATTTAATAAACCTCAATGTCTCAGTTTCTCCACCTATAAGAAGGTAGATTTGTATGTTGTCCTCTCTGTCATTCAATGTTGCTGACAGATACAGCAGAGTATGGTGGAAGGTATTCCAGGATTCAGAAAACATCTGCCATTGCAGATGTGACTCAGGGAGGTCTACTTCCCCTCTTTGGGGCTTAATCTCTGCAATCGTAGAGTGAGGAATTAATATAAGATGACCTGTAAAGTACCTTCCAGCTTTAATGTTTTGAGATTCTTAATTCAGGGAAGAGTAATGTGGGGATAGGAAATAGTTTTATCTCCCTAATAAGCATTTACAGCTACATTCACTTGCTGTAAACAGAAACCCTGCCAGAACCTCTCAAGCCACCACTTATATAAGCAAGACATCACACCTGCTCCTGGCTAGATCATAGGGTGTGACAGCTGAGTAGGAATGTTGTAGCAGTGGATAACAGTTTTTTAATCAGCTTATATGCCAGCTTTGTGACCATAAACCCCTGAAGGATTGAATCCTATCAGCCGCCACATCTTCACTTTGCTAAAGAGCACAGTGATAAGGACTCAATTGGGTTTGGGGAGAGAATGGGTCAGGAAGTAACTTCAGAGCTAGAGGAAACTAAACAGCTGTTTATTAGATATGGAGGCGTTGTAGCCAATACTTTCAGTGTCAGAAGTGTGTGTAAACTACATCCTCTTAAGCAACCAAGTGTCTGTTTGCAATCAAGGAGCTTTCCCCAGGCACAAAAGGACAGGAATAAATCTTTCTTATCTTAGGAAAGATCACTCTAAACTCACATTCACTGATAACATTTCTGAAAGTTTGAGACCTGGGGATCAGGAGGCTCCAGTTAAATTACATCCCTTTTCTAGATCTGAAGTTACTCATAGCTACAGTGGGTCTGGGGGAGGGGGCAGGGCATGTGGAGGATTAGATAAAACTACTTTTAAGGCACTTTATAGTTTCGAGATTTTTAGTATATTTTTCTCAAAACCAAAGATTTTATTAAATGCAGTGTCCCCATCCTCAATTTTTAAAAAAGAATCAGACACTAAATTTTATTTCTGGACTTTTTAATATAATCAGTGCTTTACTTTGCCTAATAAGATTGAAGAGCTATAATGGATGAAGCAAGTTGCAGGCTTTCAGACCATAGTGCATTAAGGGATTCTATAAAATGAAAAGGAAATAAAGAGTAATAACACACTCTAATCTTGATAGATATCCTTCCAAAGAGATCTCTAGTTGTTTTTTCATTGAACACACACTTACTGAAGACAAACTACAAATAAGTTTCAGAAATAAGCCCCATGTGGATTATTATAGAAGACATTTATGCCTTTATGGAGTACACAGGAAACCATGTTGTATAAGAGAGGTTCAACATAAGCACTAAAGAAATCTGGAAAGCTTTATCTTGACTGGGCCTTAAAGAATGGAAGAAGCCAGGGTGAAAAGAATAAAGGCAGGAGGAGTGAGAAGAAAGTAACACTGAAGACAAAGAAGGAAACTGCTGGAAGTATTCATAACAAAGTGAGAGAGAAGGAACACAATCAGTGGACAGAAGTGGGGAACTAAATGGGAGAAAAAATAAAATCTCCAATCCCTTTGGCTCTTAGTCTTTACAAACTCTAACTCATCCAATCCCCTTAAAATCCTCTTCACATCCTTTCCTCCCCTATTGCCACCCCCATGAAATTTCTTCCCCTTTCTGGGGTCCCTTCTCTGCTATGGCAATCTATTTACTGGTTCCCATCTTTGGCTATATTGAAAATAATCTCATATTTTTAGGAAATTCTTAACATTTCTTGACATTCTATTTGACTTCCCTCATTTCTAATTTGCCTGGGCCTTTCATACTTTCTGGTCTTTTTATTATTCTTTGTCTCTCTCTCTCTCTGTCTCTCTCTCTCTCTCTCTCTCTCTCTCTCTCTCTCTCTATATATATATATATGTATATGTATATGTATATGTATATGTATATGTATATGTATATGTATACGTATATGTATATGTATCACTCTGTATTTGTTTTATTGTCTTCATTACATACATAATACGTTAGTATACCCTCACCATAGAAATTCAAATAATACAGAAGATTAGAGTAAGACATGAGACTCCCGTTTGCCCACACTCTCATTCCTCCTCTCACAGTTAGCATTAACAAATGTTTATTTGTTTTTACCTCTATATTTATATTTCTTTATATATCCATTCCCTGAGAGTAAATAGTTGTGTAATGCCCTAAAATGCACAGATTGAGTCTATACCCTTTAACAACACCCACAAGGTGGCACATTATCCTTCTGCCCTAATCTACCCCCACTTCATGCCATCAGGCTTGGATACATAAACTGCCCACAATTCTCAAAACACAGCCTTATTCATATTTTTATGCCTACTTACATGAAGTTTCCACTTTCTGAAATGGCTTTTCCCACCGGTTTTGATTTCCTAAGGTAGAGTTGGTCACTCTGTCTATATTACCTTCAAAGCTCTCTGTCTAGCTGTCCACCACAGCATTTAAAATGTGGATGGCGATTGTTTAATGAACTATTTCTCTTCCCTACAGGACATTAGGTTTTTGGAGACGAAGTATACATCCTGCTCAGCTTTGTATTCCTGGCACCTAGCAAACTACCTGGCACACCATAGATACCAAATAAATGTTGAATTACTGAATGGGAGAATAAAAAAAATAAAAGGAAAGCATTTATTTTGGGCAATATGGCCCTATAGTAATGGAGGTTTGTCACAATTCTAGAGGAAGAACACATTATGCTATGAGTTTTCTTTTACCCACTCACACCCTGTATTACAGTCATATAATTTTTCACCAACTGCCTTCTTGCAGTCATTGAAACTGCAGATGTCTAGGATGTAATCAAATCTCATTAGTGTCCAAAACTTTGAATATAAAACCTTACTGAACCTATTTTTCATCCTAGGTGACATGTTTGAATTCTGCAAATTTCCTTCTGGTGAGAACATTAGGCGCTTTATCACTTTGAGAGCAGGTGCAGAGTTGTTGTTATTCCAGGTCATGCAAGACAGAGATTCTATAAATTCAGAAGTAGTGAGCAGGGGTACGACCAGCGGCCTACTGCGATGACTTCATGTTCAAGTATAAAGAGGAGACTGCGTTCCCAATGAAAGAACAGGATGAAGTCATCCTCTGCTGTGTTTGGGAACTGAAGTTGTCCAACTGTATGGTGGGATATTCAATATGATACACATGATAGGGGATGGAACTGATTCATCGGATACTGAAGAAGAAATATAGCCCTTCGTGTTTTAGAAATGACATTTCTTCTGCTTCCTACTGTGTCTACTGCTCTGGCATCTTGTATTTCAGCAATTGAGTTTTCAAAGAAAGATTTGTCTCTAAAGGAACCAAGTAAATTGAGCATGTGTTATAAATTACCAAAGCATTTCACAGAGGGTGGGGGCTTCCCAAGGCATCAAGGGTGATCAATGTGGCTTCATTCTAGCTCTGCTACTCATTAGCCATAAGGCTTTGGACAACTTTTATAATTATCTTGTGCCCATTTTTTCATGTAAAAATGTAGGTAAGAATAGTATCTATTTCATGGAGTTGTTGTTAAGTTTAAATGAATAGATACATATAAAGCATGTAATGCAATGCCTAGAACCTGGTTATCTACTATAAGTTGGATAAGATTATTCTTTTAAGTAATGTCTTTATAATCATTACATTAAAGTTTTGAGCCATAGAATAAGATAACCCTAGGCTTGTATCTCAGCTGCATGGATCTGGCAAGTTAATTAACTGCTAATCCTAGTTTTTTCACCTTTATAATGGAAATGATAAAAATATCTAAAGCACAAGATTTTTGTGAACATTAAATGAATTATCATATGGAAAATACCCAGCATGATTCCCAGTGTATTTGAGTGTTTTTTAGCATTGTTTATAATATTCTCTATGTGCCATTCCATAACTGAGGCTCCAGGGATCCAAAGTTTCATCATCTCTAAGAATCTCAATGTAATGTGAGAAGTGAAAGAATGGAATTGGTGTAGTGGGGTGAGGGGAACCCTGGAAGTAGGTAGAGAGGACCTATAAGGTCGCAGAGGCAGGAGTGATGCCTGTGTTACTTTTGAGTAGGAGTTTTCAGAGCCAAACAAGGTTGAAAGGCTTCCTAAGCAAACTCAATTCACTCAAAGCAATAGAGGACATTTTATCATTGATTTTTTTTTGCTATTGTAAATAACACATCAATGAGCAATTTTATACACATAGTCTACATTAGATTTTTTCCTTAAGATTAATTCCCAGAACTAAAATTGCTAAACCAAATGGTGAATGTTCTGAAGGCTTTCACAAAATATTGTCCTATTTTCCTCTGAGATGATGCAACAATTTTAAACTAGCAATGTAGTAAGGTACCCACTTTCTAGAAACCTCTATAGTACTAGCTATTAAATTTTAAAAACAAAATAAAAGTGTCAATTTATTCAGCAGAAAGTGGCAGTTCATTCTTAATTTGCCTTTTTTTAGTTTCTGGCAACATTGAACATTTTTCATATATGCATTGGCTATTTGCAGTCTTCCTTTGGGAAATTACCTCCTCATGCCCTTTGTTAATTTTCTTTTGGATCTTCTATTTTCCACCTATATATAAATATAAATTTTAAGGATATCAACACTCTTCAACGTATTGATATATTTCCCTTAGTTTGCCTTTTCAACTTATATAAGGTAATATTATTTCAATGTAGACAATTAGAATTTCATACAATGAAATTAATTGGCTTTTTAAAATGGTTTTACTTAAGCTATTTCATTTAGAGAGGATTTCTTCAAATTCTGATAAATATACAACTATAGGGACTCATTTTTGTTTTGTTTTGTTACTTACCTATTTAACCTTTCTATTTCTCTCATTGTCATGAAAACCAATGATCTCTGATTAATAACACCAATTAGTAGGTTCCACTCCTTGGATTTCTATTGTTTGATTGATTTCTTTGTCTACTCATACCTCCTTATTTACAATACAGTTTTACTATTATAATACTGTAATATGTTTTAATGTCTGGTAATGAAAATCTGATCTTTTTTTTTCTATTATTTCTTAGCCATTTACTTCTTCAGATCATTTTGTCAAATTCTAACAACAAAATAAAGGCCACTAGAATTGTGATTGGAATTCTATTGCATTCGTACCTTTATTTGGTGGAAAATGGACATTTTTACATTATCAAATATTTCTATCAAAATACTGCTTTTTCTACATTTATTTGGGTCTACTCTGTTTCTCATTGACATTTTGTGGTCTTCCTCACATATGTCTGGTGTTTTTCTTGTTAAGTTATCTCCAAAAATTTCATGTTTTTCCTATTGTTTTAAAGAAGATATTTTCCCATTAAAATGTTCACACGATTCTGTCGATGTATGGGAAAGCTATTAATATTTAAATATTAGAGTATTGTTTTTTATTCTGCCTAATTACAAACTAAAAATTAAAATTTATACCACTGGTTTTCAAAGGTGCAGAGTTCTTTTTGATGATCATGGAAATGGCCACTGAAAGGTTTTTGGCTCCATGGAGAGAAAGGGAAGCATGGGGAAAACATATCTATTTTGTTCTTCAGAAGAATTAATTAACAAACCAGACAGGTGTTTTGTTTTTTTTTGTTTGTTTTGTTTTGCTTTTTTGCATAAGAATTAAACTTTTGTCTTCAGCCTCTTAAATAGGGGACACTTAGGAGATCAGAAGACAGATTTAAGTGGCATTACATCTCCAGCCTGTAGCTGATTTCATTTCCTTTGATGCAGCCTACCTAGCCAGTGGTAGGGAGGAGGAATTTTACCATTTAACCTGTTTTGCAAGTTCGGATTGATTCAGGCTACCAGGCAGGTGATGTGGATACAGACTGTGTATAGTAATGGAAAAATCTATGGGTTGAGAATATGAGAAATGTTTCCGCCCTCTAAATTAATAATGTGCCTGGATTAAATAGCACTGGCAATATGGACATTAGAAGAATATGATGTTAGATTATATTTCTGATCTCTAAATTTCTTTTACGTTTCCTATATTTTTGTAAACTTTTGAAAAATGACCTATGGACATAATTTTTCTATATAACGATCAAATATTCTAATTTAATATTTGTGCTTTCAGAATAAATTACCTCTTTCCCATCATTATTAAAATAAACAAAACCTAACTAGTGTTTTCAAACTTGGTGTCACAGATAGGTTCTTCAACTGGACATCATTATCACCTCAGCTCATCTCTGATTTCAGCCCCATCTACACAAGGCAATTCCTTGCCAGTTCTGATCCACCACACATTGAGTCTCATCTCAAACTCGTTGTGTCTATTTGCATTCTACTTCAAGGCCTTCTCTCATGCTATATGAATCTGTTCAGTCTAGTGCGAGCACAGCCTGGATAAGTCTAGTGTTAGGGAATTCAATGTTCTCCAAAATAATCTTCAGTTAATGAACCTGTAGATGAATACTCTAGTCTTCATTCTGTTAGTAGAAAATTCTGGGAGGAATTCTATATGTTTCTCAGGACAGCCTGGTGGAAACCAGCCCCCAGTGCTCACAGCGATAACTTTGATAAATCACTTTGTATTTTTAACTGCTTTCCTATCTTATTTTCTCTGTTCCTTTGTTCTTGCTTCCTGGGATCATCACCCAAATAAACTACCAGCAATCAAGTCCTTGTCTCGGTTTCTGCTCTTGAGGGAATGTGAATTAAGATGCTTGAGATCATCGTTCCAAAAATAATGGCAATTGCGATTTTGGAGATACGCAAATTTAAGTGGTATGGTACAGGATCCTATGGGCCCCATAAGAAGTCCTAGAACGTGCTCTCTCATTTTCTTAGGAAAACAATCCCTCATGTTGACATACGATTGGGTCACTTGCCCATTCTGTAAATATCTGAGATAAAATAGGTACACTGGTGTATTTACTATCCATACATTGTTTTACAACTTCTCATCTTAGGAATTTATTGGTAAATACGGGGCTAAAGAAGACTGATTTTCTCACCATTTTGAAAATTAATCTTCATTTATGGTATCAATTATATTTTGCTGGCTTTATTCAAAATCTTGCCTATGATTTCTTTATTATTAAAGTAATAAACACAAGCATCTCTGTTTGCTATCTTATTACTCATAATAATTACAATAGCAAAACTATTTCCATTTGCTGAACTATCACACGCAGGTTCTATACCAATTACTTTACATATCACATTTCTAATTTTATTAACAACACATCTGTAAAGTGGATTTAGTAATGAAACTGAGTTTAAGCTAAGTTCAATAAATTGCAGAAGTAAAGAGCTGTAGATGATGGAATTTTGGGATTTTTTTTAACTCCAGAATGTCAGACACTAAAACATATGATTAAATTTCTCTCATCAGTGTTTCAATATAGTTGTCTACCTTTTGTTAAATTTATTCTTAGATATTTTGTGTTTTTATTGTTATACTATTGTAAATAATATTGTTCATTTTTCAATTGTTTATTACTGATATACAGAAAGAAAATGGATTGTTTTTCACTTTTATATTGTGTGACTTTATTAAATTTACTTATTTATTCTAATAGGATATTTTCATAAATTCCTTATAAATTTCTTTGGTTTACTTTATATATTTCTAATCTTTATGATTTATTTTATTTATTTGTTCATTTGTTTAGATGTATCGCCATAACT